>NW_027266308.1:16967500-17398131 GCF_022045235.1 Haliotis cracherodii | reverse complement strand
TATGGCCGCCAAAGTCGGCTGTAACATTGGCTCCAAATCCAAAAATGTTAGGTTCAGAATGATCCCCGTGACCTAAGGAGTCGTCCTGCAAAATCTGAGACTCCTACGGCGATATGACCTTTTTGGTCCAAATTGCGCCTAAGTCCAACACATGCAGGCCAAATGCGACTCGGATGTCGAACTCGTCGGAACGCATTGAAACTTTGCATGCGGGTAGACCTTGACCCCGCGGACACGTTTTCACCGTCCTTGACCCCCCATCACTTTTGGGGGCGGAGCTATGGGCCGCCAAAGTCGGCTGTAACATTGGCTCCAAATCCAAAAATGTTAGGTTCAGAATGATCCTCGTGACCTAAGGAGTCGTCCTGCAAAATCTGAGACTCCTACGGCGATATGACCTTTTTGGTCCAAATTGCGCCTAAGTCCAACACATGCAGGCCAAATGCGACTCGGATGTCGAACTCGTCGGAACGCATTGAAACTTTGCATGCGGGTAGACCTTGACCCCGCGGACACGTTTTCACCGTCCTTGACCCCCCCATCACTTTTGGGGGCGGAGCTATGGGCCGCCAAAGTCGGCTGTAACATTGGCTCCAAATCCAAAAATGTTAGGTTCAGAATGATCCCCGTGACCTAAGGAGTCGTCCTGCAAAATCTGAGACTCCTACGGCGATATGACCTTTTTGGTCCAAATTGCGCCTAAGTCCAACACATGCAGGCCAAATGCGACTCGGATGTCGAACTCGTCGGAACGCATTGAAACTTTGCATGCGGGTAGACCTTGACCCCGCGGACACGTTTTCACCGTCCTTGACCCCCCATCACTTTTGGGGGCGGAGCTATGGGCCGCCAAAGTCGGCTGTAACATTGGCTCCAAATCCAAAAATGTTAGGTTCAGAATGATCCTCGTGACCTAAGGAGTCGTCCTGCAAAATCTGAGACTCCTACGGCGATATGACCTTTTTGGTCCAAATTGCGCCTAAGTCCAACACATGCAGGCCAAATGCGACTCGGATGTCGAACTCGTCGGAACGCATTGAAACTTTGCATGCGGGTAGACCTTGACCCCGCGGACACGTTTTCACCGTCCTTGACCCCCCATCACTTTTGGGGGCGGAGCTATGGGCCGCCAAAGTCGGCTGTAACATTGGCTCCAAATCCAAAAATGTTAGGTTCAGAATGATCCTCGTGACCTAAGGAGTCGTCCTGCAAAATCTGAGACTCCTACGGCGATATGACCTTTTTGGTCCAAATTGCGCCTAAGTCCAACACATGCAGGCCAAATGCGACTCGGATGTCGAACTCGTCGGAACGCATTGAAACTTTGCATGCGGGTAGACCTTGACCCCGCGGACACGTTTTCACCATCCTTGACCCCCCATCACTTTTGGGGGCGGAGCTATGGGCCGCCAAAGTCGGCTGTAACATTGGCTCCAAATCCAAAAATGTTAGGTTCAGAATGATCCTCGTGACCTAAGGAGTCGTCCTGCAAAATCTGAGACTCCTACGGCGATATGACCTTTTTGGTCCAAATTGCGCCTAAGTCCAACACATGCAGGCCAAATGCGACTCGGATGTCGAACTCGTCGGAACGCATTGAAACTTTGCATGCGGGTAGACCTTGACCCCGCGGACACGTTTTCACCGTCCTTGACCCCCCATCACTTTTGGGGGCGGAGCTATGGGCCGCCAAAGTCGGCTGTAACATTGGCTCCAAATCCAAAAATGTTAGGTTCAGAATGATCCCCGTGACCTAAGGAGTCGTCCTGCAAAATCTGAGACTCCTACGGCGATATGACCTTTTTGGTCCAAATTGCGCCTAAGTCCAACACATGCAGGCCAAATGCGACTCGGATGTCGAACTCGTCGGAACGCATTGAAACTTTGCATGCGGGTAGACCTTGACCCCGCGGACACGTTTTCACCGTCCTTGACCCCCCATCACTTTTGGGGGGCGGAGCTATGGGCCGCCAAAGTCGGCTGTAACATTGGCTCCAAATCCAAAAATGTTAGGTTCAGAATGATCCTCGTGACCTAAGGAGTCGTCCTGCAAAATCTGAGACTCCTACGGCGATATGACCTTTTTGGTCCAAATTGCGCCTAAGTCCAACACATGCAGGCCAAATGCGACTCGGATGTCGAACTCGTCGGAACGCATTGAAACTTTGCATGCGGGTAGACCTTGACCCCGCGGACACGTTTTCACCGTCCTTGACCCCCATCACGTTTGGGGGCGGAGCTATGGGCCGCCAAAGTCGGCTGTAACATTGGCTCCAAATCCAAAAATGTTAGGTTCAGAATGATCCTCGTGACCTAAGGAGTCGTCCTGCAAAATCTGAGACTCCTACGGCGATATGACCTTTTTGGTCCAAATTGCGCCTAAGTCCAACACATGCAGGCCAAATGCGACTCGGATGTCGAACTCGTCGGAACGCATTGAAACTTTGCATGCGGGTAGACCTTGACCCCGCGGACACGTTTTCACCGTCCTTGACCCCCCATCACTTTTGGGGGCGGAGCTATGGGCCGCCAAAGTCGGCTGTAACATTGGCTCCAAATCCAAAAATTGTTAGGTTCAGAATGATCCTCGTGACCTAAGGAGTCGTCCTGCAAAATCTGAGACTCCTACGGCGATATGACCTTTTTGGTCCAAATTGCGCCTAAGTCCAACACATGCAGGCCAAATGCGACTCGGATGTCGAACTCGTCGGAACGCATTGAAACTTTGCATGCGGGTAGACCTTGACCCCGCGGACACGTTTTCACCGTCCTTGACCCCCCCATCACTTTTGGGGGCGGAGCTATGGGCCGCCAAAGTCGGCTGTAACATTGGCTCCAAATCCAAAAATGTTAGGTTCAGAATGATCCCCGTGACCTAAGGAGTCGTCCTGCAAGATCTGAGACTCCTACGGCGATATGACCTTTTTGGTCCAAATTGCGCCTAAGTCCAACACATGCAGGCCAAATGCGACTCGGATGTCGAACTCGTCGGAACGCATTGAAACTTTGCATGCGGGTAGACCTTGACCCCGCGGACACGTTTTCACCGTCCTTGACCCCCCATCACTTTTGGGGGCGGAGCTATGGGCCGCCAAAGTCGGCTGTAACATTGGCTCCAAATCCAAAAATGTTAGGTTCAGAATGATCCTCGTGACCTAAGGAGTCGTCCTGCAAAATCTGAGACTCCTACGGCGATATGACCTTTTTGGTCCAAATTGCGCCTAAGTCCAACACATGCAGGCCAAATGCGACTCGGATGTCGAACTCGTCGGAACGCATTGAAACTTTGCATGCGGGTAGACCTTGACCCCGCGGACACGTTTTCACCGTCCTTGACCCCCCATCACTTTTGGGGGCGGAGCTATGGGCCGCCAAAGTCGGCTGTAACATTGGCTCCAAATCCAAAAATGTTAGGTTCAGAATGATCCCCGTGACCTAAGGAGTCGTCCTGCAAAATCTGAGACTCCTACGGCGATATGACCTTTTTGGTCCAAATTGCGCCTAAGTCCAACACATGCAGGCCAAATGCGACTCGGATGTCGAACTCGTCGGAACGCATTGAAACTTTGCATGCGGGTAGACCTTGACCCCGCGGACACGTTTTCACCGTCCTTGACCCCCCATCACTTTTGGGGGCGGAGCTATGGGCCGCCAAAGTCGGCTGTAACATTGGCTCCAAATCCAAAAATGTTAGGTTCAGAATGATCCTCGTGACCTAAGGAGTCGTCCTGCAAAATCTGAGACTCCTACGGCGATATGACCTTTTTGGTCCAAATTGCGCCTAAGTCCAACACATGCAGGCCAAATGCGACTCGGATGTCGAACTCGTCGGAACGCATTGAAACTTTGCATGCGGGTAGACCTTGACCCCGCGGACACGTTTTCACCGTCCTTGACCCCCCATCACTTTTGGGGGCGGAGCTATGGGCCGCCAAAGTCGGCTGTAACATTGGCTCCAAATCCAAAAATGTTAGGTTCAGAATGATCCTCGTGACCTAAGGAGTCGTCCTGCAAAATCTGAGACTCCTACGGCGATATGACCTTTTTGGTCCAAATTGCGCCTAAGTCCAACACATGCAGGCCAAATGCGACTCGGATGTCGAACTCGTCGGAACGCATTGAAACTTTGCATGCGGGTAGACCTTGACCCCGCGGACACGTTTTCACCGTCCTTGACCCCCCATCACTTTTGGGGGCGGAGCTATGGGCCGCCAAAGTCGGCTGTAACATTGGCTCCAAATCCAAAAATGTTAGGTTCAGAATGATCCTCGTGACCTAAGGAGTCGTCCTGCAAAATCTGAGACTCCTACGGCGATATGACCTTTTTGGTCCAAATTGCGCCTAAGTCCAACACATGCAGGCCAAATGCGACTCGGATGTCGAACTCGTCGGAACGCATTGAAACTTTGCATGCGGGTAGACCTTGACCCCGCGGACACGTTTTCACCGTCCTTGACCCCCCATCACTTTTGGGGGCGGAGCTATGGGCCGCCAAAGTCGGCTGTAACATTGGCTCCAAATCCAAAAATGTTAGGTTCAGAATGATCCTCGTGACCTAAGGAGTCGTCCTGCAAAATCTGAGACTCCTACGGCGATATGACCTTTTTGGTCCAAATTGCGCCTAAGTCCAACACATGCAGGCCAAATGCGACTCGGATGTCGAACTCGTCGGAACGCATTGAAACTTTGCATGCGGGTAGACCTTGACCCCGCGGACACGTTTTCACCGTCCTTGACCCCCCATCACTTTTGGGGGCGGAGCTATGGGCCGCCAAAGTCGGCTGTAACATTGGCTCCAAATCCAAAAATGTTAGGTTCAGAATGATCCCCGTGACCTAAGGAGTCGTCCTGCAAAATCTGAGACTCCTACGGCGATATGACCTTTTTGGTCCAAATTGCGCCTAAGTCCAACACATGCAGGCCAAATGCGACTCGGATGTCGAACTCGTCGGAACGCATTGAAACTTTGCATGCGGGTAGACCTTGACCCCGCGGACACGTTTTCACCGTCCTTGACCCCCCATCACGTTTGGGGGCGGAGCTATGGGCCGCCAAAGTCGGCTGTAACATTGGCTCCAAATCCAAAAATGTTAGGTTCAGAATGATCCCCGTGACCTAAGGAGTCGTCCTGCAAAATCTGAGACTCCTACGGCGATATGACCTTTTTGGTCCAAATTGCGCCTAAGTCCAACACATGCAGGCCAAATGCGACTCGGATGTCGAACTCGTCGGAACGCATTGAAACTTTGCATGCGGGTAGACCTTGACCCCGCGGACACGTTTTCACCGTCCTTGACCCCCCATCACTTTTGGGGGCGGAGCTATGGGCCGCCAAAGTCGGCTGTAACATTGGCTCCAAATCCAAAAATGTTAGGTTCAGAATGATCCTCGTGACCTAAGGAGTCGTCCTGCAAAATCTGAGACTCCTACGGCGATATGACCTTTTTGGTCCAAATTGCGCCTAAGTCCAACACATGCAGGCCAAATGCGACTCGGATGTCGAACTCGTCGGAACGCATTGAAACTTTGCATGCGGGTAGACCTTGACCCCGCGGACACGTTTTCACCGTCCTTGACCCCCCATCACTTTTGGGGGCGGAGCTATGGGCCGCCAAAGTCGGCTGTAACATTGGCTCCAAATCCAAAAATGTTAGGTTCAGAATGATCCTCGTGACCTAAGGAGTCGTCCTGCAAAATCTGAGACTCCTACGGCGATATGACCTTTTTGGTCCAAATTGCGCCTAAGTCCAACACATGCAGGCCAAATGCGACTCGGATGTCGAACTCGTCGGAACGCATTGAAACTTTGCATGCGGGTAGACCTTGACCCCGCGGACACGTTTTCACCGTCCTTGACCCCCCATCACTTTTGGGGGCGGAGCTATGGGCCGCCAAAGTCGGCTGTAACATTGGCTCCAAATCCAAAAATGTTAGGTTCAGAATGATCCCCGTGACCTAAGGAGTCGTCCTGCAAAATCTGAGACTCCTACGGCGATATGACCTTTTTGGTCCAAATTGCGCCTAAGTCCAACACATGCAGGCCAAATGCGACTCGGATGTCGAACTCGTCGGAACGCATTGAAACTTTGCATGCGGGTAGACCTTGACCCCGCGGACACGTTTTCACCGTCCTTGACCCCCCATCACTTTTGGGGGCGGAGCTATGGGCCGCCAAAGTCGGCTGTAACATTGGCTCCAAATCCAAAAATGTTAGGTTCAGAATGATCCTCGTGACCTAAGGAGTCGTCCTGCAAAATCTGAGACTCCTACGGCGATATGACCTTTTTGGTCCAAATTGCGCCTAAGTCCAACACATGCAGGCCAAATGCGACTCGGATGTCGAACTCGTCGGAACGCATTGAAACTTTGCATGCGGGTAGACCTTGACCCCGCGGACACGTTTTCACCGTCCTTGACCCCCCATCACTTTTGGGGGCGGAGCTATGGGCCGCCAAAGTCGGCTGTAACATTGGCTCCAAATCCAAAAATGTTAGGTTCAGAATGATCCTCGTGACCTAAGGAGTCGTCCTGCAAAATCTGAGACTCCTACGGCGATATGACCTTTTTGGTCCAAATTGCGCCTAAGTCCAACACATGCAGGCCAAATGCGACTCGGATGTCGAACTCGTCGGAACGCATTGAAACTTTGCATGCGGGTAGACCTTGACCCCGCGGACACGTTTTCACCGTCCTTGACCCCCCATCACTTTTGGGGGCGGAGCTATGGGCCGCCAAAGTCGGCTGTAACATTGGCTCCAAATCCAAAAATGTTAGGTTCAGAATGATCCTCGTGACCTAAGGAGTCGTCCTGCAAAATCTGAGACTCCTACGGCGATATGACCTTTTTGGTCCAAATTGCGCCTAAGTCCAACACATGCAGGCCAAATGCGACTCGGATGTCGAACTCGTCGGAACGCATTGAAACTTTGCATGCGGGTAGACCTTGACCCCGCGGACACGTTTTCACCGTCCTTGACCCCCCATCACTTTTGGGGGCGGAGCTATGGGCCGCCAAAGTCGGCTGTAACATTGGCTCCAAATCCAAAAATGTTAGGTTCAGAATGATCCTCGTGACCTAAGGAGTCGTCCTGCAAAATCTGAGACTCCTACGGCGATATGACCTTTTTGGTCCAAATTGCGCCTAAGTCCAACACATGCAGGCCAAATGCGACTCGGATGTCGAACTCGTCGGAACGCATTGAAACTTTGCATGCGGGTAGACCTTGACCCCGCGGACACGTTTTCACCGTCCTTGACCCCCCATCACTTTTGGGGGCGGAGCTATGGGCCGCCAAAGTCGGCTGTAACATTGGCTCCAAATCCAAAAATGTTAGGTTCAGAATGATCCTCGTGACCTAAGGAGTCGTCCTGCAAAATCTGAGACTCCTACGGCGATATGACCTTTTTGGTCCAAATTGCGCCTAAGTCCAACACATGCAGGCCAAATGCGACTCGGATGTCGAACTCGTCGGAACGCATTGAAACTTTGCATGCGGGTAGACCTTGACCCCGCGGACACGTTTTCACCGTCCTTGACCCCCCATCACTTTTGGGGGCGGAGCTATGGGCCGCCAAAGTCGGCTGTAACATTGGCTCCAAATCCAAAAATGTTAGGTTCAGAATGATCCTCGTGACCTAAGGAGTCGTCCTGCAAAATCTGAGACTCCTACGGCGATATGACCTTTTTGGTCCAAATTGCGCCTAAGTCCAACACATGCAGGCCAAATGCGACTCGGATGTCGAACTCGTCGGAACGCATTGAAACTTTGCATGCGGGTAGACCTTGACCCCGCGGACACGTTTTCACCGTCCTTGACCCCCCATCACTTTTGGGGGCGGAGCTATGGGCCGCCAAAGTCGGCTGTAACATTGGCTCCAAATCCAAAAATGTTAGGTTCAGAATGATCCTCGTGACCTAAGGAGTCGTCCTGCAAAATCTGAGACTCCTACGGCGATATGACCTTTTTGGTCCAAATTGCGCCTAAGTCCAACACATGCTGGCCAAATGCGACTCGGATGTCGAACTCGTCGGAACGCATTGAAACTTTGCATGCGGGTAGACCTTGACCCCGCGGACACGTTTTCACCGTCCTTGACCCCCCATCACTTTTGGGGGCGGAGCTATGGGCCGCCAAAGTCGGCTGTAACATTGGCTCCAAATCCAAAAATGTTAGGTTCAGAATGATCCTCGTGACCTAAGGAGTCGTCCTGCAAAATCTGAGACTCCTACGGCGATATGACCTTTTTGGTCCAAATTGCGCCTAAGTCCAACACATGCAGGCCAAATGCGACTCGGATGTCGAACTCGTCGGAACGCATTGAAACTTTGCATGCGGGTAGACCTTGACCCCGCGGACACGTTTTCACCGTCCTTGACCCCCCATCACTTTTGGGGGCGGAGCTATGGGCCGCCAAAGTCGGCTGTAACATTGGCTCCAAATCCAAAAATGTTAGGTTCAGAATGATCCTCGTGACCTAAGGAGTCGTCCTGCAAAATCTGAGACTCCTACGGCGATATGACCTTTTTGGTCCAAATTGCGCCTAAGTCCAACACATGCAGGCCAAATGCGACTCGGATGTCGAACTCGTCGGAACGCATTGAAACTTTGCATGCGGGTAGACCTTGACCCCGCGGACACGTTTTCACCGTCCTTGACCCCCCATCACTTTTGGGGGCGGAGCTATGGGCCGCCAAAGTCGGCTGTAACATTGGCTCCAAATCCAAAAATGTTAGGTTCAGAATGATCCTCGTGACCTAAGGAGTCGTCCTGCAAAATCTGAGACTCCTACGGCGATATGACCTTTTTGGTCCAAATTGCGCCTAAGTCCAACACATGCAGGCCAAATGCGACTCGGATGTCGAACTCGTCGGAACGCATTGAAACTTTGCATGCGGGTAGACCTTGACCCCGCGGACACGTTTTCACCGTCCTTGACCCCCCATCACTTTTGGGGGCGGAGCTATGGGCCGCCAAAGTCGGCTGTAACATTGGCTCCAAATCCAAAAATGTTAGGTTCAGAATGATCCTCGTGACCTAAGGAGTCGTCCTGCAAAATCTGAGACTCCTACGGCGATATGACCTTTTTGGTCCAAATTGCGCCTAAGTCCAACACATGCAGGCCAAATGCGACTCGGATGTCGAACTCGTCGGAACGCATTGAAACTTTGCATGCGGGTAGACCTTGACCCCACGGACACGTTTTCACCGTCCTTGACCCCCCATCACTTTTGGGGGCGGAGCTATGGGCCGCCAAAGTCGGCTGTAACATTGGCTCCAAATCCAAAAATGTTAGGTTCAGAATGATCCTCGTGACCTAAGGAGTCGTCCTGCAAAATCTGAGACTCCTACGGCGATATGACCTTTTTGGTCCAAATTGCGCCTAAGTCCAACACATGCAGGCCAAATGCGACTCGGATGTCGAACTCGTCGGAACGCATTGAAACTTTGCATGCGGGTAGACCTTGACCCCGCGGACACGTTTTCACCGTCCTTGACCCCCCATCACTTTTGGGGGCGGAGCTATGGGCCGCCAAAGTCGGCTGTAACATTGGCTCCAAATCCAAAAATGTTAGGTTCAGAATGATCCTCGTGACCTAAGGAGTCGTCCTGCAAAATCTGAGACTCCTACGGCGATATGACCTTTTTGGTCCAAATTGCGCCTAAGTCCAACACATGCAGGCCAAATGCGACTCGGATGTCGAACTCGTCGGAACGCATTGAAACTTTGCATGCGGGTAGACCTTGACCCCGCGGACACGTTTTCACCGTCCTTGACCCCCCATCACTTTTGGGGGCGGAGCTATGGGCCGCCAAAGTCGGCTGTAACATTGGCTCCAAATCCAAAAATGTTAGGTTCAGAATGATCCTCGTGACCTAAGGAGTCGTCCTGCAAAATCTGAGACTCCTACGGCGATATGACCTTTTTGGTCCAAATTGCGCCTAAGTCCAACACATGCTGGCCAAATGCGACTCGGATGTCGAACTCGTCGGAACGCATTGAAACTTTGCATGCGGGTAGACCTTGACCCCGCGGACACGTTTTCACCGTCCTTGACCCCCCATCACTTTTGGGGGCGGAGCTATGGGCCGCCAAAGTCGGCTGTAACATTGGCTCCAAATCCAAAAATGTTAGGTTCAGAATGATCCTCGTGACCTAAGGAGTCGTCCTGCAAAATCTGAGACTCCTACGGCGATATGACCTTTTTGGTCCAAATTGCGCCTAAGTCCAACACATGCAGGCCAAATGCGACTCGGATGTCGAACTCGTCGGAACGCATTGAAACTTTGCATGCGGGTAGACCTTGACCCCGCGGACACGTTTTCACCGTCCTTGACCCCCCATCACTTTTGGGGGCGGAGCTATGGGCCGCCAAAGTCGGCTGTAACATTGGCTCCAAATCCAAAAATGTTAGGTTCAGAATGATCCTCGTGACCTAAGGAGTCGTCCTGCAAAATCTGAGACTCCTACGGCGATATGACCTTTTTGGTCCAAATTGCGCCTAAGTCCAACACATGCAGGCCAAATGCGACTCGGATGTCGAACTCGTCGGAACGCATTGAAACTTTGCATGCGGGTAGACCTTGACCCCGCGGACACGTTTTCACCGTCCTTGACCCCCCATCACTTTTGGGGGCGGAGCTATGGGCCGCCAAAGTCGGCTGTAACATTGGCTCCAAATCCAAAAATGTTAGGTTCAGAATGATCCTCGTGACCTAAGGAGTCGTCCTGCAAAATCTGAGACTCCTACGGCGATATGACCTTTTTGGTCCAAATTGCGCCTAAGTCCAACACATGCAGGCCAAATGCGACTCGGATGTCGAACTCGTCGGAACGCATTGAAACTTTGCATGCGGGTAGACCTTGACCCCGCGGACACGTTTTCACCGTCCTTGACCCCCCATCACTTTTGGGGGCGGAGCTATGGGCCGCCAAAGTCGGCTGTAACATTGGCTCCAAATCCAAAAATGTTAGGTTCAGAATGATCCTCGTGACCTAAGGAGTCGTCCTGCAAAATCTGAGACTCCTACGGCGATATGACCTTTTTGGTCCAAATTGCGCCTAAGTCCAACACATGCAGGCCAAATGCGCCTCGGATGTCGAACTCGTCGGAACGCATTGAAACTTTGCATGCGGGTAGACCTTGACCCCGCGGACACGTTTTCACCGTCCTTGACCCCCCATCACTTTTGGGGGCGGAGCTATGGGCCGCCAAAGTCGGCTGTAACATTGGCTCCAAATCCAAAAATGTTAGGTTCAGAATGATCCTCGTGACCTAAGGAGTCGTCCTGCAAAATCTGAGACTCCTACGGCGATATGACCTTTTTGGTCCAAATTGCGCCTAAGTCCAACACATGCAGGCCAAATGCGACTCGGATGTCGAACTCGTCGGAACGCATTGAAACTTTGCATGCGGGTAGACCTTGACCCCGCGGACACGTTTTCACCGTCCTTGACCCCCCATCACTTTTGGGGGCGGAGCTATGGGCCGCCAAAGTCGGCTGTAACATTGGCTCCAAATCCAAAAATGTTAGGTTCAGAATGATCCTCGTGACCTAAGGAGTCGTCCTGCAAAATCTGAGACTCCTACGGCGATATGACCTTTTTGGTCCAAATTGCGCCTAAGTCCAACACATGCAGGCCAAATGCGACTCGGATGTCGAACTCGTCGGAACGCATTGAAACTTTGCATGCGGGTAGACCTTGACCCCGCGGACACGTTTTCACCGTCCTTGACCCCCCATCACTTTTGGGGGCGGAGCTATGGGCCGCCAAAGTCGGCTGTAACATTGGCTCCAAATCCAAAAATGTTAGGTTCAGAATGATCCTCGTGACCTAAGGAGTCGTCCTGCAAAATCTGAGACTCCTACGGCGATATGACCTTTTTGGTCCAAATTGCGCCTAAGTCCAACACATGCAGGCCAAATGCGACTCGGATGTCGAACTCGTCGGAACGCATTGAAACTTTGCATGCGGGTAGACCTTGACCCCGCGGACACGTTTTCACCGTCCTTGACCCCCCATCACTTTTGGGGGCGGAGCTATGGGCCGCCAAAGTCGGCTGTAACATTGGCTCCAAATCCAAAAATGTTAGGTTCAGAATGATCCTCGTGACCTAAGGAGTCGTCCTGCAAAATCTGAGACTCCTACGGCGATATGACCTTTTTGGTCCAAATTGCGCCTAAGTCCAACACATGCAGGCCAAATGCGACTCGGATGTCGAACTCGTCGGAACGCATTGAAACTTTGCATGCGGGTAGACCTTGACCCCACGGACACGTTTTCACCGTCCTTGACCCCCCATCACTTTTGGGGGCGGAGCTATGGGCCGCCAAAGTCGGCTGTAACATTGGCTCCAAATCCAAAAATGTTAGGTTCAGAATGATCCTCGTGACCTAAGGAGTCGTCCTGCAAAATCTGAGACTCCTACGGCGATATGACCTTTTTGGTCCAAATTGCGCCTAAGTCCAACACATGCAGGCCAAATGCGACTCGGATGTCGAACTCGTCGGAACGCATTGAAACTTTGCATGCGGGTAGACCTTGACCCCGCGGACACGTTTTCACCGTCCTTGACCCCCCATCACTTTTGGGGGCGGAGCTATGGGCCGCCAAAGTCGGCTGTAACATTGGCTCCAAATCCAAAAATGTTAGGTTCAGAATGATCCTCGTGACCTAAGGAGTCGTCCTGCAAAATCTGAGACTCCTACGGCGATATGACCTTTTTGGTCCAAATTGCGCCTAAGTCCAACACATGCAGGCCAAATGCGACTCGGATGTCGAACTCGTCGGAACGCATTGAAACTTTGCATGCGGGTAGACCTTGACCCCGCGGACACGTTTTCACCGTCCTTGACCCCCCATCACTTTTGGGGGCGGAGCTATGGGCCGCCAAAGTCGGCTGTAACATTGGCTCCAAATCCAAAAATGTTAGGTTCAGAATGATCCTCGTGACCTAAGGAGTCGTCCTGCAAAATCTGAGACTCCTACGGCGATATGACCTTTTTGGTCCAAATTGCGCCTAAGTCCAACACATGCTGGCCAAATGCGACTCGGATGTCGAACTCGTCGGAACGCATTGAAACTTTGCATGCGGGTAGACCTTGACCCCGCGGACACGTTTTCACCGTCCTTGACCCCCCATCACTTTTGGGGGCGGAGCTATGGGCCGCCAAAGTCGGCTGTAACATTGGCTCCAAATCCAAAAATGTTAGGTTCAGAATGATCCTCGTGACCTAAGGAGTCGTCCTGCAAAATCTGAGACTCCTACGGCGATATGACCTTTTTGGTCCAAATTGCGCCTAAGTCCAACACATGCAGGCCAAATGCGACTCGGATGTCGAACTCGTCGGAACGCATTGAAACTTTGCATGCGGGTAGACCTTGACCCCGCGGACACGTTTTCACCGTCCTTGACCCCCCATCACTTTTGGGGGCGGAGCTATGGGCCGCCAAAGTCGGCTGTAACATTGGCTCCAAATCCAAAAATGTTAGGTTCAGAATGATCCTCGTGACCTAAGGAGTCGTCCTGCAAAATCTGAGACTCCTACGGCGATATGACCTTTTTGGTCCAAATTGCGCCTAAGTCCAACACATGCAGGCCAAATGCGACTCGGATGTCGAACTCGTCGGAACGCATTGAAACTTTGCATGCGGGTAGACCTTGACCCCGCGGACACGTTTTCACCGTCCTTGACCCCCCATCACTTTTGGGGGCGGAGCTATGGGCCGCCAAAGTCGGCTGTAACATTGGCTCCAAATCCAAAAATGTTAGGTTCAGAATGATCCTCGTGACCTAAGGAGTCGTCCTGCAAAATCTGAGACTCCTACGGCGATATGACCTTTTTGGTCCAAATTGCGCCTAAGTCCAACACATGCAGGCCAAATGCGACTCGGATGTCGAACTCGTCGGAACGCATTGAAACTTTGCATGCGGGTAGACCTTGACCCCGCGGACACGTTTTCACCGTCCTTGACCCCCCATCACTTTTGGGGGCGGAGCTATGGGCCGCCAAAGTCGGCTGTAACATTGGCTCCAAATCCAAAAATGTTAGGTTCAGAATGATCCTCGTGACCTAAGGAGTCGTCCTGCAAAATCTGAGACTCCTACGGCGATATGACCTTTTTGGTCCAAATTGCGCCTAAGTCCAACACATGCAGGCCAAATGCGCCTCGGATGTCGAACTCGTCGGAACGCATTGAAACTTTGCATGCGGGTAGACCTTGACCCCGCGGACACGTTTTCACCGTCCTTGACCCCCCATCACTTTTGGGGGCGGAGCTATGGGCCGCCAAAGTCGGCTGTAACATTGGCTCCAAATCCAAAAATGTTAGGTTCAGAATGATCCTCGTGACCTAAGGAGTCGTCCTGCAAAATCTGAGACTCCTACGGCGATATGACCTTTTTGGTCCAAATTGCGCCTAAGTCCAACACATGCAGGCCAAATGCGACTCGGATGTCGAACTCGTCGGAACGCATTGAAACTTTGCATGCGGGTAGACCTTGACCCCGCGGACACGTTTTCACCGTCCTTGACCCCCCATCACTTTTGGGGGCGGAGCTATGGGCCGCCAAAGTCGGCTGTAACATTGGCTCCAAATCCAAAAATGTTAGGTTCAGAATGATCCTCGTGACCTAAGGAGTCGTCCTGCAAAATCTGAGACTCCTACGGCGATATGACCTTTTTGGTCCAAATTGCGCCTAAGTCCAACACATGCAGGCCAAATGCGACTCGGATGTCGAACTCGTCGGAACGCATTGAAACTTTGCATGCGGGTAGACCTTGACCCCGCGGACACGTTTTCACCGTCCTTGACCCCCCATCACTTTTGGGGGCGGAGCTATGGGCCGCCAAAGTCGGCTGTAACATTGGCTCCAAATCCAAAAATGTTAGGTTCAGAATGATCCTCGTGACCTAAGGAGTCGTCCTGCAAAATCTGAGACTCGTACGGCGATATGACCTTTTTGGTCCAAATTGCGCCTAAGTCCAACACATGCAGGCCAAATGCGACTCGGATGTCGAACTCGTCGGAACGCATTGAAACTTTGCATGCGGGTAGACCTTGACCCCGCGGACACGTTTTCACCGTCCTTGACCCCCCATCACTTTTGGGGGCGGAGCTATGGGCCGCCAAAGTCGGCTGTAACATTGGCTCCAAATCCAAAAATGTTAGGTTCAGAATGATCCTCGTGACCTAAGGAGTCGTCCTGCAAAATCTGAGACTCCTACGGCGATATGACCTTTTTGGTCCAAATTGCGCCTAAGTCCAACACATGCAGGCCAAATGCGACTCGGATGTCGAACTCGTCGGAACGCATTGAAACTTTGCATGCGGGTAGACCTTGACCCCGCGGACACGTTTTCACCGTCCTTGACCCCCCATCACTTTTGGGGGCGGAGCTATGGGCCGCCAAAGTCGGCTGTAACATTGGCTCCAAATCCAAAAATGTTAGGTTCAGAATGATCCTCGTGACCTAAGGAGTCGTCCTGCAAAATCTGAGACTCCTACGGCGATATGACCTTTTTGGTCCAAATTGCGCCTAAGTCCAACACATGCAGGCCAAATGCGACTCGGATGTCGAACTCGTCGGAACGCATTGAAACTTTGCATGCGGGTAGACCTTGACCCCGCGGACACGTTTTCACCGTCCTTGACCCCCCATCACTTTTGGGGGCGGAGCTATGGGCCGCCAAAGTCGGCTGTAACATTGGCTCCAAATCCAAAAATGTTAGGTTCAGAATGATCCTCGTGACCTAAGGAGTCGTCCTGCAAAATCTGAGACTCCTACGGCGATATGACCTTTTTGGTCCAAATTGCGCCTAAGTCCAACACATGCAGGCCAAATGCGACTCGGATGTCGAACTCGTCGGAACGCATTGAAACTTTGCATGCGGGTAGACCTTGACCCCGCGGACACGTTTTCACCGTCCTTGACCCCCCATCACTTTTGGGGGCGGAGCTATGGGCCGCCAAAGTCGACTGTAACATTGGCTCCAAATCCAAAAATGTTAGGTTCAGAATGATCCTCGTGACCTAAGGAGTCGTCCTGCAAAATCTGAGACTCCTACGGCGATATGACCTTTTTGGTCCAAATTGCGCCTAAGTCCAACACATGCAGGCCAAATGCGACTCGGATGTCGAACTCGTCGGAACGCATTGAAACTTTGCATGCGGGTAGACCTTGACCCCGCGGACACGTTTTCACCGTCCTTGACCCCCCATCACTTTTGGGGGCGGAGCTATGGGCCGCCAAAGTCGGCTGTAACATTGGCTCCAAATCCAAAAATGTTAGGTTCAGAATGATCCTCGTGACCTAAGGAGTCGTCCTGCAAAATCTGAGACTCCTACGGCGATATGACCTTTTTGGTCCAAATTGCGCCTAAGTCCAACACATGCAGGCCAAATGCGACTCGGATGTCGAACTCGTCGGAACGCATTGAAACTTTGCATGCGGGTAGACCTTGACCCCGCGGACACGTTTTCACCGTCCTTGACCCCCCATCACTTTTGGGGGCGGAGCTATGGGCCGCCAAAGTCGGCTGTAACATTGGCTCCAAATCCAAAAATGTTAGGTTCAGAATGATCCTCGTGACCTAAGGAGTCGTCCTGCAAAATCTGAGACTCCTACGGCGATATGACCTTTTTGGTCCAAATTGCGCCTAAGTCCAACACATGCAGGCCAAATGCGACTCGGATGTCGAACTCGTCGGAACGCATTGAAACTTTGCATGCGGGTAGACCTTGACCCCGCGGACACGTTTTCACCGTCCTTGACCCCCCATCACTTTTGGGGGCGGAGCTATGGGCCGCCAAAGTCGGCTGTAACATTGGCTCCAAATCCAAAAATGTTAGGTTCAGAATGATCCTCGTGACCTAAGGAGTCGTCCTGCAAAATCTGAGACTCCTACGGCGATATGACCTTTTTGGTCCAAATTGCGCCTAAGTCCAACACATGCAGGCCAAATGCGACTCGGATGTCGAACTCGTCGGAACGCATTGAAACTTTGCATGCGGGTAGACCTTGACCCCGCGGACACGTTTTCACCGTCCTTGACCCCCCATCACTTTTGGGGGCGGAGCTATGGGCCGCCAAAGTCGGCTGTAACATTGGCTCCAAATCCAAAAATGTTAGGTTCAGAATGATCCTCGTGACCTAAGGAGTCGTCCTGCAAAATCTGAGACTCCTACGGCGATATGACCTTTTTGGTCCAAATTGCGCCTAAGTCCAACACATGCAGGCCAAATGCGACTCGGATGTCGAACTCGTCGGAACGCATTGAAACTTTGCATGCGGGTAGACCTTGACCCCGCGGACACGTTTTCACCGTCCTTGACCCCCCATCACTTTTGGGGGCGGAGCTATGGGCCGCCAAAGTCGGCTGTAACATTGGCTCCAAATCCAAAAATGTTAGGTTCAGAATGATCCTCGTGACCTAAGGAGTCGTCCTGCAAAATCTGAGACTCCTACGGCGATATGACCTTTTTGGTCCAAATTGCGCCTAAGTCCAACACATGCAGGCCAAATGCGACTCGGATGTCGAACTCGTCGGAACGCATTGAAACTTTGCATGCGGGTAGACCTTGACCCCGCGGACACGTTTTCACCGTCCTTGACCCCCCATCACTTTTGGGGGCGGAGCTATGGGCCGCCAAAGTCGGCTGTAACATTGGCTCCAAATCCAAAAATGTTAGGTTCAGAATGATCCTCGTGACCTAAGGAGTCGTCCTGCAAAATCTGAGACTCCTACGGCGATATGACCTTTTTGGTCCAAATTGCGCCTAAGTCCAACACATGCAGGCCAAATGCGACTCGGATGTCGAACTCGTCGGAACGCATTGAAACTTTGCATGCGGGTAGACCTTGACCCCGCGGACACGTTTTCACCGTCCTTGACCCCCCATCACTTTTGGGGGCGGAGCTATGGGCCGCCAAAGTCGGCTGTAACATTGGCTCCAAATCCAAAAATGTTAGGTTCAGAATGATCCTCGTGACCTAAGGAGTCGTCCTGCAAAATCTGAGACTCCTACGGCGATATGACCTTTTTGGTCCAAATTGCGCCTAAGTCCAACACATGCAGGCCAAATGCGACTCGGATGTCGAACTCGTCGGAACGCATTGAAACTTTGCATGCGGGTAGACCTTGACCCCGCGGACACGTTTTCACCGTCCTTGACCCCCCATCACTTTTGGGGGCGGAGCTATGGGCCGCCAAAGTCGGCTGTAACATTGGCTCCAAATCCAAAAATGTTAGGTTCAGAATGATCCTCGTGACCTAAGGAGTCGTCCTGCAAAATCTGAGACTCCTACGGCGATATGACCTTTTTGGTCCAAATTGCGCCTAAGTCCAACACATGCAGGCCAAATGCGACTCGGATGTCGAACTCGTCGGAACGCATTGAAACTTTGCATGCGGGTAGACCTTGACCCCGCGGACACGTTTTCACCGTCCTTGACCCCCCATCACTTTTGGGGGCGGAGCTATGGGCCGCCAAAGTCGGCTGTAACATTGGCTCCAAATCCAAAAATGTTAGGTTCAGAATGATCCTCGTGACCTAAGGAGTCGTCCTGCAAAATCTGAGACTCCTACGGCGATATGACCTTTTTGGTCCAAATTGCGCCTAAGTCCAACACATGCAGGCCAAATGCGACTCGGATGTCGAACTCGTCAGAACGCATTGAAACTTTGCATGCGGGTAGACCTTGACCCCGCAGACACGTTTTCACCGTCCTTGACCCCCCATCACTTTTGGGGGCGGAGCTATGGGCCGCCAAAGTCGACTGTAACATTGGCTCCAAATCCAAAAATGTTAGGTTCAGAATGATCCTCGTGACCTAAGGAGTCGTCCTGCAAAATCTGAGACTCCTACGGCGATATGACCTTTTTGGTCCAAATTGCGCCTAAGTCCAACACATGCAGGCCAAATGCGACTCGGATGCCGAACTCGTCGGAACGCATTGAAACTTTGCATGCGGGTAGACCTTGACCCCGCAGACACGTTTTCACCGTCCTTGACCCCCCATCACTTTTGGGGGCGGAGCTATGGGCCGCCAAAGTCGGCTGTAACATTGGCTCCAAATCCAAAAATGTTAGGTTCAGAATGATCCTCGTGACCTAAGGAGTCGTCCTGCAAAATCTGAGACTCCTACGGCGATATGACCTTTTTGGTCCAAATTGCGCCTAAGTCCAACACATGCAGGCCAAATGCGACTCGGATGTCGAACTCGTCGGAGCGCATTGAAACTTTCCATGCATGTAGACCTTGACCTCGCGGACACGTTTTCACCGTCCTTGACCCCCCATCACTTCTGGGGGCGGAGCTATGGGCCGCCAAAGTCGACTGTAACATTGGCTCCAAATCCAAAAATGTTAGGTTCAGAATGATCCCCGTGACCTAAGGAGTCGTCCTGCAAAGTCTGAGACTCCTACGGCGATATGACCTTTTTGGTCCAAATTGCGCCTAAGTCCAACACATGCAGGCCAAATGCGACTCGGATGTCGAACTCGTCGGAGCGCATTGAAACTTTCCATGCGGGTAGACCTTGACCTCGCGGACACGTTTTCACCGTCCTTGACCCCCCATCACTTCTGGGGGCGGAGCTATGGGCCGCCAAAGTCGACTGTAACATTGGCTCCAAATCCAAAAATGTTAGGTTCAGAATGATCCCCGTGACCTAAGGAGTCGTCCTGCAAAGTCTGAGACTCCTACGGCGATATGACCTTTTTGGTCCAAATTGCGCCTAAGTCCAACACATGCAGGCCAAATGCGACTCGGATGTCGAACTCGTCGGAGCGCATTGAAACTTTCCATGCGGGTAGACCTTGACCTCGCGGACACGTTTTCACCGTCCTTGACCCCCCATCACTTCTGGGGGCGGAGCTATGGGCCGCCAAAGTCGACTGTAACATTGGCTCCAAATCCAAAAATCTTAGGTTCAGAATGATCCTCGTGACCTAAGGAGTCGTCCTGCAAAGTCTGAGACTCCTACGGCGATATGACCTTTTTGGTCCAAATTGCGCCTAAGTCCAACACATGCAGGCCAAATGCGACTCGGATGTCGAACTCGTCGGAGCGCATTGAAACTTTCCATGCGGGTAGACCTTGACCTCGCAGACACGTTTTCACCGTCCTTGACCCCCCATCACTTCTGGGGGCGGAGCTATGGGCCGCCAAAGTCGACTGTAACATTGGCTCCAAATCCAAAAATGTTAGGTTCAGAATGATCCCCGTGACCTAAGGAGTCGTCCTGCAAAGTCTGAGACTCCTACGGCGATATGACCTTTTTGGTCCAAATTGCGCCTAAGTCCAACACATGCAGGCCAAATGCGACTCGGATGTCGAACTCGTCGGAGCGCATTGAAACTTTCCATGCGGGTAGACCTTGACCTCGCGGACACGTTTTCATCGTCCTTGACCCCCCATCACTTCTGGGGGCGGAGCTATGGGCCGCCAAAGTCGACTGTAACATTGGCTCCAAATCCAAAAATGTTAGGTTCAGAATGATCCCCGTGACCTAAGGAGTCGTCCTGCAAAGTCTGAGACTCCTACGGCGATATGACCTTTTTGGTCCAAATTGCGCCTAAGTCCAACACATGCAGGCCAAATGCGACTCGGATGTCGAACTCGTCGGAGCGCATTGAAACTTTCCATGCGGGTAGACCTTGACCTCGCAGACACGTTTTCACCGTCCTTGACCCCCCATCACTTCTGGGGGCGGAGCTATGGGCCGCCAAAGTCGACTGTAACATTGGCTCCAAATCCAAAAATGTTAGGTTCAGAATGATCCCCGTGACCTATGGAGTCGTCCTGCAAAGTCTGAGACTCCTACGGCGATATGACCTTTTTGGTCCAAATTGCGCCTAAGTCCAACACATGCAGGCCAAATGCGACTCGGATGTCGAACTCGTCGGAGCGCATTGAAACTTTCCATGCGGGTAGACCTTGACCTCGCGGACACGTTTTCACCGTCCTTGACCCCCCATCACTTCTGGGGGCGGAGCTATGGGCCGCCAAAGTCGACTGTAACATTGGCTCCAAATCCAAAAATCTTAGGTTCAGAATGATCCCCGTGACCTAAGGAGTCGTCCTGCAAAGTCTGAGACTCCTACGGCGATATGACCTTTTTGGTCCAAATTGCGCCTAAGTCCAACACATGCAGGCCAAATGCGACTCGGATGTCGAACTCGTCGGAGCGCATTGAAACTTTCCATGCGGGTAGACCTTGACCTCGCGGACACGTTTTCACCGTCCTTGACCCCCCATCACTTCTGGGGGCGGAGCTATGGGCCGCCAAAGTCGACTGTAACATTGGCTCCAAATCCAAAAATCTTAGGTTCAGAATGATCCCCGTGACCTAAGGAGTCGTCCTGCAAAGTCTGAGACTCCTACGGCGATATGACCTTTTTGGTCCAAATTGCGCCTAAGTCCAACACATGCAGGCCAAATGCGACTCGGATGTCGAACTCGTCGGAGCGCATTGAAACTTTCCATGCGGGTAGACCTTGACCTCGCAGACACGTTTTCACCGTCCTTGACCCCCCATCACTTCTGGGGGCGGAGCTATGGGCCGCCAAAGTCGACTGTAACATTGGCTCCAAATCCAAAAATGTTAGGTTCAGAATGATCCCCGTGACCTAAGGAGTCGTCCTGCAAAGTCTGAGACTCCTACGGCGATATGACCTTTTTGGTCCAAATTGCGCCTAAGTCCAACACATGCAGGCCAAATGCGACTCGGATGTCGAACTCGTCGGAGCGCATTGAAACTTTCCATGCGGGTAGACCTTGACCTCGCGGACACGTTTTCACCGTCCTTGACCCCCCATCACTTCTGGGGGCGGAGCTATGGGCCGCCAAAGTCGACTGTAACATTGGCTCCAAATCCAAAAATGTTAGGTTCAGAATGATCCCCGTGACCTAAGGAGTCGTCCTGCAAAGTCTGAGACTCCTACGGCGATATGACCTTTTTGGTCCAAATTGCGCCTAAGTCCAACACATGCAGGCCAAATGCGACTCGGATGTCGAACTCGTCGGAGCGCATTGAAACTTTCCATGCGGGTAGACCTTGACCTCGCGGACACGTTTTCACCGTCCTTGACCCCCCATCACTTCTGGGGGCGGAGCTATGGGCCGCCAAAGTCGACTGTAACATTGGCTCCAAATCCAAAAATGTTAGGTTCAGAATGATCCCCGTGACCTAAGGAGTCGTCCTGCAAAGTCTGAGACTCCTACGGCGATATGACCTTTTTGGTCCAAATTGCGCCTAAGTCCAACACATGCAGGCCAAATGCGACTCGGATGTCGAACTCGTCGGAGCGCATTGAAACTTTCCATGCGGGTAGACCTTGACCTCGCAGACACGTTTTCACCGTCCTTGACCCCCCATCACTTCTGGGGGCGGAGCTATGGGCCGCCAAAGTCGACTGTAACATTGGCTCCAAATCCAAAAATCTTAGGTTCAGAATGATCCCCGTGACCTAAGGAGTCGTCCTGCAAAGTCTGAGACTCCTACGGCGATATGACCTTTTTGGTCCAAATTGCGCCTAAGTCCAACACATGCAGGCCAAATGCGACTCGGATGTCGAACTCGTCGGAGCGCATTGAAACTTTCCATGCGGGTAGACCTTGACCTCGCGGACACGTTTTCACCGTCCTTGACCCCCCATCACTTCTGGGGGCGGAGCTATGGGCCGCCAAAGTCGACTGTAACATTGGCTCCAAATCCAAAAATGTTAGGTTCAGAATGATCCCCGTGACCTATGGAGTCGTCCTGCAAAGTCTGAGACTCCTACGGCGATATGACCTTTTTGGTCCAAATTGCGCCTAAGTCCAACACATGCAGGCCAAATGCGACTCGGATGTCGAACTCGTCGGAGCGCATTGAAACTTTCCATGCGGGTAGACCTTGACCTCGCGGACACGTTTTCACCGTCCTTGACCCCCCATCACTTCTGGGGGCGGAGCTATGGGCCGCCAAAGTCGACTGTAACATTGGCTCCAAATCCAAAAATCTTAGGTTCAGAATGATCCCCGTGACCTAAGGAGTCGTCCTGCAAAGTCTGAGACTCCTACGGCGATATGACCTTTTTGGTCCAAATTGCGCCTAAGTCCAACACATGCAGGCCAAATGCGACTCGGATGTCGAACTCGTCGGAGCGCATTGAAACTTTCCATGCGGGTAGACCTTGACCTCGCGGACACGTTTTCACCGTCCTTGACCCCCCATCACTTCTGGGGGCGGAGCTATGGGCCGCCAAAGTCGACTGTAACATTGGCTCCAAATCCAAAAATGTTAGGTTCAGAATGATCCCCGTGACCTAAGGAGTCGTCCTGCAAAGTCTGAGACTCCTACGGCGATATGACCTTTTTGGTCCAAATTGCGCCTAAGTCCAACACATGCAGGCCAAATGCGACTCGGATGTCGAACTCGTCGGAGCGCATTGAAACTTTCCATGCGGGTAGACCTTGACCTCGCGGACACGTTTTCATCGTCCTTGACCCCCCATCACTTCTGGGGGCGGAGCTATGGGCCGCCAAAGTCGACTGTAACATTGGCTCCAAATCCAAAAATGTTAGGTTCAGAATGATCCCCGTGACCTAAGGAGTCGTCCTGCAAAGTCTGAGACTCCTACGGCGATATGACCTTTTTGGTCCAAATTGCGCCTAAGTCCAACACATGCAGGCCAAATGCGACTCGGATGTCGAACTCGTCGGAGCGCATTGAAACTTTCCATGCGGGTAGACCTTGACCTCGCGGACACGTTTTCACCGTCCTTGACCCCCCATCACTTCTGGGGGCGGAGCTATGGGCCGCCAAAGTCGACTGTAACATTGGCTCCAAATCCAAAAATGTTAGGTTCAGAATGATCCCCGTGACCTATGGAGTCGTCCTGCAAAGTCTGAGACTCCTACGGCGATATGACCTTTTTGGTCCAAATTGCGCCTAAGTCCAACACATGCAGGCCAAATGCGACTCGGATGTCGAACTCGTCGGAGCGCATTGAAACTTTCCATGCGGGTAGACCTTGACCTCGCGGACACGTTTTCACCGTCCTTGACCCCCCATCACTTCTGGGGGCGGAGCTATGGGCCGCCAAAGTCGACTGTAACATTGGCTCCAAATCCAAAAATCTTAGGTTCAGAATGATCCCCGTGACCTAAGGAGTCGTCCTGCAAAGTCTGAGACTCCTACGGCGATATGACCTTTTTGGTCCAAATTGCGCCTAAGTCCAACACATGCAGGCCAAATGCGACTCGGATGTCGAACTCGTCGGAGCGCATTGAAACTTTCCATGCGGGTAGACCTTGACCTCGCGGACACGTTTTCACCGTCCTTGACCCCCCATCACTTCTGGGGGCGGAGCTATGGGCCGCCAAAGTCGACTGTAACATTGGCTCCAAATCCAAAAATGTTAGGTTCAGAATGATCCCCGTGACCTAAGGAGTCGTCCTGCAAAGTCTGAGACTCCTACGGCGATATGACCTTTTTGGTCCAAATTGCGCCTAAGTCCAACACATGCAGGCCAAATGCGACTCGGATGTCGAACTCGTCGGAGCGCATTGAAACTTTCCATGCGGGTAGACCTTGACCTCGCAGACACGTTTTCACCGTCCTTGACCCCCCATCACTTCTGGGGGCGGAGCTATGGGCCGCCAAAGTCGACTGTAACATTGGCTCCAAATCCAAAAATGTTAGGTTCAGAATGATCCCCGTGACCTAAGGAGTCGTCCTGCAAAGTCTGAGACTCCTACGGCGATATGACCTTTTTGGTCCAAATTGCGCCTAAGTCCAACACATGCAGGCCAAATGCGACTCGGATGTCGAACTCGTCGGAGCGCATTGAAACTTTCCATGCGGGTAGACCTTGACCTCGCGGACACGTTTTCACCGTCCTTGACCCCCCATCACTTCTGGGGGCGGAGCTATGGGCCGCCAAAGTCGACTGTAACATTGGCTCCAAATCCAAAAATGTTAGGTTCAGAATGATCCCCGTGACCTAAGGAGTCGTCCTGCAAAGTCTGAGACTCCTACGGCGATATGACCTTTTTGGTCCAAATTGCGCCTAAGTCCAACACATGCAGGCCAAATGCGACTCGGATGTCGAACTCGTCGGAGCGCATTGAAACTTTGCATGCGGGTAGACCTTGACCTCGCGGACACGTTTTCACCGTCCTTGACCCCCCATCACTTCTGGGGGCGGAGCTATGGGCCGCCAAAGTCGACTGTAACATTGGCTCCAAATCCAAAAATGTTAGGTTCAGAATGATCCCCGTGACCTAAGGAGTCGTCCTGCAAAGTCTGAGACTCCTACGGCGATATGACCTTTTTGGTCCAAATTGCGCCTAAGTCCAACACATGCAGGCCAAATGCGACTCGGATGTCGAACTCGTCGGAGCGCATTGAAACTTTCCATGCGGGTAGACCTTGACCTCGCGGACACGTTTTCACCGTCCTTGACCCCCCATCACTTCTGGGGGCGGAGCTATGGGCCGCCAAAGTCGACTGTAACATTGGCTCCAAATCCAAAAATGTTAGGTTCAGAATGATCCCCGTGACCTAAGGAGTCGTCCTGCAAAGTCTGAGACTCCTACGGCGATATGACCTTTTTGGTCCAAATTGCGCCTAAGTCCAACACATGCAGGCCAAATGCGACTCGGATGTCGAACTCGTCGGAGCGCATTGAAACTTTCCATGCGGGTAGACCTTGACCTCGCAGACACGTTTTCACCGTCCTTGACCCCCCATCACTTCTGGGGGCGGAGCTATGGGCCGCCAAAGTCGACTGTAACATTGGCTCCAAATCCAAAAATCTTAGGTTCAGAATGATCCCCGTGACCTAAGGAGTCGTCCTGCAAAGTCTGAGACTCCTACGGCGATATGACCTTTTTGGTCCAAATTGCGCCTAAGTCCAACACATGCAGGCCAAATGCGACTCGGATGTCGAACTCGTCGGAGCGCATTGAAACTTTCCATGCGGGTAGACCTTGACCTCGCGGACACGTTTTCACCGTCCTTGACCCCCCATCACTTCTGGGGGCGGAGCTATGGGCCGCCAAAGTCGACTGTAACATTGGCTCCAAATCCAAAAATGTTAGGTTCAGAATGATCCCCGTGACCTATGGAGTCGTCCTGCAAAGTCTGAGACTCCTACGGCGATATGACCTTTTTGGTCCAAATTGCGCCTAAGTCCAACACATGCAGGCCAAATGCGACTCGGATGTCGAACTCGTCGGAGCGCATTGAAACTTTCCATGCGGGTAGACCTTGACCTCGCGGACACGTTTTCACCGTCCTTGACCCCCCATCACTTCTGGGGGCGGAGCTATGGGCCGCCAAAGTCGACTGTAACATTGGCTCCAAATCCAAAAATCTTAGGTTCAGAATGATCCCCGTGACCTAAGGAGTCGTCCTGCAAAGTCTGAGACTCCTACGGCGATATGACCTTTTTGGTCCAAATTGCGCCTAAGTCCAACACATGCAGGCCAAATGCGACTCGGATGTCGAACTCGTCGGAGCGCATTGAAACTTTCCATGCGGGTAGACCTTGACCTCGCGGACACGTTTTCACCGTCCTTGACCCCCCATCACTTCTGGGGGCGGAGCTATGGGCCGCCAAAGTCGACTGTAACATTGGCTCCAAATCCAAAAATGTTAGGTTCAGAATGATCCCCGTGACCTAAGGAGTCGTCCTGCAAAGTCTGAGACTCCTACGGCGATATGACCTTTTTGGTCCAAATTGCGCCTAAGTCCAACACATGCAGGCCAAATGCGACTCGGATGTCGAACTCGTCGGAGCGCATTGAAACTTTCCATGCGGGTAGACCTTGACCTCGCAGACACGTTTTCACCGTCCTTGACCCCCCATCACTTCTGGGGGCGGAGCTATGGGCCGCCAAAGTCGACTGTAACATTGGCTCCAAATCCAAAAATGTTAGGTTCAGAATGATCCCCGTGACCTAAGGAGTCGTCCTGCAAAGTCTGAGACTCCTACGGCGATATGACCTTTTTGGTCCAAATTGCGCCTAAGTCCAACACATGCAGGCCAAATGCGACTCGGATGTCGAACTCGTCGGAGCGCATTGAAACTTTCCATGCGGGTAGACCTTGACCTCGCGGACACGTTTTCATCGTCCTTGACCCCCCATCACTTCTGGGGGCGGAGCTATGGGCCGCCAAAGTCGACTGTAACATTGGCTCCAAATCCAAAAATGTTAGGTTCAGAATGATCCCCGTGACCTAAGGAGTCGTCCTGCAAAGTCTGAGACTCCTACGGCGATATGACCTTTTTGGTCCAAATTGCGCCTAAGTCCAACACATGCAGGCCAAATGCGACTCGGATGTCGAACTTGTCGGAGCGCATTGAAACTTTCCATGCGGGTAGACCTTGACCTCGCGGACACGTTTTCACCGTCCTTGACCCCCCATCACTTCTGGGGGCGGAGCTATGGGCCGCCAAAGTCGACTGTAACATTGGCTCCAAATCCAAAAATGTTAGGTTCAGAATGATCCCCGTGACCTATGGAGTCGTCCTGCAAAGTCTGAGACTCCTACGGCGATATGACCTTTTTGGTCCAAATTGCGCCTAAGTCCAACACATGCAGGCCAAATGCGACTCGGATGTCGAACTCGTCGGAGCGCATTGAAACTTTCCATGCGGGTAGACCTTGACCTCGCGGACACGTTTTCACCGTCCTTGACCCCCCATCACTTCTGGGGGCGGAGCTATGGGCCGCCAAAGTCGACTGTAACATTGGCTCCAAATCCAAAAATCTTAGGTTCAGAATGATCCCCGTGACCTAAGGAGTCGTCCTGCAAAGTCTGAGACTCCTACGGCGATATGACCTTTTTGGTCCAAATTGCGCCTAAGTCCAACACATGCAGGCCAAATGCGACTCGGATGTCGAACTCGTCGGAGCGCATTGAAACTTTCCATGCGGGTAGACCTTGACCTCGCGGACACGTTTTCACCGTCCTTGACCCCCCATCACTTCTGGGGGCGGAGCTATGGGCCGCCAAAGTCGACTGTAACATTGGCTCCAAATCCAAAAATCTTAGGTTCAGAATGATCCCCGTGACCTAAGGAGTCGTCCTGCAAAGTCTGAGACTCCTACGGCGATATGACCTTTTTGGTCCAAATTGCGCCTAAGTCCAACACATGCAGGCCAAATGCGACTCGGATGTCGAACTCGTCGGAGCGCATTGAAACTTTCCATGCGGGTAGACCTTGACCTCGCAGACACGTTTTCACCGTCCTTGACCCCCCATCACTTCTGGGGGCGGAGCTATGGGCCGCCAAAGTCGACTGTAACATTGGCTCCAAATCCAAAAATGTTAGGTTCAGAATGATCCCCGTGACCTAAGGAGTCGTCCTGCAAAGTCTGAGACTCCTACGGCGATATGACCTTTTTGGTCCAAATTGCGCCTAAGTCCAACACATGCAGGCCAAATGCGACTCGGATGTCGAACTCGTCGGAGCGCATTGAAACTTTCCATGCGGGTAGACCTTGACCTCGCGGACACGTTTTCACCGTCCTTGACCCCCCATCACTTCTGGGGGCGGAGCTATGGGCCGCCAAAGTCGACTGTAACATTGGCTCCAAATCCAAAAATGTTAGGTTCAGAATGATCCCCGTGACCTAAGGAGTCGTCCTGCAAAGTCTGAGACTCCTACGGCGATATGACCTTTTTGGTCCAAATTGCGCCTAAGTCCAACACATGCAGGCCAAATGCGACTCGGATGTCGAACTCGTCGGAGCGCATTGAAACTTTGCATGCGGGTAGACCTTGACCTCGCGGACACGTTTTCACCGTCCTTGACCCCCCATCACTTCTGGGGGCGGAGCTATGGGCCGCCAAAGTCGACTGTAACATTGGCTCCAAATCCAAAAATGTTAGGTTCAGAATGATCCCCGTGACCTAAGGAGTCGTCCTGCAAAGTCTGAGACTCCTACGGCGATATGACCTTTTTGGTCCAAATTGCGCCTAAGTCCAACACATGCAGGCCAAATGCGACTCGGATGTCGAACTCGTCGGAGCGCATTGAAACTTTCCATGCGGGTAGACCTTGACCTCGCGGACACGTTTTCACCGTCCTTGACCCCCCATCACTTCTGGGGGCGGAGCTATGGGCCGCCAAAGTCGACTGTAACATTGGCTCCAAATCCAAAAATGTTAGGTTCAGAATGATCCCCGTGACCTAAGGAGTCGTCCTGCAAAGTCTGAGACTCCTACGGCGATATGACCTTTTTGGTCCAAATTGCGCCTAAGTCCAACACATGCAGGCCAAATGCGACTCGGATGTCGAACTCGTCGGAGCGCATTGAAACTTTCCATGCGGGTAGACCTTGACCTCGCAGACACGTTTTCACCGTCCTTGACCCCCCATCACTTCTGGGGGCGGAGCTATGGGCCGCCAAAGTCGACTGTAACATTGGCTCCAAATCCAAAAATCTTAGGTTCAGAATGATCCCCGTGACCTAAGGAGTCGTCCTGCAAAGTCTGAGACTCCTACGGCGATATGACCTTTTTGGTCCAAATTGCGCCTAAGTCCAACACATGCAGGCCAAATGCGACTCGGATGTCGAACTCGTCGGAGCGCATTGAAACTTTCCATGCGGGTAGACCTTGACCTCGCGGACACGTTTTCACCGTCCTTGACCCCCCATCACTTCTGGGGGCGGAGCTATGGGCCGCCAAAGTCGACTGTAACATTGGCTCCAAATCCAAAAATGTTAGGTTCAGAATGATCCCCGTGACCTAAGGAGTCGTCCTGCAAAGTCTGAGACTCCTACGGCGATATGACCTTTTTGGTCCAAATTGCGCCTAAGTCCAACACATGCAGGCCAAATGCGACTCGGATGTCGAACTCGTCGGAGCGCATTGAAACTTTGCATGCGGGTAGACCTTGACCTCGCGGACACGTTTTCACCGTCCTTGACCCCCCATCACTTCTGGGGGCGGAGCTATGGGCCGCCAAAGTCGACTGTAACATTGGCTCCAAATCCAAAAATGTTAGGTTCAGAATGATCCCCGTGACCTATGGAGTCGTCCTGCAAAGTCTGAGACTCCTACGGCGATATGACCTTTTTGGTCCAAATTGCGCCTAAGTCCAACACATGCAGGCCAAATGCGACTCGGATGTCGAACTCGTCGGAGCGCATTGAAACTTTCCATGCGGGTAGACCTTGACCTCGCGGACACGTTTTCACCGTCCTTGACCCCCCATCACTTCTGGGGGCGGAGCTATGGGCCGCCAAAGTCGACTGTAACATTGGCTCCAAATCCAAAAATCTTAGGTTCAGAATGATCCCCGTGACCTAAGGAGTCGTCCTGCAAAGTCTGAGACTCCTACGGCGATATGACCTTTTTGGTCCAAATTGCGCCTAAGTCCAACACATGCAGGCCAAATGCGACTCGGATGTCGAACTCGTCGGAGCGCATTGAAACTTTCCATGCGGGTAGACCTTGACCTCGCAGACACGTTTTCACCGTCCTTGACCCCCCCATCACTTCTGGGGGCGGAGCTATGGGCCGCCAAAGTCGACTGTAACATTGGCTCCAAATCCAAAAATGTTAGGTTCAGAATGATCCCCGTGACCTAAGGAGTCGTCCTGCAAAGTCTGAGACTCCTACGGCGATATGACCTTTTTGGTCCAAATTGCGCCTAAGTCCAACACATGCAGGCCAAATGCGACTCGGATGTCGAACTCGTCGGAGCGCATTGAAACTTTCCATGCGGGTAGACCTTGACCTCGCAGACACGTTTTCACCGTCCTTGACCCCCCATCACTTCTGGGGGCGGAGCTATGGGCCGCCAAAGTCGACTGTAACATTGGCTCCAAATCCAAAAATGTTAGGTTCAGAATGATCCCCGTGACCTAAGGAGTCGTCCTGCAAAGTCTGAGACTCCTACGGCGATATGACCTTTTTGGTCCAAATTGCGCCTAAGTCCAACACATGCAGGCCAAATGCGACTCGGATGTCGAACTCGTCGGAGCGCATTGAAACTTTCCATGCGGGTAGACCTTGACCTCGCGGACACGTTTTCACCGTCCTTGACCCCCCATCACTTCTGGGGGCGGAGCTATGGGCCGCCAAAGTCGACTGTAACATTGGCTCCAAATCCAAAAATGTTAGGTTCAGAATGATCCCCGTGACCTAAGGAGTCGTCCTGCAAAGTCTGAGACTCCTACGGCGATATGACCTTTTTGATCCAAATTGCGCCTAAGTCCAACACATGCAGGCCAAATGCGACTCGGATGTCGAACTCGTCGGAGCGCATTGAAACTTTGCATGCGGGTAGACCTTGACCTCGCGGACACGTTTTCACCGTCCTTGACCCCCCATCACTTCTGGGGGCGGAGCTATGGGCCGCCAAAGTCGACTGTAACATTGGCTCCAAATCCAAAAATGTTAGGTTCAGAATGATCCCCGTGACCTAAGGAGTCGTCCTGCAAAGTCTGAGACTCCTACGGCGATATGACCTTTTTGGTCCAAATTGCGCCTAAGTCCAACACATGCAGGCCAAATGCGACTCGGATGTCGAACTCGTCGGAGCGCATTGAAACTTTCCATGCGGGTAGACCTTGACCTCGCGGACACGTTTTCACCGTCCTTGACCCCCCATCACTTCTGGGGGCGGAGCTATGGGCTGCCAAAGTCGACTGTAACATTGGCTCCAAATCCAAAAATGTTAGGTTCAGAATGATCCCCGTGACCTAAGGAGTCGTCCTGCAAAGTCTGAGACTCCTACGGCGATATGACCTTTTTGGTCCAAATTGCGCCTAAGTCCAACACATGCAGGCCAAATGCGACTCGGATGTCGAACTCGTCGGAGCGCATTGAAACTTTCCATGCGGGTAGACCTTGACCTCGCAGACACGTTTTCACCGTCCTTGACCCCCCATCACTTCTGGGGGCGGAGCTATGGGCCGCCAAAGTCGACTGTAACATTGGCTCCAAATCCAAAAATCTTAGGTTCAGAATGATCCCCGTGACCTAAGGAGTCGTCCTGCAAAGTCTGAGACTCCTACGGCGATATGACCTTTTTGGTCCAAATTGCGCCTAAGTCCAACACATGCAGGCCAAATGCGACTCGGATGTCGAACTCGTCGGAGCGCATTGAAACTTTCCATGCGGGTAGACCTTGACCTCGCGGACACGTTTTCACCGTCCTTGACCCCCCATCACTTCTGGGGGCGGAGCTATGGGCCGCCAAAGTCGACTGTAACATTGGCTCCAAATCCAAAAATCTTAGGTTCAGAATGATCCCCGTGACCTAAGGAGTCGTCCTGCAAAGTCTGAGACTCCTACGGCGATATGACCTTTTTGGTCCAAATTGCGATTAAGTCCAACACATGCAGGCCAAATGCGACTCGGATGTCGAACTCGTCGGAGCGCATTGAAACTTTGCATGCGGGTAGACCTTGACCTCGCGGACACGTTTTCACCGTCCTTGACCCCCCATCACTTCTGGGGGCGGAGCTATGGGCCGCCAAAGTCGACTGTAACATTGGCTCCAAATCCAAAAATCTTAGGTTCAGAATGATCCCCGTGACCTAAGGAGTCGTCCTGCAAAGTCTGAGACTCCTACGGCGATATGACCTTTTTGGTCCAAATTGCGCCTAAGTCCAACGCATGGAAAGTTTCAATGCGCTCCGACGAGTTCGACATCCGAGTCGCATTTGGCCTGCATGTGTTGGACTTAGGCGCAATTTGGACCAAAAAGGTCATATCGCCGTAGGAGTCTCAGACTTTGCAGGACGACTCCTTAGGTCACGGGGATCATTCTGAACCTAAGATTTTTGGATTTGGAGCCAATGTTACAGTCGACTTTGGCGGCCCATAGCTCCGCCCCCAGAAGTGATGGGGGGTCAAGGACGGTGAAAACGTGTCCGCGAGGTCAAGGTCTACCCGCATGGAAAGTTTCAATGCGCTCCGACGAGTTCGACATCCGAGTCGCATTTGGCCTGCATGTGTTGGACTTAGGCGCAATTTGGACCAAAAAGGTCATATCGCCGTAGGAGTCTCAGACTTTGCAGGACGACTCCTTAGGTCACGGGGATCATTCTGAACCTAACATTTTTGGATTTGGAGCCAATGTTACAGTCGACTTTGGCGGCCCATAGCTCCGCCCCCAGAAGTGATGGGGGGTCAAGGACGGTGAAAACGTGTCCGCGAGGTCAAGGTCTACCCGCATGCAAAGTTTCAATGCGCTCCGACGAGATCGACATCCGAGTCGCATTTGGCCTGCATGTGTTGGACTTAGGCGCAATTTGGACCAAAAAAGTCATATCGCCGTAGGAGTCTCAGACTTTGCAGGACGACTCCTTAGGTCACGGGGATCATTCTGAACCTAACATTTTTGGATTTGGAGCCAATGTTACAGTCGACTTTGGCGGCCCATAGCTCCGCCCCCAGAAGTGATGGGGGGTCAAGGACGGTGAAAACGTGTCTGCGAGGTCAAGGTCTACCCGCATGGAAAGTTTCAATGCGCTCCGACGAGTTCGACATCCGAGTCGCATTTGGCCTGCATGTGTTGGACTTAGGCGCAATTTGGACCAAAAAGGTCATATCGCCGTAGGAGTCTCAGACTTTGCAGGACGACTCCTTAGGTCACGGGGATCATTCTGAACCTAACATTTTTGGATTTGGAGCCAATGTTACAGTCGACTTTGGCGGCCCATAGCTCCGCCCCCAGAAGTGATGGGGGGTCAAGGACGGTGAAAACGTGTCCGCGAGGTCAAGGTCTACCCGCATGGAAAGTTTCAATGCGCTCCGACGAGTTCGACATCCGAGTCGCATTTGGCCTGCATGTGTTGGACTTAGGCGCAATTTGGACCAAAAAGGTCATATCGCCGTAGGAGTCTCAGACTTTGCAGGACGACTCCTTAGGTCACGGGGATCATTCTGAACCTAACATTTTTGGATTTGGAGCCAATGTTACAGTCGACTTTGGCGGCCCATAGCTCCGCCCCCAGAAGTGATGGGGGGTCAAGGACGGTGAAAACGTGTCTGCGAGGTCAAGGTCTACCCGCATGGAAAGTTTCAATGCGCTCCGACGAGTTCGACATCCGAGTCGCATTTGGCCTGCATGTGTTGGACTTAGGCGCAATTTGGACCAAAAAGGTCATATCGCCGTAGGAGTCTCAGACTTTGCAGGACGACTCCTTAGGTCACGGGGATCATTCTGAACCTAAGATTTTTGGATTTGGAGCCAATGTTACAGTCGAATTTGGCGGCCCATAGCTCCGCCCCCAGAAGTGATGGGGGGTCAAGGACGGTGAAAACGTGTCCGCGAGGTCAAGGTCTACCCGCATGGAAAGTTTCAATGCGCTCCGACGAGTTCGACATCCGAGTCGCATTTGGCCTGCATGTGTTGGACTTAGGCGCAATTTGGACCAAAAAGGTCATATCGCCGTAGGAGTCTCAGACTTTGCAGGACGACTCCTTAGGTCACGGGGATCATTCTGAACCTAACATTTTTGGATTTGGAGCCAATGTTACAGTCGACTTTGGCGGCCCATAGCTCCGCCCCCAGAAGTGATGGGGGGTCAAGGACGGTGAAAACGTGTCCGCGAGGTCAAGGTCTACCCGCATGGAAAGTTTCAATGCGCTCCGACGAGTTCGACATCCGAGTCGCATTTGGCCTGCATGTGTTGGACTTAGGCGCAATTTGGACCAAAAAGGTCATATCGCCGTAGGAGTCTCAGACTTTGCAGGACGACTCCTTAGGTCACGGGGATCATTCTGAACCTAACATTTTTGGATTTGGAGCCAATGTTACAGTCGACTTTGGCGGCCCATAGCTCCGCCCCCAGAAGTGATGGGGGGTCAAGGACGGTGAAAACGTGTCCGCGAGGTCAAGGTCTACCCGCATGGAAAGTTTCAATGCGCTCCGACGAGTTCGACATCCGAGTCGCATTTGGCCTGCATGTGTTGGACTTAGGCGCAATTTGGACCAAAAAGGTCATATCGCCGTAGGAGTCTCAGACTTTGCAGGACGACTCCTTAGGTCACGGGGATCATTCTGAACCTAACATTTTTGGATTTGGAGCCAATGTTACAGTCGACTTTGGCGGCCCATAGCTCCGCCCCCAGAAGTGATGGGGGGTCAAAGACGGTGAAAACGTGTCTGCGAGGTCAAGGTCTACCCGCATGGAAAGTTTCAATGCGCTCCGACGAGTTCGACATCCGAGTCGCATTTGGCCTGCATGTGTTGGACTTAGGCGCAATTTGGACCAAAAAGGTCATATCGCCGTAGGAGTCTCAGACTTTGCAGGACGACTCCTTAGGTCACGGGGATCATTCTGAACCTAACATTTTTGGATTTGGAGCCAATGTTACAGTCGACTTTGGCGGCCCATAGCTCCGCCCCCAGAAGTGATGGGGGGTCAAGGACGGTGAAAACGTGTCCGCGAGGTCAAGGTCTACCCGCATGGAAAGTTTCAATGCGCTCCGACGAGTTCGACATCCGAGTCGCATTTGGCCTGCATGTGTTGGACTTAGGCGCAATTTGGACCAAAAAGGTCATATCGCCGTAGGAGTCTCAGACTTTGCAGGACGACTCCTTAGGTCACGGGGATCATTCTGAACCTAACATTTTTGGATTTGGAGCCAATGTTACAGTCGACTTTGGCGGCCCATAGCTCCGCCCCCAGAAGTGATGGGGGGTCAAGGACGGTGAAAACGTGTCTGCGAGGTCCAGGTCTACCCGCATGGAAAGTTTCAATGCGCTCCGACGAGTTCGACATCCGAGTCGCATTTGGCCTGCATGTGTTGGACTTAGGCGCAATTTGGACCAAAAAGGTCATATCGCCGTAGGAGTCTCAGACTTTGCAGGACGACTCCTTAGGTCACGGGGATCATTCTGAACCTAACATTTTTGGATTTGGAGCCAATGTTACAGTCGACTTTGGCGGCCCATAGCTCCGCCCCCAGAAGTGATGGGGGGTCAAGGACGGTGAAAACGTGTCCGCGAGGTCAAGGTCTACCCGCATGGAAAGTTTCAATGCGCTCCGACGAGTTCGACATCCGAGTCGCATTTGGCCTGCATGTGTTGGACTTAGGCGCAATTTGGACCAAAAAGGTCATATCGCCGTAGGAGTCTCAGACTTTGCAGGACGACTCCTTAGGTCACGGGGATCATTCTGAACCTAACATTTTTGGATTTGGAGCCAATGTTACAGTCGAATTTGGCGGCCCATAGCTCCGCCCCCAGAAGTGATGGGGGGTCAAGGACGGTGAAAACGTGTCCGCGAGGTCAAGGTCTACCCGCATGGAAAGTTTCAATGCGCTCCGACGAGTTCGACATCCGAGTCGCATTTGGCCTGCATGTGTTGGACTTAGGCGCAATTTGGACCAAAAAGGTCATATCGCCGTAGGAGTCTCAGACTTTGCAGGACGACTCCTTAGGTCACGGGGATCATTCTGAACCTAACATTTTTGGATTTGGAGCCAATGTTACAGTCGACTTTGGCGGCCCATAGCTCCGCCCCCAGAAGTGATGGGGGGTAAAGGACGGTGAAAACGTGTCCGCGAGGTCAAGGTCTACCCGCATGGAAAGTTTCAATGCGCTCCGACGAGTTCGACATCCGAGTCGCATTTGGCCTGCATGTGTTGGACTTAGGCGCAATTTGGACCAAAAAGGTCATATCGCCGTAGGAGTCTCAGACTTTGCAGGACGACTCCTTAGGTCAAGGGGATCATTCTGAACCTAACATTTTTGGATTTGGAGCCAATGTTACAGTCGACTTTGGCGGCCCATAGCTCCGCCCCCAGAAGTGATGGGGGGTCAAGGACGGTGAAAACGTGTCTGCGAGGTCAAGGTCTACCCGCATGGAAAGTTTCAATGCGCTCCGACGAGTTCGACATCCGAGTCGCATTTGGCTTGCATGTGTTGGACTTAGGCGCAATTTGGACCAAAAAGGTCATATCGCCGTAGGAGTCTCAGACTTTGCAGGACGACTCCTTAGGTCACGAGGATCATTCTGTACCTAACATTTTTGGATTTGGAGCCAATGTTACAGTCGACTTTGGCGGCCCATAGCTCCGCCCCCAGAAGTGATGGGGGGTCAAGGACGGTGAAAACGTGTCCGCGAGGTCAAGGTCTACCCGCATGGAAAGTTTCAATGCGCTCCGACGAGTTCGACATCCGAGTCGCATTTGGCCTGCATGTGTTGGACTTAGGCGCAATTTGGACCAAAAAGGTCATATCGCCGTAGGAGTCTCAGACTTTGCAGGACGACTCCTTAGGTCACGGGGATCATTCTGAACCTAAGATTTTTGGATTTGGAGCCAATGTTACAGTCGACTTTGGCGGCCCATAGCTCCGCCCCCAGAAGTGATGGGGGGTCAAGGACGGTGAAAACGTGTCCGCGAGGTCAAGGTCTACCCGCATGGAAAGTTTCAATGCGCTCCGACGAGTTCGACATCCGAGTCGCATTTGGCCTGCATGTGTTGGACTTAGGCGCAATTTGGACCAAAAAGGTCATATCGCCGTAGGAGTCTCAGACTTTGCAGGACGACTCCTTAGGTCACGGGGATCATTCTGAACCTAACATTTTTGGATTTGGAGCCAATGTTACAGTCGACTTTGGCGGCCCATAGCTCCGCCCCCAGAAGTGATGGGGGGTCAAGGACGGTGAAAACGTGTCCGCGAGGTCAAGGTCTACCCGCATGGAAAGTTTCAATGCGCTCCGACGAGTTCGACATCCGAGTCGCATTTGGCCTGCATGTGTTGGACTTAGGCGCAATTTGGACCAAAAAGGTCATATCGCCGTAGGAGTCTCAGACTTTGCAGGACGACTCCTTAGGTCACGGGGATGATTCTGAACCTAACATTTTTGGATTTGGAGCCAATGTTACAGTCGACTTTGGCGGCCCATAGCTCCGCCCCCAGAAGTGATGGGGGGTCAAGGACGGTGAAAACGTGTCCGCGAGGTCAAGGTCTACCCGCATGGAAAGTTTCAATGCGCTCCGACGAGTTCGACATCCGAGTCGCATTTGGCCTGCATGTGTTGGACTTAGGCGCAATTTGGACCAAAAAGGTCATATCGCCGTAGGAGTCTCAGACTTTGCAGGACGACTCCTTAGGTCACGGGGATCATTCTGAACCTAACATTTTTGGATTTGGAGCCAATGTTACAGTCGACTTTGGCGGCCCATAGCTCCGCCCCCAGAAGTGATGGGGGGTCAAGGACGGTGAAAACGTGTCTGCGAGGTCAAGGTCTACCCGCATGGAAAGTTTCAATGCGCTCCAAAGAGTTCGACATCCGAGTCGCATTTGGCCTGCATGTGTTGGACTTAGGCGCAATTTGGACCAAAAAGGTCATATCGCCGTAGGAGTCTCAGACTTTGCAGGACGACTCCTTAGGTCACGGGGATCATTCTGAACCTAACATTTTTGGATTTGGAGCCAATGTTACAGTCGACTTTGGCGGCCCATAGCTCCGCCCCCAGAAGTGATGGGGGGTCAAGGATGGTGAAAACGTGTCCGCGAGGTCAAGGTCTACCCGCATGGAAAGTTTCAATGCGCTCCGACGAGTTCGACATCCGAGTCGCATTTGGCCTGCATGTGTTGGACTTAGGCGCAATTTGGACCAAAAAGGTCATATCGCCGTAGGAGTCTCAGACTTTGCAGGACGACTCCTTAGGTCACGGGGATCATTCTGAACCTAACATTTTTGGATTTGGAGCCAATGTTACAGTCGACTTTGGCGGCCCATAGCTCCGCCCCCAGAAGTGATGGGGGGTCAAGGACGGTGAAAACGTGTCCGCGAGGTCAAGGTCTACCCGCATGGAAAGTTTCAATGCGCTCCGACGAGTTCGACATCCGAGTCGCATTGGCCTGCATGTGTTGGACTTATGCGCAATTTGGACCAAAAAGGTCATATCGCCGTAGGAGTCTCAGACTTTGCAGGACGACTCCTTAGGTCACGGGGATCATTCTGAACCTAACATTTTTGGATTTGGAGCCAATGTTACAGTCGACTTTGGCGGCCCATAGCTCCGCCCCCAGAAGTGATGGGGGGTCAAGGACGGTGAAAACGTGTCCGCGAGGTCAAGGTCTACCCGCATGGAAAGTTTCAATGCGCTCCGACGAGTTCGACATCCGAGTCGCATTTGGCCTGCATGTGTTGGACTTAGGCGCAATTTGGACCAAAAAGGTCATATCGCCGTAGGAGTCTCAGACTTTGCAGGACGACTCCTTAGGTCACGGGGATCATTCTGAACCTAACATTTTTGGATTTGGAGCCAATGTTACAGTCGACTTTGGCGGCCCATAGCTCCGCCCCCAGAAGTGATGGGGGGTCAAGGATGGTGAAAACGTGTCCGCGAGGTCAAGGTCTACCCGCATGGAAAGTTTCAATGCGCTCCGACGAGTTCGACATCCGAGTCGCCTTTGGCCTGCATGTGTTGGACTTAGGCGCAATTTGGACCAAAAAGGTCATATCGCCGTAGGAGTCTCAGACTTTGCAGGACGACTCCTTAGGTCACGGGGATCATTCTGAACCTAACATTTTTGGATTTGGAGCCAATGTTACAGTCGACTTTGGCGGCCCATAGCTCCGCCCCCAGAAGTGATGGGGGGTCAAGGACGGTGAAAACGTGTCCGCGAGGTCAAGGTCTACCCGCATGGAAAGTTTCAATGCGCTCCGACGAGTTCGACATCCGAGTCGCATTGGCCTGCATGTGTTGGACTTAGGCGCAATTTGGACCAAAAAGGTCATATCGCCGTAGGAGTCTCAGACTTTGCAGGACGACTCCTTAGGTCACGGGGATCATTCTGAACCTAACATTTTTGGATTTGGAGCCAATGTTACAGTCGACTTTGGCGGCCCATAGCTCCGCCCCCAGAAGTGATGGGGGGTCAAGGACGGTGAAAACGTGTCCGCGAGGTCAAGGTCTACCCGCATGCAAAGTTTCAATGCGCTCCGACGAGTTCGACATCCGAGTCGCATTTGGCGTGCATGTGTTGGACTTAAGCGCAATTTGGACCAAACAGGTCATATCGCCGTAGGAGTCTCAGACTTTGCAGGACGACTCCTTAGGTCACGGGGATCATTCTGAACCTAACATTTTTGGATTTGGAGCCAATGTTACAGTCGACTTTGGCGGCCCATAGCTCCGCCCCCAGAAGTGATGGGGGGTCAAGGACGGTGAAAACGTGTCCGCGAGGTCAAGGTCTACCCGCATGGAAAGTTTCAATGCGCTCCGACGAGTTCGACATCCGAGTCGCATTTGGCCTGCATGTGTTGGACTTAGGCGCAATTTGGACCAAAAAGGTCATATCGCCGTAGGAGTCTCAGACTTTGCAGGACGACTCCTTAGGTCACGGGGATCATTCTGAACCTAACATTTTTGGATTTGAAGCCAATGTTACAGTCGACTTTGGCGGCCCATAGCTCCGCCCCCAGAAGTGATGGGGGGTCAAGGACGGTGAAAACGTGTCCGCGAGGTCAAGGTCTACCCGCATGGAAAGTTTCAATGCGCTCCGACGAGTTCGACATCCGAGTCGCATTTGGCGTGCATGTGTTGGACTTAAGCGCAATTTGGACCAAACAGGTCATATCGCCGTAGGAGTCTCAGACTTTGCAGGACGACTCCTTAGGTCACGGGGATCATTCTGAACCTAACATTTTTGGATTTGGAGCCAATGTTACAGTCGACTTTGGCGGCCCATAGCTCCGCCCCCAGAAGTGATGGGGGGTCAAGGACGGTGAAAACGTGTCCGCGAGGTCAAGGTCTACCCGCATGGAAAGTTTCAATGCGCTCCGACGAGTTCGACATCCGAGTCGCATTTGGCCTGCATGTGTTGGACTTAGGCGCAATTTGGACCAAAAAGGTCATATCGCCGTAGGAGTCTCAGACTTTGCAGGACGACTCCTTAGGTCACGGGGATCATTCTGAACCTAACATTTTTGGATTTGGAGCCAATGTTACAGTCGACTTTGGCGGCCCATAGCTCCGCCCCCAGAAGTGATGGGGGGTCAAGGACGGTGAAAACGTGTCCGCGAGGTCAAGGTCTACCCGCATGGAAAGTTTCAATGCGCTCCGACGAGTTCGACATCCGAGTCGCATTTGGCCTGCATGTGTTGGACTTAGGCGCAATTTGGACCAAAAAGGTCATATCGCCGTAGGAGTCTCAGACTTTGCAGGACGACTCCTTAGGTCACGGGGATCATTCTGAACCTAACATTTTTGGATTTGGAGCCAATGTTACAGTCGACTTTGGCGGCCCATAGCTCCGCCCCCAGAAGTGATGGGGGGTCAAGGACGGTGAAAACGTGTCCGCGAGGTCAAGGTCTACCCGCATGCAAAGTTTCAATGCGCTCCGACGAGTTCGACATCCGAGTCGCATTTGGCGTGCATGTGTTGGACTTAAGCGCAATTTGGACCAAACAGGTCATATCGCCGTAGGAGTCTCAGACTTTGCAGGACGACTCCTTAGGTCACGGGGATCATTCTGAACCTAACATTTTTGGATTTGGAGCCAATGTTACAGTCGACTTTGGCGGCCCATAGCTCCGCCCCCAGAAGTGATGGGGGGTCAAGGACGGTGAAAACGTGTCCGCGAGGTCAAGGTCTACCCGCATGGAAAGTTTCAATGCGCTCCGACGAGTTCGACATCCGAGTCGCATTTGGCCTGCATGTGTTGGACTTAGGCGCAATTTGGACCAAAAAGGTCATATCGCCGTAGGAGTCTCAGACTTTGCAGGACGACTCCTTAGGTCACGGGGATCATTCTGAACCTAACATTTTTGGATTTGAAGCCAATGTTACAGTCGACTTTGGCGGCCCATAGCTCCGCCCCCAGAAGTGATGGGGGGTCAAGGACGGTGAAAACGTGTCCGCGAGGTCAAGGTCTACCCGCATGGAAAGTTTCAATGCGCTCCGACGAGTTCGACATCCGAGTCGCATTTGGCGTGCATGTGTTGGACTTAAGCGCAATTTGGACCAAACAGGTCATATCGCCGTAGGAGTCTCAGACTTTGCAGGACGACTCCTTAGGTCACGGGGATCATTCTGAACCTAACATTTTTGGATTTGGAGCCAATGTTACAGTCGACTTTGGCGGCCCATAGCTCCGCCCCCAGAAGTGATGGGGGGTCAAGGACGGTGAAAACGTGTCCGCGAGGTCAAGGTCTACCCGCATGGAAAGTTTCAATGCGCTCCGACGAGTTCGACATCCGAGTCGCATTTGGCCTGCATGTGTTGGACTTAGGCGCAATTTGGACCAAAAAGGTCATATCGCCGTAGGAGTCTCAGACTTTGCAGGACGACTCCTTAGGTCACGGGGATCATTCTGAACCTAACATTTTTGGATTTGGAGCCAATGTTACAGTCGACTTTGGCGGCCCATAGCTCCGCCCCCAGAAGTGATGGGGGGTCAAGGACGGTGAAAACGTGTCCGCGAGGTCAAGGTCTACCCGCATGGAAAGTTTCAATGCGCTCCGACGAGTTCGACATCCGAGTCGCATTTGGCGTGCATGTGTTGGACTTAGGCGCAATTTGGACCAAAAAGGTCATATCGCCGTAGGAGTCTCAGACTTTGCAGGACGACTCCTTAGGTCACGGGGATCATTCTGAACCTAACATTTTTGGATTTAGAGCCAATGTTACAGTCGACTTTGGCGGCCCATAGCTCCGCCCCCAGAAGTGATGGGGGGTCAAGGACGGTGAAAACGTGTCCGCGAGGTCAAGGTCTACCCGCATGGAAAGTTTCAATGCGCTCCGACGAGTTCGACATCCGAGTCGCATTTGGCCTGCATGTGTTGGACTTAGGCGCAATTTGGACCAAAAAGGTCATATCGCCGTAGGAGTCTCAGACTTTGCAGGACGACTCCTTAGGTGACGGGGATCATTCTGAACCTAACATTTTTGGATTTGGAGCCAATGTTACAGTCGACTTTGGCGGCCCATAGCTCCGCCCCCAGAAGTGATGGGGGGTCAAGGACGGTGAAAACGTGTCCGCGAGGTCAAGGTCTACCCGCATGGAAAGTTTCAATGCGCTCCGACGAGTTCGACATCCGAGTCGCATTTGGCCTGCATGTGTTGGACTTAGGCGCAATTTGGACCAAAAAGGTCATATCGCCGTAGGAGTCTCAGACTTTGCAGGACGACTCCTTAGGTCACGGGGATCATTCTGAACCTAACATTTTTGGATTTGGAGCCAATGTTACAGTCGACTTTGGCGGCCCATAGCTCCGCCCCCAGAAGTGATGGGGGGTCAAGGACGGTGAAAACGTGTCCGCGGGGTCAAGGTCTACCTGCATGGAAAGTTTCAATGCGCTCCGACGAGTTCGACATCCGAGTCGCATTTGGCGTGCATGTGTTGGACTTAGGCGCAATTTGGACCAAAAAGGTCATATCGCCGTAGGAGTCTCAGACTTTGCAGGACGACTCCTTAGGTCACGGGGATCATTCTGAACCTAACATTTTTGGATTTGGAGCCAATGTTACAGTCGACTTTGGCGGCCCATAGCTCCGCCCCCAGAAGTGATGGGGGGTCAAGGACGGTGAAAACGTGTCCGCGAGGTCAAGGTCTACCCGCATGGAAAGTTTCAATGCGCTCCGACGAGTTCGACATCCGAGCCGCATTTGGCCTGCATGTGTTGGACTTAGGCGCAATTTGGACCAAAAAGGTCATATCGCCGTAGGAGTCTCAGACTTTGCAGGACGACTCCTTAGGTCACGGGGATCATTCTGAACCTAACATTTTTGGATTTGGAGCCAATGTTACAGTCGACTTTGGCGGCCCATAGCTCCGCCCCCAGAAGTGATGGGGGGTCAAGGACGGTGAAAACGTGTCTGTGAGGTCAAGGTCTACCCGCATGGAAAGTTTCAATGCGCTCCGACGAGTTCGACATCCGAGTCGCATTTGGCCTGCATGTGTTGGACTTAGGCGCAATTTGGACCAAAAAGGTCATATCGCCGTAGGAGTCTCAGACTTTGCAGGACGACTCCTTAGGTCACGGGGATCATTCTGAACCTAACATTTTTGGATTTGGAGCCAATGTTACAGTCGACTTTGGCGGCCCATAGCTCCGCCCCCAGAAGTGATGGGGGGTCAAGGATGGTGAAAACGTGTCCGCGAGGTCAAGGTCTACCCGCATGGAAAGTTTCAATGCGCTCCGACGAGTTCGACATCCGAGTCGCATTTGGCCTGCATGTGTTGGACTTAGGCGCAATTTGGACCAAAAAGGTCATATCGCCGTAGGAGTCTCAGACTTTGCAGGACGACTCCTTAGGTCACGGGGATCATTCTGAACCTAACATTTTTGGATTTGGAGCCAATGTTACAGTCGACTTTGGCGGCCCATAGCTCCGCCCCCAGAAGTGATGGGGGGTCAAGGACGGTGAAAACGTGTCCGCGAGGTCAAGGTCTACCCGCATGGAAAGTTTCAATGCGCTCCGACGAGTTCGACATCCGAGTCGCATTGGCCTGCATGTGTTGGACTTAGGCGCAATTTGGACCAAAAAGGTCATATCGCCGTAGGAGTCTCAGACTTTGCAGGACGACTCCTTAGGTCACGGGGATCATTCTGAACCTAACATTTTTGGATTTGGAGCCAATGTTACAGTCGACTTTGGCGGCCCATAGCTCCGCCCCCAGAAGTGATGGGGGGTCAAGGACGGTGAAAACGTGTCCGCGAGGTCAAGGTCTACCCGCATGGAAAGTTTCAATGCGCTCCGACGAGTTCGACATCCGAGTCGCATTTGGCCTGCATGTGTTGGACTTAGGCGCAATTTGGACCAAAAAGGTCATATCGCCGTAGGAGTCTCAGACTTTGCAGGACGACTCCTTAGGTCACGGGGATCATTCTGAACCTAACATTTTTGGATTTGGAGCCAATGTTACAGTCGACTTTGGCGGCCCATAGCTCCGCCCCCAGAAGTGATGGGGGGTCAAGGACGGTGAAAACGTGTCCGCGAGGTCAAGGTCTACCCGCATGGAAAGTTTCAATGCGCTCCGACGAGTTCGACATCCGAGTCGCATTTGGCCTGCATGTGTTGGACTTAGGCGCAATTTGGACCAAAAAGGTCATATCGCCGTAGGAGTCTCAGACTTTGCAGGACGACTCCTTAGGTCACGGGGATCATTCTGAACCTAACATTTTTGGATTTGGAGCCAATGTTACAGTCGACTTTGGCGGCCCATAGCTCCGCCCCCAGAAGTGATGGGGGGTCAAGGACGGTGAAAACGTGTCCGCGAGGTCAAGGTCTACCCGCATGGAAAGTTTCAATGCGCTCCGACGAGTTCGACATCCGAGTCGCATTTGGCCTGCATGTGTTGGACTTAGGCGCAATTTGGATCAAAAAAGTCATATCGCCGTAGGAGTCTCAGACTTTGCAGGACGACTCCTTAGGTCACGGGGATCATTCTGAACCTAACATTTTTGGATTTGGAGCCAATGTTACAGTCGACTTTGGCGGCCCATAGCTCCGCCCCCAGAAGTGATGGGGGGTCAAGGACGGTGAAAACGTGTCCGCGAGGTCAAGGTCTACCCGCATGGAAAGTTTCAATGCGCTCCGACGAGTTCGACATCCGAGTCGCATTTGGCCTGCATGTGTTGGACTTAGGCGCAATTTGGACCAAAAAGGTCATATCGCCGTAGGAGTCTCAGACTTTGCAGGACGACTCCTTAGGTCACGGGGATCATTCTGAACCTAACATTTTTGGATTTGGAGCCAATGTTACAGTCGACTTTGGCGGCCCATAGCTCCGCCCCCAGAAGTGATGGGGGGTCAAGGACGGTGAAAACGTGTCTGCGAGGTCAAGGTCTACCCGCATGGAAAGTTTCAATGCGCTCCGACGAGTTCGACATCCGAGTCGCATTTGGCCTGCATGTGTTGGACTTAGGCGCAATTTGGACCAAAAAGGTCATATCGCCGTAGGAGTCTCAGACTTTGCAGGACGACTCCTTAGGTCACGGGGATCATTCTGAACCTAACATTTTTGGATTTGGAGCCAATGTTACAGTCGACTTTGGCGGCCCATAGCTCCGCCCCCAGAAGTGATGGGGGGTCAAGGACGGTGAAAACGTGTCTGTGAGGTCAAGGTCTACCCGCATGGAAAGTTTCAATGCGCTCCGACGAGTTCGACATCCGAGTCGCATTTGGCCTGCATGTGTTGGACTTAGGCGCAATTTGGACCAAAAAGGTCATATCGCCGTAGGAGTCTCAGACTTTGCAGGACGACTCCTTAGGTCACGGGGATCATTCTGAACCTAACATTTTTGGATTTGGAGCCAATGTTACAGTCGACTTTGGCGGCCCATAGCTCCGCCCCCAGAAGTGATGGGGGGTCAAGGACGGTGAAAACGTGTCCGCGAGGTCAAGGTCTACCCGCATGGAAAGTTTCAATGCGCTCCGACGAGTTCGACATCCGAGTCGCATTTGGCCTGCATGTGTTGGACTTAGGCGCAATTTGGACCAAAAAGGTCATATCGCCGTAGGAGTCTCAGACTTTGCAGGACGACTCCTTAGGTCACGGGGATCATTCTGAACCTAACATTTTTGGATTTGGAGCCAATGTTACAGTCGACTTTGGCGGCCCATAGCTCCGCCCCCAGAAGTGATGGGGGGTCAAGGACGGTGAAAACGTGTCCGCGAGGTCAAGGTCTACCCGCATGGAAAGTTTCAATGCGCTCCGACGAGTTCGACATCCGAGTCGCATTTGGCCTGCATGTGTTGGACTTAGGCGCAATTTGGACCAAAAAGGTCATATCGCCGTAGGAGTCTCAGACTTTGCAGTACGACTCCTTAGGTCACGGGGATCATTCTGAACCTAACATTTTTGGATTTGGAGCCAATGTTACAGTCGACTTTGGCGGCCCATAGCTCCGCCCCCAGAAGTGATGGGGGGTCAAGGACGGTGAAAACGTGTCCGCGAGGTCAAGGTCTACCCGCATGGAAAGTTTCAATGCGCTCCGACGAGTTCGACATCCGAGTCGCATTTGGCCTGCATGTGTTGGACTTAGGCGCAATTTGGACCAAAAAGGTCATATCGCCGTAGGAGTCTCAGACTTTGCAGGACGACTCCTTAGGTCACGGGGATCATTCTGAACCTAACATTTTTGGATTTGGAGCCAATGTTACAGTCGACTTTGGCGGCCCATAGCTCCGCCCCCAGAAGTGATGGGGGGTCAAGGAAGGTGAAAACGTGTCCGCGAGGTCAAGGTCTACCCGCATGGAAAGTTTCAATGCGCTCCGACGAGTTCGACATCCGAGCCGCATTTGGCCTGCATGTGTTGGACTTAGGCGCAATTTGGACCAAAAAGGTCATATCGCCGTAGGAGTCTCAGACTTTGCAGGACGACTCCTTAGGTCACGGGGATCATTCTGAACCTAACATTTTTGGATTTGGAGCCAATGTTACAGTCGACTTTGGCGGCCCATAGCTCCGCCCCCAGAAGTGATGGGGGGTCAAGGACGGTGAAAACGTGTCCGCGAGGTCAAGGTCTACCCGCATGGAAAGTTTCAATGCGCTCCGACGAGTTCGACATCCGAGCCGCATTTGGCCTGCATGTGTTGGACTTAGGCGCAATTTGGACCAAAAAGGTCATATCGCCGTAGGAGTCTCAGACTTTGCAGGACGACTCCTTAGGTCACGGGGATCATTCTGAACCTAACATTTTTGGATTTGGAGCCAATGTTACAGTCGACTTTGGCGGCCCATAGCTCCGCCCCCAGAAGTGATGGGGGGTCAAGGACGGTGAAAACGTGTCCGCGAGGTCAAGGTCTACCCGCATGGAAATTTTCAATGCGCTCCGACGAGTTCGACATCCGAGTCGCATTTGGCCTGCATGTGTTGGACTTAGGCGCAATTTGGACCAAAAAGGTCATATCGCCGTAGGAGTCTCAGACTTTGCAGGACGACTCCTTAGGTCACGGGGATCATTCTGAACCTAACATTTTTGGATTTGGAGCCAATGTTACAGTCGACTTTGGCGGCCCATAGCTCCGCCCCCAGAAGTGATGGGGGGTCAAGGACGGTGAAAACGTGTCCGCGAGGTCAAGGTCTACCCGCATGCAAAGTTTCAATGCGCTCCGACGAGTTCGACATCCGAGCCGCATTTGGCCTGCATGTGTTGGACTTAGGCGCAATTTGGACCAAAAAGGTCATATCGCCGTAGGAGTCTCAGACTTTGCAGGACGACTCCTTAGGTCACGGGGATCATTCTGAACCTAACATTTTTGGATTTGGAGCCAATGTTACAGTCGACTTTGGCGGCCCATAGCTCCGCCCCCAGAAGTGATGGGGGGTCAAGGACGGTGAAAACGTGTCCGCGAGGTCAAGGTCTACCCGCATGGAAAGTTTCAATGCGCTCCGACGAGTTCGACATCCGAGTCGCATTTGGCCTGCATGTGTTGGACTTAGGCGCAATTTGGACCAAAAAGGTCATATCGCCGTAGGAGTCTCAGACTTTGCAGGACGACTCCTTAGGTCACGGGGATCATTCTGAACCTAACATTTTTGGATTTGGAGCCAATGTTACAGTCGACTTTGGCGGCCCATAGCTCCGCCCCCAGAAGTGATGGGGGGTCAAGGACGGTGAAAACGTGTCCGCGAGGTCAAGGTCTACCCGCATGGAAAGTTTCAATGCGCTCCGACGAGTTCGACATCCGAGTCGCATTTGGCCTGCATGTGTTGGACTTAGGCGCAATTTGGACCAAAAAGGTCATATCGCCGTAGGAGTCTCAGACTTTGCAGGACGACTCCTTAGGTCACGGGGATCATTCTGAACCTAACATTTTTGGATTTGGAGCCAATGTTACAGTCGACTTTGGCGGCCCATAGCTCCGCCCCCAGAAGTGATGGGGGGTCAAGGACGGTGAAAACGTGTCTGCGAGGTCAAGGTCTACCCGCATGCAAAGTTTCAATGCGCTCCGACGAGTTCGACATCCGAGCCGCATTTGGCCTGCATGTGTTGGACTTAGGCGCAATTTGGACCAAAAAGGTCATATCGCCGTAGGAGTCTCAGACTTTGCAGGACGACTCCTTAGGTCACGGGGATCATTCTGAACCTAACATTTTTGGATTTGGAGCCAATGTTACAGTCGACTTTGGCGGCCCATAGCTCCGCCCCCAGAAGTGATGGGGGGTCAAGGACGGTGAAAACGTGTCCGCGAGGTCAAGGTCTACCCGCATGCAAAGTTTCAATGCGCTCCGACGAGTTCGACATCCGAGTCGCATTTGGCGTGCATGTGTTGGACTTAAGCGCAATTTGGACCAAACAGGTCATATCGCCGTAGGAGTCTCAGACTTTGCAGGACGACTCCTTAGGTCACGGGGATCATTCTGAACCTAACATTTTTGGATTTGGAGCCAATGTTACAGTCGACTTTGGCGGCCCATAGCTCCGCCCCCAGAAGTGATGGGGGGTCAAGGACGGTGAAAACGTGTCCGCGAGGTCAAGGTCTACCCGCATGGAAAGTTTCAATGCGCTCCGACGAGTTCGACATCCGAGTCGCATTTGGCCTGCATGTGTTGGACTTAGGCGCAATTTGGACCAAAAAGGTCATATCGCCGTAGGAGTCTCAGACTTTGCAGGACGACTCCTTAGGTCACGGGGATCATTCTGAACCTAACATTTTTGGATTTGAAGCCAATGTTACAGTCGACTTTGGCGGCCCATAGCTCCGCCCCCAGAAGTGATGGGGGGTCAAGGACGGTGAAAACGTGTCCGCGAGGTCAAGGTCTACCCGCATGGAAAGTTTCAATGCGCTCCGACGAGTTCGACATCCGAGTCGCATTTGGCGTGCATGTGTTGGACTTAAGCGCAATTTGGACCAAACAGGTCATATCGCTGTAGGAGTCTCAGACTTTGCAGGACGACTCCTTAGGTCACGGGGATCATTCTGAACCTAACATTTTTGGATTTGGAGCCAATGTTACAGTCGACTTTGGCGGCCCATAGCTCCGCCCCCAGAAGTGATGGGGGGTCAAGGACGGTGAAAACGTGTCCGCGAGGTCAAGGTCTACCCGCATGGAAAGTTTCAATGCGCTCCGACGAGTTCGACATCCGAGTCGCATTTGGCCTGCATGTGTTGGACTTAGGCGCAATTTGGACCAAAAAGGTCATATCGCCGTAGGAGTCTCAGACTTTGCAGGACGACTCCTTAGGTCACGGGGATCATTCTGAACCTAACATTTTTGGATTTGGAGCCAATGTTACAGTCGACTTTGGCGGCCCATAGCTCCGCCCCCAGAAGTGATGGGGGGTCAAGGACGGTGAAAACGTGTCCGCGAGGTCAAGGTCTACCCGCATGGAAAGTTTCAATGCGCTCCGACGAGTTCGACATCCGAGTCGCATTTGGCCTGCATGTGTTGGACTTAGGCGCAATTTGGACCAAAAAGGTCATATCGCCGTAGGAGTCTCAGACTTTGCAGGACGACTCCTTAGGTCACGGGGATCATTCTGAACCTAACATTTTTGGATTTGGAGCCAATGTTACAGTCGACTTTGGCGGCCCATAGCTCCGCCCCCAGAAGTGATGGGGGGTCAAGGACGGTGAAAACGTGTCCGCGAGGTCAAGGTCTACCCGCATGGAAAGTTTCAATGCGCTCCGACGAGTTCGACATCCGAGTCGCATTTGGCCTGCATGTGTTGGACTTAGGCGCAATTTGGACCAAAAAGGTCATATCGCCGTAGGAGTCTCAGACTTTGCAGGACGACTCCTTAGGTCACGGGGATCATTCTGAACCTAACATTTTTGGATTTAGGGCCAATGTTACAGTCGACTTTGGCGGCCCATAGCTCCGCCCCCAGAAGTGATGGGGGGTCAAGGACGGTGAAAACGTGTCCGCGAGGTCAAGGTCTACCCGCATGGAAAGTTTCAATGCGCTCCGACGAGTTCGACATCCGAAACGCATTTGGCCTGCATGTGTTGGACTTAGGCGCAATTTGGACCAAAAAGGTCATATCGCCGTAGGAGTCTCAGACTTTGCAGGACGACTCCTTAGGTGACGGGGATCATTCTGAACCTAACATTTTTGGATTTGGAGCCAATGTTACAGTCGACTTTGGCGGCCCATAGCTCCGCCCCCAGAAGTGATGGGGGGTCAAGGACGGTGAAAACGTGTCCGCGAGGTCAAGGTCTACCCGCATGGAAAGTTTCAATGCGCTCCGACGAGTTCGACATCCGAGTCGCATTTGGCCTGCATGTGTTGGACTTAGGCGCAATTTGGACCAAAAAGGTCATATCGCCGTAGGAGTCTCAGACTTTGCAGGACGACTCCTTAGGTCACGGGGATCATTCTGAACCTAACATTTTTGGATTTGGAGCCAATGTTACAGTCGACTTTGGCGGCCCATAGCTCCGCCCCCAGAAGTGATGGGGGGTCAAGGACGGTGAAAACGTGTCCGCGAGGTCAAGGTCTACCCGCATGGAAAGTTTCAATGCGCTCCGACGAGTTCGACATCCGAGTCGCATTTGGCCTGCATGTGTTGGACTTAGGCGCAATTTGGACCAAAAAGGTCATATCGCCGTAGGAGTCTCAGACTTTGCAGGACGACTCCTTAGGTCACGGGGATCATTCTGAACCTAACATTTTTGGATTTGGAGCCAATGTTACAGTCGACTTTGGCGGCCCATAGCTCCGCCCCCAGAAGTGATGGGGGGTCAAGGACGGTGAAAACGTGTCCGCGAGGTCAAGGTCTACTCGCATGGAAAGTTTCAATGCGCTCCGACGAGTTCGACATCCGAGTCGCATTTGGCCTGCATGTGTTGGACTTAGGCGCAATTTGGACCAAAAAGGTCATATCGCCGTAGGAGTCTCAGACTTTGCAGGACGACTCCTTAGGTCACGGGGATCATTCTGAACCTAAGATTTTTGGATTTGGAGCCAATGTTACAGTCGACTTTGGCGGCCCATAGCTCCGCCCCCAGAAGTGATGGGGGGTCAAGGACGGTGAAAACGTGTCCGCGGGGTCAAGGTCTACCCGCATGGAAAGTTTCAATGCGCTCCGACGAGTTCGACATCCGAGTCGCATTTGGCGTGCATGTGTTGGACTTAGGCGCAATTTGGACCAAAAAGGTCATATCGCCGTAGGAGTCTCAGACTTTGCAGGACGACTCCTTAGGTCACGGGGATCATTCTGAACCTAACATTTTTGGATTTGGAGCCAATGTTACAGTCGACTTTGGCGGCCCATAGCTCCGCCCCCAGAAGTGATGGGGGGTCAAGGACGGTGAAAACGTGTCCGCGAGGTCAAGGTCTAACCGCATGGAAAGTTTCAATGCGCTCCGACGAGTTCGACATCCGAGTCGCATTTGGCCTGCATGTGTTGGACTTAGGCGCAATTTGGACCAAAAAGGTCATATCGCCGTAGGAGTCTCAGACTTTGCAGGACGACTCCTTAGGTCACGGGGATCATTCTGAACCTAACATTTTTGGATTTGGAGCCAATGTTACAGTCGACTTTGGCGGCCCATAGCTCCGCCCCCAGAAGTGATGGGGGGTCAAGGACGGTGAAAACGTGTCCGCGAGGTCAAGGTCTACCCGCATGGAAAGTTTCAATGCGCTCCGACGAGTTCGACATCCGAGTCGCATTTGGCCTTCCTTAGGTCACGGGGATCATTCTGAACCTAACATTTTTGGATTTGGAGCCAATGTTACAGTCGACTTTGGCGGCCCATAGCTCCGCCCCCAGAAGTGACGGGGGGTCAAGGACGGTGAAAACGTGTCCGCGAGGTCAAGGTCTACCCGCATGGAAAGTTTCAATGCGCTCCGACGAGTTCGACATCCGAGTCGCATTTGGCCTGCATGTGTTGGACTTAGGCGCAATTTGGACCAAAAAGGTCATATCGCCGTAGGAGTCTCAGACTTTGCAGGACGACTCCTTAGGTCACGGGGATCATTCTGAACCTAACATTTTTGGATTTGGAGCCAATGTTACAGTCGACTTTGGCGGCCCATAGCTCCGCCCCCAGAAGTGATGGGGGGTCAAGGACGGTGAAAACGTGTCCGCGAGGTCAAGGTCTACCCGCATGGAAAGTTTCAATGCGCTCCGACGAGTTCGACATCCGAGTCGCATTTGGCCTGCATGTGTTGGACTTAGGCGCAATTTGGACCAAAAAGGTCATATCGCCGTAGGAGTCTCAGACTTTGCAGGACGACTCCTTAGGTGACGGGGATCATTCTGAACCTAACATTTTTGGATTTGGAGCCAATGTTACAGTCGACTTTGGCGGCCCATAGCTCCGCCCCCAGAAGTGATGGGGGGTCAAGGACGGTGAAAACGTGTCCGCGAGGTCAAGGTCTACCCGCATGGAAAGTTTCAATGCGCTCCGACGAGTTCGACATCCGAGTCGCATTTGGCGTGCATGTGTTGGACTTAAGCGCAATTTGGACCAAACAGGTCATATCGCCGTAGGAGTCTCAGACTTTGCAGGACGACTCCTTAGGTCACGGGGATCATTCTGAACCTAACATTTTTGGATTTGGAGCCAATGTTACAGTCGACTTTGGCGGCCCATAGCTCCGCCCCCAGAAGTGATGGGGGGTCAAGGACGGTGAAAACGTGTCCGCGAGGTCAAGGTCTACCCGCATGGAAAGTTTCAATGCGCTCCGACGAGTTCGACATCCGAGTCGCATTTGGCCTGCATGTGTTGGACTTAGGCGCAATTTGGACCAAAAAGGTCATATCGCCGTAGGAGTCTCAGACTTTGCAGGACGACTCCTTAGGTCACGGGGATCATTCTGAACCTAACATTTTTGGATTTGGAGCCAATGTTACAGTCGACTTTGGCGGCCCATAGCTCCGCCCCCAGAAGTGATGGGGGGTCAAGGACGGTGAAAACGTGTCCGCGAGGTCAAGGTCTACCCGCATGGAAAGTTTCAATGCGCTCCGACGAGTTCGACATCCGAGTCGCATTTGGCGTGCATGTGTTGGACTTAGGCGCAATTTGGACCAAAAAGGTCATATCGCCGTAGGAGTCTCAGACTTTGCAGGACGACTCCTTAGGTCACGGGGATCATTCTGAACCTAACATTTTTGGATTTAGAGCCAATGTTACAGTCGACTTTGGCGGCCCATAGCTCCGCCCCCAGAAGTGATGGGGGGTCAAGGACGGTGAAAACGTGTCCGCGAGGTCAAGGTCTACCCGCATGGAAAGTTTCAATGCGCTCCGACGAGTTCGACATCCGAGTCGCATTTGGCCTGCATGTGTTGGACTTAGGCGCAATTTGGACCAAAAAGGTCATATCGCCGTAGGAGTCTCAGACTTTGCAGGACGACTCCTTAGGTGACGGGGATCATTCTGAACCTAACATTTTTGGATTTGGAGCCAATGTTACAGTCGACTTTGGCGGCCCATAGCTCCGCCCCCAGAAGTGATGGGGGGTCAAGGACGGTGAAAACGTGTCCGCGAGGTCAAGGTCTACCCGCATGGAAAGTTTCAATGCGCTCCGACGAGTTCGACATCCGAGTCGCATTTGGCCTGCATGTGTTGGACTTAGGCGCAATTTGGACCAAAAAGGTCATATCGCCGTAGGAGTCTCAGACTTTGCAGGACGACTCCTTAGGTCACGGGGATCATTCTGAACCTAAGATTTTTGGATTTGGAGCCAATGTTACAGTCGACTTTGGCGGCCCATAGCTCCGCCCCCAGAAGTGATGGGGGGTCAAGGACGGTGAAAACGTGTCCGCGGGGTCAAGGTCTACCTGCATGGAAAGTTTCAATGCGCTCCGACGAGTTCGACATCCGAGTCGCATTTGGCGTGCATGTGTTGGACTTAGGCGCAATTTGGACCAAAAAGGTCATATTGCCGTAGGAGTCTCAGACTTTGCAGGACGACTCCTTAGGTCACGGGGATCATTCTGAACCTAACATTTTTGGATTTGGAGCCAATGTTACAGTCGACTTTGGCGGCCCATAGCTCCGCCCCCAGAAGTGATGGGGGGTCAAGGACGGTGAAAACGTGTCCGCGAGGTCAAGGTCTACTCGCATGGAAAGTTTCAATGCGCTCCGACGAGTTCGACATCCGAGTCGCATTTGGCGTGCATGTGTTGGACTTAGGCGCAATTTGGACCAAAAAGGTCATATCGCCGTAGGAGTCTCAGACTTTGCAGGACGACTCCTTAGGTCACGGGGATCATTCTGAACCTAACATTTTTGGATTTGGAGCCAATGTTACAGTCGACTTTGGCGGCCCATAGCTCCGCCCCCAGAAGTGATGGGGGGTCAAGGACGGTGAAAACGTGTCCGCGAGGTCAAGGTCTACTCGCATGGAAAGTTTCAATGCGCTCCGACGAGTTCGACATCCGAGTCGCATTTGGCCTGCATGTGTTGGACTTAGGCGCAATTTGGACCAAAAAGGTCATATCGCCGTAGGAGTCTCAGACTTTGCAGGACGACTCCTTAGGTCACGGGGATCATTCTGAACCTAACATTTTTGGATTTGGAGCCAATGTTACAGTCGACTTTGGCGGCCCATAGCTCCGCCCCCAGAAGTGATGGGGGGTCAAGGACGGTGAAAACGTGTCCGCGGGGTCAAGGTCTACCCGCATGGAAAGTTTCAATGCGCTCCGACGAGTTCGACATCCGAGTCGCATTTGGCGTGCATGTGTTGGACTTAGGCGCAATTTGGACCAAAAAGGTCATATCGCCGTAGGAGTCTCAGACTTTGCAGGACGACTCCTTAGGTCACGGGGATCATTCTGAACCTAACATTTTTGGATTTAGAGCCAATGTTACAGTCGACTTTGGCGGCCCATAGCTCCGCCCCCAGAAGTGATGGGGGGTCAAGGACGGTGAAAACGTGTCCGCGAGGTCAAGGTCTACCCGCATGGAAAGTTTCAATGCGCTCCGACGAGTTCGACATCCGAGTCGCATTTGGCCTGCATGTGTTGGACTTAGGCGCAATTTGGACCAAAAAGGTCATATCGCCGTAGGAGTCTCAGACTTTGCAGGACGACTCCTTAGGTGACGGGGATCATTCTGAACCTAACATTTTTGGATTTGGAGCCAATGTTACAGTCGACTTTGGCGGCCCATAGCTCCGCCCCCAGAAGTGATGGGGGGTCAAGGACGGTGAAAACGTGTCCGCGAGGTCAAGGTCTACCCGCATGGAAAGTTTCAATGCGCTCCGACGAGTTCGACATCCGAGTCGCATTTGGCGTGCATGTGTTGGACTTAGGCGCAATTTGGACCAAAAAGGTCATATCGCCGTAGGAGTCTCAGACTTTGCAGGACGACTCCTTAGGTCACGGGGATCATTCTGAACCTAACATTTTTGGATTTAGAGCCAATGTTACAGTCGACTTTGGCGGCCCATAGCTCCGCCCCCAGAAGTGATGGGGGGTCAAGGACGGTGAAAACGTGTCCGCGAGGTCAAGGTCTACCCGCATGGAAAGTTTCAATGCGCTCCGACGAGTTCGACATCCGAGTCGCATTTGGCCTGCATGTGTTGGACTTAGGCGCAATTTGGACCAAAAAGGTCATATCGCCGTAGGAGTCTCAGACTTTGCAGGACGACTCCTTAGGTCACGGGGATCATTCTGAACCTAACATTTTTGGATTTGGAGCCAATGTTACAGTCGACTTTGGCGGCCCATAGCTCCGCCCCCAGAAGTGATGGGGGGTCAAGGACGGTGAAAACGTGTCCGCGAGGTCAAGGTCTACCCGCATGGAAAGTTTCAATGCGCTCCGACGAGTTCGACATCCGAGTCGCATTTGGCCTGCATGTGTTGGACTTAGGCGCAATTTGGACCAAAAAGGTCATATCGCCGTAGGAGTCTCAGACTTTGCAGGACGACTCCTTAGGTCACGGGGATCATTCTGAACCTAACATTTTTGGATTTGGAGCCAATGTTACAGTCGACTTTGGCGGCCCATAGCTCCGCCCCCAGAAGTGATGGGGGGTCAAGGACGGTGAAAACGTGTCCGCGGGGTCAAGGTCTACCTGCATGGAAAGTTTCAATGCGCTCCGACGAGTTCGACATCCGAGTCGCATTTGGCGTGCATGTGTTGGACTTAGGCGCAATTTGGACCAAAAAGGTCATATCGCCGTAGGAGTCTCAGACTTTGCAGGACGACTCCTTAGGTCACGGGGATCATTCTGAACCTAACATTTTTGGATTTGGAGCCAATGTTACAGTCGACTTTGGCGGCCCATAGCTCCGCCCCCAGAAGTGATGGGGGGTCAAGGACGGTGAAAACGTGTCCGCGAGGTCAAGGTCTACTCGCATGGAAAGTTTCAATGCGCTCCGACGAGTTCGACATCCGAGTCGCATTTGGCGTGCATGTGTTGGACTTAGGCGCAATTTGGACCAAAAAGGTCATATCGCCGTAGGAGTCTCAGACTTTGCAGGACGACTCCTTAGGTCACGGGGATCATTCTGAACCTAACATTTTTGGATTTGGAGCCAATGTTACAGTCGACTTTGGCGGCCCATAGCTCCGCCCCCAGAAGTGATGGGGGGTCAAGGACGGTGAAAACGTGTCCGCGAGGTCAAGGTCTACTCGCATGGAAAGTTTCAATGCGCTCCGACGAGTTCGACATCCGAGTCGCATTTGGCCTGCATGTGTTGGACTTAGGCGCAATTTGGACCAAAAAGGTCATATCGCCGTAGGAGTCTCAGACTTTGCAGGACGACTCCTTAGGTCACGGGGATCATTCTGAACCTAAGATTTTTGGATTTGGAGCCAATGTTACAGTCGACTTTGGCGGCCCATAGCTCCGCCCCCAGAAGTGATGGGGGGTCAAGGACGGTGAAAACGTGTCCGCGGGGTCAAGGTCTACCCGCATGGAAAGTTTCAATGCGCTCCGACGAGTTCGACATCCGAGTCGCATTTGGCGTGCATGTGTTGGACTTAGGCGCAATTTGGACCAAAAAGGTCATATCGCCGTAGGAGTCTCAGACTTTGCAGGACGACTCCTTAGGTCACGGGGATCATTCTGAACCTAACATTTTTGGATTTGGAGCCAATGTTACAGTCGACTTTGGCGGCCCATAGCTCCGCCCCCAGAAGTGATGGGGGGTCAAGGACGGTGAAAACGTGTCCGCGAGGTCAAGGTCTAACCGCATGGAAAGTTTCAATGCGCTCCGACGAGTTCGACATCCGAGTCGCATTTGGCCTGCATGTGTTGGACTTAGGCGCAATTTGGACCAAAAAGGTCATATCGCCGTAGGAGTCTCAGACTTTGCAGGACGACTCCTTAGGTCACGGGGATCATTCTGAACCTAACATTTTTGGATTTGGAGCCAATGTTACAGTCGACTTTGGCGGCCCATAGCTCCGCCCCCAGAAGTGATGGGGGGTCAAGGACGGTGAAAACGTGTCCGCGAGGTCAAGGTCTACCCGCATGGAAAGTTTCAATGCGCTCCGACGAGTTCGACATCCGAGTTGCATTTGGCCTTCCTTAGGTCACGGGGATCATTCTGAACCTAACATTTTTGGATTTGGAGCCAATGTTACAGTCGACTTTGGCGGCCCATAGCTCCGCCCCCAGAAGTGACGGGGGGTCAAGGACGGTGAAAACGTGTCCGCGAGGTCAAGGTCTACCCGCATGGAAAGTTTCAATGCGCTCCGACGAGTTCGACATCCGAGTCGCATTTGGCCTGCATGTGTTGGACTTAGGCGCAATTTGGACCAAAAAGGTCATATCGCCGTAGGAGTCTCAGACTTTGCAGGACGACTCCTTAGGTCACGGGGATCATTCTGAACCTAACATTTTTGGATTTGGAGCCAATGTTACAGTCGACTTTGGCGGCCCATAGCTCCGCCCCCAGAAGTGATGGGGGGTCAAGGACGGTGAAAACGTGTCCGCGAGGTCAAGGTCTACCCGCATGGAAAGTTTCAATGCGCTCCGACGAGTTCGACATCCGAGTCGCATTTGGCCTGCATGTGTTGGACTTAGGCGCAATTTGGACCAAAAAGGTCATATCGCCGTAGGAGTCTCAGACTTTGCAGGACGACTCCTTAGGTGACGGGGATCATTCTGAACCTAACATTTTTGGATTTGGAGCCAATGTTACAGTCGACTTTGGCGGCCCATAGCTCCGCCCCCAGAAGTGATGGGGAGTCAAGGACGGTGAAAACGTGTCCGCGAGGTCAAGGTCTACCCGCATGGAAAGTTTCAATGCGCTCCGACGAGTTCGACATCCGAGTCGCATTTGGCCTGCATGTGTTGGACTTAGGCGCAATTTGGACCAAAAAGGTCATATCGCCGTAGGAGTCTCAGACTTTGCAGGACGACTCCTTAGGTCACGGGGATCATTCTGAACCTAACATTTTTGGATTTGGAGCCAATGTTACAGTCGACTTTGGCGGCCCATAGCTCCGCCCCCAGAAGTGATGGGGGGTCAAGGACGGTGAAAACGTGTCCGCGAGGTCAAGGTCTACCCGCATGGAAAGTTTCAATGCGCTCCGACGAGTTCGACATCCGAGTCGCATTTGGCCTGCATGTGTTGGACTTAGGCGCAATTTGGACCAAAAAGGTCATATCGCCGTAGGAGTCTCAGACTTTGCAGGACGACTCCTTAGGTGACGGGGATCATTCTGAACCTAACATTTTTGGATTTGGAGCCAATGTTACAGTCGACTTTGGCGGCCCATAGCTCCGCCCCCAGAAGTGATGGGGGGTCAAGGACGGTGAAAACGTGTCCGCGAGGTCAAGGTCTACCCGCATGGAAAGTTTCAATGCGCTCCGACGAGTTCGACATCCGAGTCGCATTTGGCCTGCATGTGTGTTGGACTTAAGCGCAATTTGGACCAAAAAGGTCATATCGCCGTAGGAGTCTCAGACTTTGCAGGACGACTCCTTAGGTCACGGGGATCATTCTGAACCTAACATTTTTGGATTTGGAGCCAATGTTACAGTCGACTTTGGCGGCCCATAGCTCCGCCCCCAGAAGTGATGGGGGGTCAAGGACGGTGAAAACGTGTCCGCGAGGTCAAGGTCTACCCGCATGGAAAGTTTCAATGCGCTCCGACGAGTTCGACATCCGAGTCGCATTTGGCCTGCATGTGTTGGACTTAGGCGCAATTTGGACCAAAAAGGTCATATCGCCGTAGGAGTCTCAGACTTTGCAGGACGACTCCTTAGGTCACGGGGATCATTCTGAACCTAACATTTTTGGATTTGGAGCCAATGTTACAGTCGACTTTGGCGGCCCATAGCTCCGCCCCCAGAAGTGATGGGGGGTCAAGGACGGTGAAAACGTGTCCGCGAGGTCAAGGTCTACCCGCATGGAAAGTTTCAATGCGCTCCGACGAGTTCGACATCCGAGTCGCATTTGGCCTGCATGTGTTGGACTTAGGCGCAATTTGGACCAAAAAGGTCATATCGCCGTAGGAGTCTCAGACTTTGCAGGACGACTCCTTAGGTCACGGGGATCATTCTGAACCTAACATTTTTGGATTTGGAGCCAATGTTACAGTCGACTTTGGCGGCCCATAGCTCCGCCCCCAGAAGTGATGGGGGGTCAAGGACGGTGAAAACGTGTCCGCGAGGTCAAGGTCTACCCGCATGGAAAGTTTCAATGCGCTCCGACGAGTTCGACATCCGAGTCGCATTTGGCCTGCATGTGTTGGACTTAGGCGCAATTTGGACCAAAAAGGTCATATCGCCGTAGGAGTCTCAGACTTTGCAGGACGACTCCTTAGGTGACGGGGATCATTCTGAACCTAACATTTTTGGATTTGGAGCCAATGTTACAGTCGACTTTGGCGGCCCATAGCTCCGCCCCCAGAAGTGATGGGGGGTCAAGGACGGTGAAAACGTGTCCGCGAGGTCAAGGTCTACCCGCATGGAAAGTTTCAATGCGCTCCGACGAGTTCGACATCCGAGTCGCATTTGGCCTGCATGTGTGTTGGACTTAGGCGCAATTTGGACCAAAAAGGTCATATCGCCGTAGGAGTCTCAGACTTTGCAGGACGACTCCTTAGGTCACGGGGATCATTCTGAACCTAACATTTTTGGATTTGGAGCCAATGTTACAGTCGACTTTGGCGGCCCATAGCTCCGCCCCCAGAAGTGATGGGGGGTCAAGGACGGTGAAAACGTGTCCGCGAGGTCAAGGTCTACCCGCATGGAAAGTTTCAATGCGCTCCGACGAGTTCGACATCCGAGTCGCATTTGGCCTGCATGTGTTGGACTTAGGCGCAATTTGGACCAAAAAGGTCATATCGCCGTAGGAGTCTCAGACTTTGCAGGACGACTCCTTAGGTCACGGGGATCATTCTGAACCTAACATTTTTGGATTTGGAGCCAATGTTACAGTCGACTTTGGCGGCCCATAGCTCCGCCCCCAGAAGTGATGGGGGGTCAAGGACGGTGAAAACGTGTCCGCGAGGTCAAGGTCTACCCGCATGGAAAGTTTCAATGCGCTCCGACGAGTTCGACATCCGAGTCGCATTTGGCCTGCATGTGTTGGACTTAGGCGCAATTTGGACCAAAAAGGTCATATCGCCGTAGGAGTCTCAGACTTTGCAGGACGACTCCTTAGGTCACGGGGATCATTCTGAACCTAACATTTTTGGATTTGGAGCCAATGTTACAGTCGACTTTGGCGGCCCATAGCTCCGCCCCCAGAAGTGATGGGGGGTCAAGGACGGTGAAAACGTGTCCGCGAGGTCAAGGTCTACCCGCATGGAAAGTTTCAATGCGCTCCGACGAGTTCGACATCCGAGTCGCATTTGGCCTGCATGTGTTGGACTTAGGCGCAATTTGGACCAAAAAGGTCATATCGCCGTAGGAGTCTCAGACTTTGCAGGACGACTCCTTAGGTGACGGGGATCATTCTGAACCTAACATTTTTGGATTTGGAGCCAATGTTACAGTCGACTTTGGCGGCCCATAGCTCCGCCCCCAGAAGTGATGGGGGGTCAAGGACGGTGAAAACGTGTCCGCGAGGTCAAGGTCTACCCGCATGGAAAGTTTCAATGCGCTCCGACGAGTTCGACATCCGAGTCGCATTTGGCCTGCATGTGTGTTGGACTTAGGCGCAATTTGGACCAAAAAGGTCATATCGCCGTAGGAGTCTCAGACTTTGCAGGACGACTCCTTAGGTGACGGGGATCATTCTGAACCTAACATTTTTGGATTTGGAGCCAATGTTACAGTCGACTTTGGCGGCCCATAGCTCCGCCCCCAGAAGTGATGGGGGGTCAAGGACGGTGAAAACGTGTCCGCGAGGTCAAGGTCTACCCGCATGGAAAGTTTCAATGCGCTCCGACGAGTTCGACATCCGAGTCGCATTTGGCCTGCATGTGTGTTGGACTTAGGCGCAATTTGGACCAAAAAGGTCATATCGCCGTAGGAGTCTCAGACTTTGCAGGACGACTCCTTAGGTCACGGGGATCATTCTGAACCTAACATTTTTGGATTTGGAGCCAATGTTACAGTCGACTTTGGCGGCCCATAGCTCCGCCCCCAGAAGTGATGGGGGGTCAAGGACGGTGAAAACGTGTCCGCGAGGTCAAGGTCTACCCGCATGGAAAGTTTCAATGCGCTCCGACGAGTTCGACATCCGAGTCGCATTTGGCCTGCATGTGTTGGACTTAGGCGCAATTTGGACCAAAAAGGTCATATCGCCGTAGGAGTCTCAGACTTTGCAGGACGACTCCTTAGGTCACGGGGATCATTCTGAACCTAACATTTTTGGATTTGGAGCCAATGTTACAGTCGACTTTGGCGGCCCATAGCTCCGCCCCCAGAAGTGATGGGGGGTCAAGGACGGTGAAAACGTGTCCGCGAGGTCAAGGTCTACCCGCATGGAAAGTTTCAATGCGCTCCGACGAGTTCGACATCCGAGTCGCATTTGGCCTGCATGTGTTGGACTTAGGCGCAATTTGGACCAAAAAGGTCATATCGCCGTAGGAGTCTCAGACTTTGCAGGACGACTCCTTAGGTCACGGGGATCATTCTGAACCTAACATTTTTGGATTTGGAGCCAATGTTACAGTCGACTTTGGCGGCCCATAGCTCCGCCCCCAGAAGTGATGGGGGGTCAAGGACGGTGAAAACGTGTCCGCGAGGTCAAGGTCTACCCGCATGGAAAGTTTCAATGCGCTCCGACGAGTTCGACATCCGAGTCGCATTTGGCCTGCATGTGTTGGACTTAGGCGCAATTTGGACCAAAAAGGTCATATCGCCGTAGGAGTCTCAGACTTTGCAGGACGACTCCTTAGGTCACGGGGATCATTCTGAACCTAACATTTTTGGATTTGGAGCCAATGTTACAGTCGACTTTGGCGGCCCATAGCTCCGCCCCCAGAAGTGATGGGGGGTCAAGGACGGTGAAAACGTGTCCGCGAGGTCAAGGTCTACCCGCATGGAAAGTTTCAATGCGCTCCGACGAGTTCGACATCCGAGTCGCATTTGGCCTGCATGTGTGTTGGACTTAGGCGCAATTTGGACCAAAAAGGTCATATCGCCGTAGGAGTCTCAGACTTTGCAGGACGACTCCTTAGGTCACGGGGATCATTCTGAACCTAACATTTTTGGATTTGGAGCCAATGTTACAGTCGACTTTGGCGGCCCATAGCTCCGCCCCCAGAAGTGATGGGGGGTCAAGGACGGTGAAAACGTGTCCGCGAGGTCAAGGTCTACCCGCATGGAAAGTTTCAATGCGCTCCGACGAGTTTGACATCCGAGTCGCATTTGGCCTGCATGTGTTGGACTTAGGCGCAATTTGGACCAAAAAGGTCATATCGCCGTAGGAGTCTCAGACTTTGCAGGACGACTCCTTAGGTCACGGGGATCATTCTGAACCTAACATTTTTGGATTTGGAGCCAATGTTACAGTCGACTTTGGCGGCCCATAGCTCCGCCCCCAGAAGTGATGGGGGGTCAAGGACGAAGATAACGTGTCCGCGAGGTCAAGGTCTACCCGCATGGAAAGTTTCAATGCGCTCCGACGAGTTCGACATCCGAGTCGCATTTGGCCTGCATGTGTTGGACTTAGGCGCAATTTGGACCAAAAAGGTCATATCGCCGTAGGAGTCTCAGACTTTGCAGGACGACTCCTTAGGTCACGGGGATCATTCTGAACCTAACATTTTTGGATTTGGAGCCAATGTTACAGCCGACTTTGGCGGCCCATAGCTCCGCCCCCAGAAGTGATGGGGGGTCAAGGACGGTGAAAACGTGTCCGCGAGGTCAAGGTCTACCCGCATGCAAAGTTTCAATGCGCTGCGACGAGTTTGACATCCGAGTCGCATTTGGCTGCATGTGTTGGACTTAGGCGCAATTTCGACCAAAAAGGTCATATCGCCGTAGGAGTCTCAGACTTTGCAGGACGACTCCTCAGGTCACAGCCAGATTGAACGAGAACTGAGAAAGTCTGATGTTCTTAGTCCTCTTGGAATTATGCGATATATGAAAAGGGCCAAACCGTTTTTGATGATCCAAATGCGAGATGATCACTTTCATAGATATATTGAAGGATCAATAAAACTTAATTTTACGATAGTGCCATACACACCAAGGTCAAAAACTTGGTATACCACAAAAAGGATCCATACTCAATTGAGTTGAAGGACTCATTTGCTGATGCAGACCTGACCAGGGTATCAGTTCGTCCACGGGAGAACTTCCGGCGGATGTCATCACCCCCGCGTAGGCCAACTGTTATTTGAATGGCCTAAAGCCGTTATCTCATCAAAGAAACCTGAACTGTCACAAGAAAAATCAAAGGACATCGAGGCCATGTTAAAATTAATGACTCCTACAGACCAAAAATTCACGAGTGGACTTATCGACTTCTTAGACTTCTTAGTTATGTGCAACTTGATGGTCTATTGTGAAATGTTATGGGAATAATCTAAAGTTATAAAACTGATATTGTGCCCAGACCTGGACACTAAACTTTCAGTTAATAGTCTATTGTCCTTAAAACTGTTTCATGAACTGATGATCAGAAAGGTGTTTGGACTTAATATTACTTGTAGATTGATTGTTTTGCTCTGGGGCAGTTACAAAGTGTCAGTTACTACCAGGAAAGTGAAATTTATTTAGTTATGGTTGTATTGTTTAAGACTAAGTGATCTTTCTGTATTGATGATATGAGGAATTCATGTTTTGAAATTGTTCCTGGAACTGTTGAAGTGTTCATTTATGATGCTCTTACGAGTTTGTTTTGCTACGAGAATTATGTTGCTATGGACAAAATATATTTCTGCAACATCATACACATTCCGTGACAGGCACACTCAAGGGCTGCAAAGAGTTTTAGGTTGCTATCATATCTGTCCTTAAAATTAGGACAAAGCAAAGTGTCAGTTACAACCAGGATCGTGAACTCCGTTTTCTTTTGGTTGTTGAATGTTGATAAACGTTTCTTTTTAAATAAAATGTTACATGATATTGGTTGCTTTTGTTTTCAACGAAAAACTACAGTCAATTTCCACATATTTCTTCGCTTTTTGTACCAGATTGTCCTAACTCATAATGATTTAAACGCATAAAATAGAGTCACATTGAGATGGAACATTATGATTATGAAAATTTCACTTATTTCTTGACTCAAATTGTCCCATGTCAAAACAAAAATCGGCTCTTTCTGATATTTTATTAGTTATCACTGAAAATTAAACTTATTATAAGTTACTTTTTAAAACCAGACAATAGTTCTTTTTATAATCAATAGCAAAATATAAGTAATAAACTAGATATCGATATGACAATGTTCAAATGGCAATATCTCGAAACTGAGTTTTGAGGACTTAGGACACTCTCGTTTTCAGGTGACGCCTTAATCACAAACACTGATGACGATGTTGAGGTGGAGCCAAGTAATTGACTTTGATTCCCCTAAGGAGGCAACAGTTTCATTTACCACTGATGTTGATCTTCCTTTCTCAAAAACTGTTGAACTGGTAACTACTGATTTAACTGCATTCCAAAGTCTCAATGATTCAAGTGAATCAATTTCTGATTCTGCATCAGATGAGCAATACACCCCTGATACTGATGATGCAGATTTTGAGATTCCGCATCCACCTGTTGAAACTTAAGTGATTTTGTAGGTCCACCAAATGCCACTCTGGGTGATAGTGGAAAGGTCGGTAGTGAAGAAGTCGAACCCGTGGAAAAAAAAAAGGAGAGGCAACAGAAGTTTTTTCTATGCATATTACGTGTTTATAGGAAGTGAAAGAGCCAGAGTGTGCAAAGAATTCTACCTGACTTACTCTAGGCATATCGGAAAGGCGAGTTTCCTATTTCCATGAGAAGAAATACAACCATGCTACTGACGTACCTTTAAGGGGGGGAGACATGAGAGGGACGCGTACACGTAAACAACATGCACGCGATCACATAAACTCATTTCCAAGGATAGTCACATTACTGTAGATTAAAGACACAAAAAGAGTATCTGGATCAAAATTTAACCACGTATATAAGACTGTATTGTGAGAGGTGTGATGCTGATGGACAAGAGCACATGTATCGAAATATTTTCAATTCGGACTTTAACATCGAATTTCACAAACCCAAGAAAGGTCGCCGAGACAGGTGTGAGGAATATATAGAATGAAAGAAAAACATGACTGTATTTGATGAGGAACTTCGGGAAGAATATCTGTCTCATTTCCAATCGAAGATGTCAACGCAGGAGGAAAGGAACAGGGACAGGCAGGACAAGACAAAAGCTGTTATATGTTTTGATTTGGAAAAGGTGTTGAGTTGTCCACAAATTTTCAAGTTTCTTTTATCGACTAAAGCTTAGCTTTTACAACCTTACAGCCCATTGTTCCCTGGATTCAAAAAGGCATTGTGCTGTATGGAATGAAACCCAAGCAGGAAGAGGTGCCAATGAAATTGCCAGTGCACTGATTTTAATCCTTCAGAAAGTAGGAAAACACAATCCCGATCACATCATACTTTGGTCAGACTCATGCGTGGCACAAAACCGGAAGTCAGGAATTCATTTGCTGTAAAGGATTTCATGATGAAAGAACAAATTTCTATCATCGAGCAGAAGTTTTGTGAACCTGCCCACTCAAGTAAACAAGAGTGTGACAACATTCACAGCCAGATTGAACGAGAACTGAGAAAGTCTGATGTTCTTAGTCCTCTTGGAATAATTCAATGCATGAAAAGGGCCATGCTAAGCAAACCGCTTTCGATGATCCAAATGCGACATGATCACCTTATTGAAGGATCAAGAAAACTTAATTTTACGACAGTGCCATACACACCATGGTCAAAAACTTGGTATGTAACAGAAAGGATCCATACTCAACTGAGTTGAAAGAATTTGCTGATGCAGCCCTGACCAAGGTTTCAGTTCGTCCACGGGAGAACTTCCGGCCCCAACTGCTATTGAATGGCCTAAAGCCGTTATCTCATCAAAGAAACCTGAACTGTCAAAAGAAAAATCAAAGGACATCAAGGGCATGTTAAAATTCATGACTCCATCAGACCAAAAGTTCATGAGTGGACTAATCGACTAAGAGATTTAGTTGCATGTGAAATGTTATGGCAAGATTCAAAAGTTATAAAACTGATACATCAACATCTGGACACTAAACTTTCAGTTAATAGTCTATTGTCGTTAAAACTGTTTCATGAACTGATGATCAGAAAGGTGTTTGGATATAATATTACTTGTAGATTCATTGTTTTGTTCTTTGGGGCCAAGTGTCAGTTACTTCCAAGGAAGGTTCACTTCATTTAGTTATGGTTGTATTGTTCATGGACCCTTGGGCAAGATGTATTTAACATTACTGTTACTTCATTAATTTGTATCATGGAGGGACCTGTTTTTTTAAGTCACAATGTGAAGTCATTTTAAGAATAAGTGATTTTTCTGTATTTGGTAACATAATACATACACAACAGTGGCGACGAGGATAAAACTTTCTATACGTGAATACAGTCAGTGCTTTTCCATAATGGCAGGCGTCATTGGAGATGTTGGACAGTTCGATGAAAGTTTAGAAGATTGGATGTCATATTCTGAAAGAGTGAGTTTATATTTCGATGCTAATGACATTCCAAATGAACGAAGAGTTTCCGGGTTTCTTTCCATGATTGGTGCAAAAACTTACAATGTTCTCAAATCGTTGGTTTCTCCTGATTTGCCTCGTACACGTACCTTGGAACAATTATTCACTGTTTTACGTGATCATTTTATGCCTAGACCAAGTGTTATTGCTGAAAGATACAGATTTCACAAGAGAATGCAGACCGAAAACGAAACTGTTTCACAATATGTTGTTGTTTTGAAAGGACTGGCTAGATTTTGTGACTTCGGCGCTACACTGAATGAACGTTTAAGAGATCAATTAGTTCTTGGACTGAAAAGTGTAAATGTTCAAAGGAAATTGCTTGCAGAATTAGAATTGACACTAGAACGTGCAGTTTCAATTGCAAATTGAAAGATTCAGAAGAATTGTGCCGCAACGGATTACCGAAGGAACAATCACAGTCAGAGGTGTTTTCTTTCAACAACAGAAGATCTAATGCAAGGTATGAACGTTATTGTTATAGATGTGGAAAGCCTTCGCATTTAGCTGATACTTGTAATTTCAAAGATACAGTTTGCTCATTCTGTCAAAAGAAAGGCCATATTCAGGAGGTATGCAAAGCGAAGAAATGGAGTCAAAGGTCAGGTCAAAGTTCAACATCCGGGTTTCGTCAAACAGGAAGTGCTAGCTCCAGCAATGTAAACAGAAACGGTAGTCGTCAAACTTTTCGTGTAAATGCTATCAATGAAGAACTTTGTTCAACCCATGGATATGAAGATGACATTCTAGATGATTTAGGTGACTGTCTAAATCATTTGCTCGCTATTCATGGTGCTGCAGATGTCATATGGGTGACAGTGAATGTAAATGGACGTGATCTTAAGATGGAGTTAGATACTGGCTCAAGAAGTTCTATCATTACTGAAGGCGTTTACAGACAGAACTTTTCAGAATGCAGCTTACAAGAATCGCCAATCCCAATGAGAACATACACAGGTGAGCTTGTCACAAATCTTGGTATCATACATGTTGACGTTCGTGATGGTGAAAGAGTCAACCAGTTACCACTACATGTCGTGCAGGGAAAAGGTCCTCCGTTACTGGGAAGGGCGTGGTTACCATACGTAAATATTGACTGGAAATCATTAGGAAATAATGTCAACACGTGTCACAAAATGTCAAGTGAAGATCAACTCAGTGAAATGTTTGTGAAATACTGTGATGTATTTTCTGATGGACTGGGTACAATTAATGGAATCAAAGCCCATTTAGAGGTGAAAGATGGCATGTCTCCTAAATACATGAAAGCTAGGCCTGTTCCTTATGCACTTCATGATAGAGTGAATGAAGAAATTTCAAGAATGGAGAAAAATGGCGTGATTATCAAAGTAGAACATTCTGAGTGGGCTACACCAATAGTTCCAGTGGTCAAACCTGACAAATCTGTCAGAATTTGTGGCGATTTCAAATCTACTGTAAACCCAGCTTTAAATGTGAACCAGTATCCACAAAACAAGATTGAAGACATGTTCGCTCAAATTGCCGGAGGTCAGAAATTCTCAAAGATTGATCTTGCTCATGCTTATCAACAAATGGAGGTGGATGAAGACTCGCAGAAACTACTCACCATCAATACTCCAAAAGGACTCTACAGGTACACAAGACTTGCTTTCGGCATTGCTTCAGCTCCTGCAATTTTTCAAGCTACAATGGACCAAATTCTTCAAGGTTTGCAGAAAGTATTATGTCATCAAGATGATATTCTAGTGACCGGTTCAAATGATGAAGAACACTTACAGAACTTAGATGCAGTTTTGTCAAGATTACAACAATTTGGCTTGAGAGTAAAACAAAGTAAGTGTAAATTCTTTGTAGACTCAGTCAAGTATCTCGGTCATGTTATTGACAAAGAAGGACTTCATACTTCAGAAGATAAGGTGAAAGCTATCATCAGTGCTCCAAGACCTGAAAATGTGACACAACTACGTTCCTTTCTTGGTGGAGTCAACTACTATGGCAGATTCATCCAGAACCTTTCTACAATCGTTCACCCGTTAAACGAACTGTTGCAGAAAGACAAGAAATGGCTATGGTCAATTGAATGTGAGAAATCTTTCAAAATGTCTAAAGCAAAAATTGCAAGTTCCGATGTGTTGTGTCATTATGATCCATTGTTGCCAATAACATTGGCATGTGATGCATCCTCCTATGGCGTGGGTGCTGTGTTGTCTCATGTGATGAGTGATGGTACTGAACGACCGATTGCATTTGCTTCAAGAACACAAATTGACAGAGAAGCCCTAGCGATTATATTTGGAATGAGAGTAGTGATTCCTTCTAAACTCAGAAATGGTGTTCTAAACGAGTTACATGGTGGTCATTTTGGAATGGTGAAAATGAAATCAGTTGCTAGAAGTTATGTGTGGTGGCCTGGAGTAGATGCTGATGTTGAAAGTACTGCAAGAATGTGTATTACATGCCAGAATGTTCAAAATGATCCAACAAAAGCTCCTGTTCATCATTGGTCATGGCCATCAAAACCATGGTGTCGCATTCATGTGGACTTTGCTGGTCCTTTCATGGGTCACATGTACCTCATTGTTGTAGATTCTCATTCCAAATGGTTAGAGGTGATTGTTATGAATTCAACTACTGCTGATGCGACAGTGAAAGTGATGAGAGGTTTGTTCGCGAAATATGGATTACCACTGCAAGTTGTTACAGATAATGGTCCACAATTTGTGTCAAATGAGTTTGAAACATTCTTGAGAAGTAATGGTGTAAAACACATCTTATCTGCTCCATATCATCCTGCTACTAACGGACTTGCTGAGAGAGCTGTTCAATCCTTCAAACAAGCTATGAAATCAACTAGAGGGGATGATGCAACATTACAGAAGAAGATTGATAGGTTTCTGCTAGCCTATCGTTCTAGTCCCCATTGCACAACTCAAGAAACTCCAGCAAAACTTTTTCTTGGAAGAGAACTAAGATGTAGACTTGACTTAATCAAGCCTAATCATGCTGATGTTGTTGCTACAAAACAGTCTTCTTCATTGTGTCAACCTGGCGACACAAGACAGCTAAATGACAATGATAAGGTGTGGGTGCGTGAGTACAACAAAGAAGACAAATGGACTGCTGGCAAGGTGATGACAAAATGTGGTGAAAGACATTATGATGTTGACATTGGCAATAGAACTGTCAAGCGTCATATTGATCAATTAAGGTGTAGAGATGCAACTAGTAACCATGGTAACGAGAACATGATTGTTCAAAGTGACTGTAGTGCAGGGACTGTAGAAAGTATCAGGGTCAACAAAGGCGACCCTATCGTAATACCTAGTGCATCACAGCAATTTGATGAACGCCAGTGTGAAGACAGTGTGGTGACAATTGCAAATGTACCAGCAAAACAAACCGTGAGACGTTCAGAAAGAGTGAGAAAACCTCCCGATAGACTAACCCTGTGAGAACACAATGTAGAAACTGACAGTTTTTGACAATTAAGTCATTGAATAAAGTATTCAGCAATGTGTAGCAGATATTATATAAATATATATATATGAGTTTATCATTTGTGGTTGAAAGTTGTAACATTGTTAAATTATACCTTTAGAAAATAGCTCATAGTACTGTGTTCTGAATATTGTAAATGTATTGGTTAGAGAAGTAGAAAGTAATTTCTTTTAAGGGGGAGAAATGTTGTGCATGTTAGGTATGTTTACATTGTAAGTGCGCCAATGCGCACGTGCAGTGACGTCATTTTAGGTGTGACGTCATTATGTTGTTGTAACCTGGGCAGCTGTGTGAGTCAGTGCCAGTTCCACATTAAACAGTGATTGAGCCAACTGCGATTTTGTTATGTACTGAATATTTGATGTTCCTCCAATGTGCGGGTCGGACAAATAACATAATACATACACAACAGACGTTCTGAGGAATTCGTGTGTTAAAATTGTTCCTGAAACTGTTCATTTATAATTATTCTTAAGAGTTTGTTTTGCAATGTTGCAATGGACCAGGAAGGTGAACTTCATTTAGTTATAGTTGTATTGTTCATGTTCATGAACCAATGACCAGTGACTTGCATTAGATTATGGATACTTCAAGCTGATGATCTGACATTCAACTTAATTGACTGACATTCAAGTTAATAATCTAGTTCCTTTCACCGATGATTCCATTTTATTTGAGAGACTTTTTTAGGAGAAATCAAGATTTGGAGATATATTGTTTAAAGAATAAGTTTTCTTTGGGTATTAATGTTGTGAAATTATTCCTCACATTTTGATATTTCATATATGAATGCCTATAACAGTAAGTTAAAAGAAGCTGTTGATGTGCTCATAATGTTCCCAAGGGGAACTGATGATTTTGAGGAGTTGGTGTGGTCTGACATCAAAGTTGATCATTTAGTTTTGTTCATGAAACAGTTACAGCTGTTGTTGCTTCATGTTATTGAGGGACCTTTCTCAAATCATGGTGTCAAGTAATCAAATGTTCTTTGGTATTAATGTTTTGAAGAAATCGTGGTTTGAAATCGTTTCTGACCTTTGAATTTTTCATACGTGATTCTCTAAGAATAATGTTGCTTTGAACAAAATATGTTTGTGCAACATCATACACATTCAGTGACAGGCATATAAGTACACTCAGGGCTGCTAAGAGTTTTAGGTTGAAATCATATCTAGGACAAAGCAAAGTGGATTGTGAACTTCGTTTTGTTTTGCTTGTTGAATGTTGATAAACGTTAATTTTTAAATAAAATGTTACATGATACTATTGTATATCTCGACACTGAGTTTTGAGGACTTAGGACACTCTGGTTTTCAGGTGACGAGATGTTCAAAAGTCTGTTTTCAGCCTAAACTTTGGAATTTTAAGAATTGTGAAAATTCTTGCCACAATTGTAAATTTTCACCACCCCAGGGTGGTCAAAATCATCAAAATTTGATAAAAAAAAATTTACTCCCTATATCTTTTCCGCGGTGTGCACAGATGTTCAAAAGTCTATTTTGAGCCTAAGATTTGGAATTTTAAGAAGTGAGCAAATTCAAACAACACGAAAATAAATCTTTGAACATCTGTTGACACTGCGCAAACTATATGGGGACTAAATAAATTTTGTCCGATTTCGATGATTTTGATGATTTTGAACCCCGGGGTGGTGAAAATTTACAATTTCGGCGAGAATTTGCACACTTCTTGAAATACCAACACAAGACCAGGGAGTTTCCATTCCAGTTTGGAATGAACGTTAGATTGCTTTGGAAATTTTGGAATGAGATGGAATGGTTTGGAATTGTTTGGAAGTGTGGTTAAGAGGAACAAGTTAAAAAATGTTTCATTAGTAATTTGGACAATAAAAAGACTGAATCTATTGAGTTTAAACTATATATAATAAATAATAAACTTATTTCAAACATTCACTACTTATCTGTCTAGCGTGGGCTTCTACAGTCGCATTCCCCCTAAGGTGAGAGAGACACCCGCACTTGACTCGTCAAGACAATAATAGGTCTCAGGTTTAAGTATTCGGCTGGATGGCAGCTGCCATTTAATTATAAAACATGACGGCTCACATGACAGTGCGCCTAAGATTAGAAAATGGCAATCTTTGGTAAAGTCTGATTTATTCTTGTCTCACGCCAGAACTTAATTCTAATTCTGTTCATTGAACAACTGGAATTCATGAAGTTCTCAATAATTGTTTACAACATAATATTATCATGTCAGGACGTAGTACATGCAAAACCATATATTTTAAAATCAATTTAATGAAAAGAATACAGAAGAAATGAAGAATCAGATGGATACATTTATTGCCATGCTTCATTCATCACGAAGTAGAGATATACATTGTGAATAATAACTGTGATAATGAATTTTACCATTGTCCATATTAACATAATAATATATACATACATAGAAAACAGGACATGCATTTAACAAATATTTACCATAATATGGATTTCCAAATATATAAACGACTTCAGCGTTGATATTTCAGACAAAAACAAAGTCTGTTGTCTTTTAACTTTCAGGAGAAAAGGGTTTGCTTTCACAATTGAACATTTGTTTTCACCAAAGGACAATCAAATCAAGCCAAAAACACGAAAAATACATATATATGGTTAGCGACCGTCATTATACAGTGAGGTGGAAAATTCGTCAGCTGCCTTCACAAAAACATTCAAGCCCTTACCGAGGCAGATGTGACGTAGTAGCATTACATTCGCTGCATTTGCAGCAAATAAGATGTGTAATCTGTGGTTTGTTCGTTGGTTGGTTTGTTGTTTAACGCCGCACTCAGCAATATTCCAGCTATATGACGGCGGTCTGTAAATAATCGAGTCTGGACCAGACAATCGAGTGATTAATATCATGAACATCGATCCGTGCAATTGGGATCGATGACATTTATCAACCATGTCAGCGAACCTGACCACCTGATCCCGTTAGTCGCCTTTTACGACAGGCATAGTCGCCTTTTACGGCAATATGGGTTCCGGAAGAGCTATTCTATCCCGGAATCTTTTGTCTCTTGAACTTGGCTAATCAACCGTACATATAATTGGTAAATATGCTCGTTTTAACACCCGTGTTTCATGCGCATCCAGGCTCATAAGCAGAATACAGACAAATGAGGCCCCGTGATCAGCGGAGCGTGAACAACATGGATCCCGCCTTTCGGCCGTACCGATCAGTCAAGCTGCGATTTCGGATATGTTGGCATGATTGAATCCAATTGGAAGTGGCGATAAGACCAAACATGATCGTTGCTCAGAATTGTTCAAATCTATCTTCATTAAATCATGAAATGAATGCGAGCAGGACAAAAAATGCGATCGTCCTTCCTTCTGATAAGTTTCATTTCATCATGATAAAAAAGTTAGTCACGTCCATAAGGCTACCACGTTTAAAATGAAAACGATCGTTAACAAAAACAACAAAATGTATTTTCTCATTACTCAAGCCTACAGTGATATAACTGTAAATAAAACAATCAAGTGCGCTAAAGTATACTTGCCACATTAAGAAACTGTGCACGGAGAAAATATATATATATATAAGGGCACACCGTCCATATATCAAATATAGGTTTAAAGACAGCAATTATTGGAGACATTCAAACGCTCATGCACGTGCCATGTGATATGACGTCATTGATGGGGGCCTATGGACGTGCAATGTGTTGCCTATGGACGTGCATCCTGTGCAGCTGTACACAGCATGTGCAACTCAAAATTCGCTGTCACTTTCGCTGTCACAAGAATATGCACACTTCTTAAAATTCCAAATTTTATGCTCAAAACAGAGGTTTGACCATCTGTTGACACTGCACAAATGATATGGGGGAATAATTTTTTTCGTCCGATTCTCATTGTTTTGCCTCCCCCTAACATATCCAAATAAATCGAAACAAATCGAAACAAATCCAAGCTTGGAAATATGACCAGGACAAATTTTGGAATCTTCATATTTCCATTTGGAATGGTATTTCCAAGTTTAGGATTGTTTCGAATGGATGATATCTTGTCCAGTGGAAATTTTAGGCTCAAAATAGACTTTTGAACATATGTAGACACTGCAGAAACGATATGGGGAATACATTTTTTTAGTCGCATTCTGATGATTTTGAATCACCCTGGGTGATCAAAATTTACAATTCTGGAAAGAAATTTCCACACTTCTTTGAATTCCAAATTTTATGCTCAAAAAAGACTTTTGAACATCTGTGGACACTGCGCAAACAATATTGGGGACTGAATTTTTTTTGTCCAATTTTAATGATTTTTACCATCCCGGGCTTGTGAAAATTTACAATTCTGGCAAGAATTTGTTCACTTCTTAAAATAGAATAGGCTCAAAATAGACTTTTTGAACATCTGTGGACACTGCACAAACGATATGGGGATTTCAAGTTTTTTCTCCGATTTTGATGATTTTGACCACCCCGGGGTGGTGAAAATTCACAATTCTGCCAAGAATTTTTCCACTTCTTAAAATTCCAAATTTTAAGCTCAAAATAGACTTTTGAAGATCTGTGGACACTGTGCAAATGATATATGGAATAAAAATTGTGTTTCCTTTTTTGATGATTTTGAACACCCGGCTGTGGTGAAAATTTACAATTCTGGCAAGAATTTGTTTACTTCTTAAAATTGAAAAAAAATAGCCTCAAAACAGACTTTTGAACATCTGTGGACAATGTGCAAACGAAATGGGGAGTACAAATTTTTTTTCTATGATTTTGATGAATTTGACCATCCCGGGGTGGTGAAAATTCACAATTCTGCCAAGAATTTGCACACTTCTTAAAATTCCAAATTTTAGGCTCAAAATAGACTTTTGAACATCTGTGGACACTGAGCAAATGATATGGGGAATCATTTTTTTTGTCCGATTCTGATGGTTTTGTGTCCCCCGAGGTGGTGAAAATTTACAATTCTGCCAAGAATTTGCTCACTTCTTAAAATTCTAAATTTTAGTCTCAAAATAGACTTTTGAACATCTGTGGACACTGCGCAAATGATGTGGGGAATAAACATTTTTTCTCCGATTTTGATGAATTTGACCACCCAGGAGATATGAAAATTTACAATTGTGGCAAGAATTTGCTCACTTCTTAAAATTCCAAATTTTAGGCTCAAAATAGACTTTTGAACATCTGTGGACACTGTGCAAATGATATGGGGACTAAAAAAAATTTGTCCGATTTTGATGGTTTTGACCACCCCGGGGTGGTAAAAATTAACAATTCTGGCAAGAATTTGCTCACTTCTTAAAATTCCAAATTTTAGGCTCAAAATAAACTTTTGAACATTTGTGGACACTGTGCAAATGATATTGGGACTAAAAAATTTTTGTCCGATTTTGATGGTTTTGACCACCCCGGGTGAACATCTGTGGACCCTGCGAAAATGAAAAAGGGAAGAAAAAATATTGTCCGGTTTTGATGGTTTTGACCACCCCGTGGTAGTGAAAATTTACAATTGTGGCAAGAATTTGCTCACTTTTTCAAATTCCAAATTTTAGGCTCAAAATAGACTTTTGAACATCTGTTGACACTGTGCAAGTGATATTGGGACTAAAAAACTTTTATTCGATTTTGATAAATTTGACCACACCGGGGAGATGAAAATTTACAATTCTGGCAAGAATTTGCTCACTTCTTAAAATTCCAAATTTTAGGCTCAAAATAGACTTTTGAACATCTGTGGACACTGTGCAAATGATATGGGGACTAAAAACTTTTTGTCACGATTTTGATGATTTTGACCACCCCGGGGTGATGAAAATTTACAATTCTGGCAAAAATGTGCTCACTTCTTAAAATTCCAAATTTTAGGCTCAAAATAGACTCTTTAACATCTGTGAACACTGTGGAAATGATATTGGGACTAAATTTTTCTTATCCAATTTTGATTGTTTTGACCACCCCGGGGTGATGAAAAATAATAATTCTGGCAAGAATTTGCTCACTTCTCAAAATTCCAAATTTTAGGCTCAAAATAAACTTTTGAACATCAGTGGACCCTGCGCAAATGAAAAGTGGGAAGAAAAAAAATTGTCCGATTTTGATGGTTTTGACAACCCCGGGGTGGTGAAAATTTACAATTCTGGCAAGAATTTGCTCACTTCTTAAAATTCTAAATTTTAGGCTCAAAATAGACTTTTGAACATTTGTTGACACTGCACAAATGATATGGGGAAGGAAATAAATTGTCCGATTTTGATGAATTTGACCAACCTTGGGTGGTGAAAATTAACAATTCTGGCAAGAATTTGCTCACTTCTTAAAATTCCAAATTTTAGGCTCAAAATAGACTTTTGAACATCTGTGGACCCTGCAAAAATGAAAATGGGAAGAAAAAATATTGTCCGATTTTGATGGTTTTGACGACCCTGGCGTGATGAAAATTTACAATTCTGGCAAGAATTTGCTCACTTCTTAAAATTTCAAATTTAGGCTCAAAATAGACTTTTGAACACATGTGGATACTGCGCAAATGATATGTGGAATAAATTTTTCTTGTCCAATTTGGATGGTTTTGACCAACCCTGGGTTTTTAAAATTTACAATTCTGGCAAGAATTTGTCCACTTCTTAAAATTCCAAATTTTAGGCTCAAAATAGACTTTTGAACATCAGTGGACACTGTGCAAGTGATATTGGGACTAAAAAGTTTTTGTCCGATTTTGATAAATTTGACCACCCCGGTGTGATGAAAATTTACAATTGTGGCAAGAATTTGCTCACTTCTTAAAATTCTAAATTTTAGGCTCAAAATAGACTTTTGAACATTTGTTGACACTGCACAAATGATATGGGGAAGGAAATAAATTGTCCGATTTTGATGAATTTGACCAACCTTGGGTGGTGAAAATTAACAATTCTGGCAAGAATTTGCTCACTTCTTAAAATTCCAAATTTTAGGCTCAAAATAGACTTTTGAACATCTGTGGACCCTGCAAAAATGAAAATGGGAAGAAAAAATATTGTCCGATTTTGATGGTTTTGACGACCCTGGCGTGATGAAAATTTACAATTCTGGCAAGAATTTGCTCACTTCTTAAAATTTCAAATTTAGGCTCAAAATAGACTTTTGAACACATGTGGATACTGCGCAAATGATACGTGGAATAAATTTTTCTTGTCCAATTTGGATGGTTTTGACCAACCCTGGGTTTTTAAAATTTACAATTCTGGCAAGAATTTGTCCACTTCTTAAAATTCCAAATTTTAGGCTCAAAATAGACTTTTGAACATCTGTGGACACTGTGCAAGTGATATTGGGACTAAAAAGTTTTTGTCCGATTTTGATAAATTTGACCACCCCGGTGTGATGAAAATTTACAATTGTGGCAAGAATTTGCTCACTTCTTAAAATTCTAAATCTTAGGCTCAAAATAGACTTTTGAACATTTGTTGACACTGCACAAATGATATGGGGAAGGAAATAAATTGTCCGATTTTGATGAATTTGACCAACCTGGGGTGGTGAAAATTAACAATTCTGGCAAGAATTTGCTCACTTCTTAAAATTCCAAATTTTAGGCTCAAAATAGACTTTTGAACATCTGTGGACACTGTGCAAGTGATATTCGGACTAAAAAGTTTTTGTCCGATTTTGATAAATTTGACCACCCAGGAGATATGAAAATTTACAATTGTGGCAAGAATTTGCTCACTTCTTAAAATTCCAAATTTTAGGCTCAAAATAGACTTTTGAACATCTGTGGACACTGTGCAAATGATATGGGGACTAAAAAAAATTTGTCCGATTTTGATGGTTTTGACCACCCCGGGGTGATGAAAATTTACAATTCTGGCAAAAATGTGCTCACTTCTTAAAATTCCAAATTTTAGGCTCAAAATAGACTCTTTAACATCTGTGAACACTGTGGAAATGATATTGGGACTAAATTTTTCTTATCCAATTTTGATGGTTTTGACCACCCCGGGGTGATGAAAAATAATAATTCTGGCAAGAATTTGCTCACTTCTCAAAATTCCAAATTTTAGGCTCAAAATAAACTTTTGAACATCAGTGGACCCTGCGCAAATGAAAAGTGGGAAGAAAAGAAATTGTCCGATTTTGATGGTTTTGACAACCCCGGAGTGGTGAAAATTTACAATTCTGGCAAGAATTTGCTCACTTCTTAAAATTCCAAATTTTAGGCTCAAAATAAACTTTTGAACATTTGTGGACACTGTGCAAATGATATGGGGACTAAAAAATTTTTGTCCGATTTTGATGGTTTTGACCACCCCGGGTGAACATCTGTGGACCCTGCGAAAATGAAAAAGGGAAGAAAAAATATTGTCCGGTTTTGATGGTTTTGACCACCCCGTGGTAGTGAAAATTTACAATTGTGGCAAGAATTTGCTCACTTTTTCAAATTCCAAATTTTAGGCTCAAAATAGACTTTTGAACATCTGTTGACACTGTGCAAGTGATATTGGGACTAAAAAACTTTTATTCGATTTTGATAAATTTGACCACACCGGGGAGATGAAAATTTACAATTCTGGCAAGAATTTGCTCACTTCTTAAAATTCCAAATTTTAGGCTCAAAATAGACTTTTGAACATCTGTGGACACTGTGCAAATGATATGGGGACTAAAAACTTTTTGTCACGATTTTGATGATTTTGACCACCCCGGGGTGATGAAAATTTACAATTCTGGCAAAAATGTGCTCACTTCTTAAAATTCCAAATTTTAGGCTCAAAATAGACTCTTTAACATCTGTGAACACTGTGGAAATGATATTGGGACTAAATTTTTCTTATCCAATTTTGATGGTTTTGACCACCCCGGGATGATGAAAAATAACAATTCCGGCAAGAATTTGCTCACTTCTCAAAATTCCAAATTTTAGGCTCAAAATAAACTTTTGAACATCAGTGGACCCTGCGCAAATGAAAAGTGGGAAGAAAAAAAATTGTCCGATTTTGATGGTTTTGACAACCCCGGGGTGGTGAAAATTTACAATTCTGGCAAGAATTTGCTCACTTCTTAAAATTCTAAATTTTAGGCTCAAAATAGACTTTTGAACATTTGTTGACACTGCACAAATGATATGGGGAAGGAAATAAATTGTCCGATTTTGATGAATTTGACCAACCTGGGGTGGTGAAAATTAACAATTCTGGCAAGAATTTGCTCACTTCTTAAAATTCCAAATTTTAGGCTCAAAATAGACTTTTGAACATCTGTGGACCCTGCAAAAATGAAAATGGGAAGAAAAAATATTGTCCGATTTTGATGGTTTTGACGACCCTGGCGTGATGAAAATTTACAATTCTGGCAAGAATTTGCTCACTTCTTAAAATTTCAAATTTAGGCTCAAAATAGACTTTTGAACACATGTGGATACTGCGCAAATGATATGTGGAATAAATTTTTCTTGTCCAATTTGGATGGTTTTGACCAACCCTGGGTTTTTAAAATTTACAATTCTGGCAAGAATTTGTCCACTTCTTAAAATTCCAAATTTTAGGCTCAAAATAGACTTTTGAACATCTGTGGACACTGTGCAAGTGATATTGGGACTAAAAAGTTTTTGTCCGATTTTGATAAATTTGACCACCCCGGTGTGATGAAAATTTACAATTCTGGCAAGAATTTGCTCACTTCTTAAAATTCTAAATTTTAGGCTCAAAATAGACTTTTGAACATTTGTTGACACTGCACAAATGATATGGGGAAGGAAATAAATTGTCCGATTTTGATGAATTTGACCAACCTGGGGTGGTGAAAATTAACAATTCTGGCAAGAATTTGCTCACTTCTTAAAATTCCAAATTTTAGGCTCAAAATAGACTTTTGAACATCTGTGGACCCTGCAAAAATGAAAATGGGAAGAAAAAATATTGTCCGATTTTGATGGTTTTGACGACCCTGGCGTGATGAAAATTTACAATTGTGGCAAGAATTTGCTCACTTCTTAAAATTCCAAATTTAGGCTCAAAATAGACTTTTGAACACATGTGGATACTGCGCAAATGATATGTGGAATAAATTTTTCTTGTCCAATTTGGATGGTTTTGACCAACCCTGGGTTTTTAAAATTTACAATTCTGGCAAGAATTTGTCCACTTCTTAAAATTCCAAATTTTAGGCTCAAAATAGACTTTTGAACATCTGTGGACACTGTGCAAATGATATGGGGACTAAAAAAAATTTGTCCGATTTTGATGGTTTTGACAACCCCGGGGTGGTGAAAATTTACAATTCTGGCAAGAATTTGCTCACTTCTTAAAATTCTAAATTTTAGGCTCAAAATAGACTTTTGAACATTTGTTGACACTGCACAAATGATATGGGGAAGGAAATAAATTGTCCGATTTTGATGAATTTGACCAACCTGGGGTGGTGAAAATTAACAATTCTGGCAAGAATTTGCTCACTTCTTAAAATTCCAAATTTTAGGCTCAAAATAGACTTTTGAACATCTGTGGACACTGTGCAAGTGATATTCGGACTAAAAAGTTTTTTTCCGATTTTGATAAATTTGACCACCCAGGAGATATGAAAATTTACAATTGTGGCAAGAATTTGCTCACTTCTTAAAATTCCAAATTTTAGGCTCAAAATAGACTTTTGAACATCTGTGGACACTGTGCAAATGATATGGGGACTAAAAAAAATTTGTCCGATTTTGATGGTTTTGACCACCCCGGGGTGATGAAAATTTACAATTCTGGCAAAAATGTGCTCACTTCTTAAAATTCCAAATTTTAGGCTCAAAATAGACTCTTTAACATCTGTGAACACTGTGGAAATGATATTGGGACTAAATGTTTCTTATCCAATTTTGATGGTTTTGACCACCCCGGGGTGATGAAAAATAATAATTCTGGCAAGAATTTGCTCACTTCTCAAAATTCCAAATTTTAGGCTCAAAATAAACTTTTGAACATCAGTGGACCCTGCGCAAATGAAAAGTGGGAAGAAAAAAAATTGTCCGATTTTGATGGTTTTGACAACCCCGGAGTGGTGAAAATTTACAATTCTGGCAAGAATTTGCTCACTTCTTAAAATTCTAAATTTTAGGCTCAAAATAGACTTTTGAACATTTGTTGACACTGCACAAATGATATGGGGAAGGAAATAAATTGTCCGATTTTGATGAATTTGACCAACCTGGGGTGGTGAAAATTAACAATTCTGGCAAGAATTTGCTCAATTCTTCAAATTCCAAATTTTAGGCTCAAAATAGACTTCTGAACATCTGTTGACACTGTGCAAGTGATATTGGGACTAAAAAACTTTTATTCGATTTTGATAAATTTGACCACACCGGGGAGATGAAAATTTACAATTGTGGCAAGAATTTGCTCACTTCTTAAATTCCATATTTTAGGCTCAAAATAGACTTTTGAACATCTGTGGACACTGTGCAAATGATATGGGGACTAAAAACTTTTTGTCACGATTTTGATGATTTTGACCACCCCGGGGTGATGAAAATTTACAATTGTGGCAAGAATTTGCTCACTTCTTAAAATTCCAAATTTTAGGCTCAAAATAGACTTTTTAACATCTGTGAACACTGTGGAAATGATATTGGGACTAAATTTTTCTTATCCAATTTTGATGGTTTTGACCACCCCGGGGTGATGAAAAATAACAATTCCGGCAAGAATTTGCTCACTTCTTAAAATTCCAAATTTTAGGCTCAAAATAAACTTTTGAACATCAGTGGACCCTGCGCAAATGAAAAGTGGGAAGAAAAAAAATTGTCCGATTTTGATGGTTTTGACAACCCCGGGGTGGTGAAAATTTACAATTCTGGCAAGAATTTGCTCACTTCTTAAAATTCTAAATTTTAGGCTCAAAATAGACTTTTGAACATTTGTTGACACTGCACAAATGATATGGGGAAGGAAATAAATTGTCCGATTTTGATGAATTTGACCAACCTGGGGTGGTGAAAATTAACAATTCTGGCAAGAATTTGCTCACTTCTTAAAATTCCAAATTTTAGGCTCAAAATAGACTTTTGAACATCTGTGGACCCTGCAAAAATGAAAATGGGAAGAAAAAATATTGTCCGATTTTGATGGTTTTGACGACCCTGGCGTGATGAAAATTTACAATTCTGGCAAGAATTTGCTCACTTCTTAAAATTCCAAATTTAGGCTCAAAATAGACTTTTGAACACATGTGGATACTGCGCAAATGATATGTGGAATAAATTTTTCTTGTCCAATTTGGATGGTTTTGACCAACCCTGGGTTTTTAAAATTTACAATTCTGGCAAGAATTTGTCCACTTCTTAAAATTCCAAATTTTAGGCTCAAAATAGACTTTTGAACATCTGTGGACACTGTGCAAGTGATATTGGGACTAAAAAGTTTTTGTCCGATTTTGATAAATTTGACCACCCCGGTGTGATGAAAATTTACAATTCTGGCAAGAATTTGCTCACTTCTTAAAATTCTAAATTTTAGGCTCAAAATAGACTTTTGAACATTTGTTGACACTGCACAAATGATATGGGGAAGGAAATAAATTGTCCGATTTTGATGAATTTGACCAACCTGGGGTGGTGAAAATTAACAATTCTGGCAAGAATTTGCTCACTTCTTAAAATTCCAAATTTTAGGCTCAAAATAGACTTTTGAACATCTGTGGACACTGTGCAAGTGATATTCGGACTAAAAAGTTTTTGTCCGATTTTGATAAATTTGACCACCCAGGAGATATGAAAATTTACAATTGTGGCAAGAATTTGCTCACTTCTTAAAATTCTAAATTTTAGGCTCAAAATAGACTTTTGAACATCTGTGGACACTGTGCAAATGATATGGGGACTAAAAAAAAATTGTCCGATTTTGATGGTTTTGACCACCCTGGGGTGGTAAAAATTAACAATTCTGGCAAGAATTTGCTCACTTCTTAAAATTCCAAATTTTAGGCTCAAAATAAACTTTTGAACATCTGTTGACACTGCACAAATGATATGGGAAAGAAAAAAAATTGTCCGATTTTGATGAATTTGACCATCCTGGGGTGGTGAAAATTTACAATTCTGGCAAGAATTTGCTCACTTCTTAAAATTCCAAATTTAGGCTCAAAATAGACTTTTGAACACATGTGGATACTGCGCAAATGATATGTGGAATAATTTTTTTTGTCCAATTTGGATGGTTTTGACCAACCCTGGGTTTTTAAAATTTACAATTCTGGCAAGAATTTGTCCACTTCTTAAAATTCCAAATTTTAGGCTCAAAATAGACTTTTGAACATCTGTTGACACTGTGCAAGTGATATTGGGACTAAAAAACTTTTATTCGATTTTGATAAATTTGACCACACCGGGGAGATGAAAATTTACAATTGTGGCAAGAATTTGCTCACTTCTTAAAATTCCAAATTTTAGGCTCAAAATAGACTTTTGAACATCTTTGGACACTGCGCAAATGATATGGGGACAAAAAAAATTATGTCCGATTTTGATGGTTTTGACCACCCCTGGGTGATGAAAATTTACAATTCTGGCAAGAATTTAATCACTTCTTAAAATTCCAAATTTTAGGCTCAAAATAGACTTTTGAACATCTGTGGACACTGTGCAAATGATTAGGGGACTAAAAAGTTTTTGTCACGATTTTGATGATTTTGACCACCCCGGTGTGATGAAAATTTACAATTCTGGCAAGAATTTGCTCACTTCTTAAAATTCCAAATTTTAGGCTCAAAATAGACTCTTTAACATCTTTGAACACTGTGGAAATGATATTGGGACTAAATTTTTCTTATCCAGTTTTGATGGTTTTGACCACCCCGGGGTGATGAAAAATAACAATTCTGGCAAGAATTTGCTCACTGCTCAAAATTCCAAATTTTAGGCTCAAAATAAACTTTTGAACATCAGTGGACCCTGCGCAAATGAAAAGTGGGAAGAAAAAAAATTGTCCGATTTTGATGGTTTTGACAACCCCGGGGTGGTGAAAATTTACAATTCTGGCAAGAATTTGCTCACTTCTTAAAATTCCAAATTTTAGGCTCAAAATAGACTCTTTAACATCTTTGAACACTGTGGAAATGATATTGGGACTAAATTTTTCTTATCCAGTTTTGATGGTTTTGACCACCCCGGGGTGATGAAAAATAACAATTCTGGCAAGAATTTGCTCACTGCTCAAAATTCCAAATTTTAGGCTCAAAATAAACTTTTGAACATCAGTGGACCCTGCGCAAATGAAAAGTGGGAAGAAAAAAAATTGTCCGATTTTGATGGTTTTGACAACCCCAGGGTGGTGAAAATTTACAATTCTGGCAAGAATTTGCTCACTTCTTAAAATTCTAAATTTTAGGCTCAAAATAGACTTTTGAACATTTGTTGACACTGCACAAATGATATGGGGAAGGAAATAAATTGTCCGATTTTGATGAATTTGACCAACCTGGGGTGGTGAAAATTAACAATTCTGGCAAGAATTTGCTCAATTCTTCAAATTCCAAATTTTAGGCTCAAAATAGACTTTTGAACATCTGTTGACACTGTGCAAGTGATATTGGGACTAAAAAACTTTTATTCGATTTTGATAAATTTGACCACACCGGGGAGATGAAAATTTACAATTCTGGCAAGAATTTGCTCACTTCTTAAAATTCCAAATTTTAGGCTCAAAATAGACTTTTGAACATCTGTGGACACTGTGCAAATGATATGGGGACTAAAAACTTTTTGTCACGATTTTGATGATTTTGACCACCCCGGGGTGATGAAAATTTACAATTCTGGCAAAAACGTGCTCACTTCTTAAAATTCCAAATTTTAGGCTCAAAATAGACTCTTTAACATCTGTGAACACTGTGGAAATGATATTGGGACTAAATTTTTCTTATCCAATTTTGATGGTTTTGACCACCCCGGGGTGATGAAAAATAACAATTCTGGCAAGAATTTGCTCACTTCTCAAAATTCCAAATTTTAGGCTCAAAATAAACTTTTGAACATCAGTGGACCCTGCGCAAATGAAAAGTGGGAAGAAAAAAATTGACCGATTTTGATGGTTTTGACAACCCCGGGGTGGTGAAAATTTACAATTCTGGCAAGAATTTGCTCACTTCTTAAAATTCTAAATTTTAGGCTCAAATAGACTTTTGAACATTTGTTGACACTGCACAAATGATATGGGGAAGGAAATAAATTGTCCGATTTTGATGAATTTGACCAACCTTGGGTGGTGAAAATTAACAATTCTGGCAAGAATTTGCTCACTTCTTAAAATTCCAAATTTTAGGCTCAAAATAGACTTTTGAACATCTGTGGACCCTGCAAAAATGAAAATGGGAAGAAAAAATATTGTCCGATTTTGATGGTTTTGACGACCCTGGCGTGATGAAAATTTACAATTCTGGCAAGAATTTGCTCACTTCTTAAAATTCCAAATTTAGGCTCAAAATAGACTTTTGAACACATGTGGATACTGCGCAAATGATACGTGGAATAAATTTTTCTTGTCCAATTTGGATGGTTTTGACCAACCCTGGGTTTTTAAAATTTACAATTCTGGCAAGAATTTGTCCACTTCTTAAAATTCCAAATTTTAGGCTCAAAATAGACTTTTGAACATCTGTGGACACTGTGCAAGTGATATTGGGACTAAAAAGTTTTTGTCCGATTTTGATAAATTTGACCACCCCGGTGTGATGAAAATTTACAATTCTGGCAAGAATTTGCTCACTTCTTAAAATTCTAAATTTTAGGCTCAAAATAGACTTTTGAACATTTGTTGACACTGCACAAATGATATGGGGAAGGAAATAAATTGTCCGATTTTGATGAATTTGACCAACCTGGGGTGGTGAAAATTAACAATTCTGGCAAGAATTTGCTCACTTCTTAAAATTCCAAATTTTAGGCTCAAAATAGACTTTTGAACATCTGTGGACACTGTGCAAGTGATATTCGGACTAAAAAGTTTTTGTCCGATTTTGATAAATTTGACCACCCAGGAGATATGAAAATTTACAATTGTGGCAAGAATTTGCTCACTTCTTAAAATTCTAAATTTTAGGCTCAAAATAGACTTTTGAACATCTGTGGACACTGTGCAAATGATATGGGGACTAAAAAAATTTTGTCCGATTTTGATGGTTTTGACCACCCCGGGGTGGTAAAAATTAACAATTCTGGCAAGAATTTGCTCACTTCTTAAAATTCCAAATTTTAGGCTCAAAATAAACTTTTGAACATCTGTGGACACTGCACAAATGATATGGGAAAGAAAAAAAATTGTCCGATTTTGATGAATTTGACCATCCTGGGGTGGTGAAAATTTACAATTGTGGCAAGAATTTGCTCACTTCTTAAAATTCCAAATTTAGGCTCAAAATAGACTTTTGAACACATGTGGATACTGCGCAAATGATATGTGGAATAATTTTTTCTTGTCCAATTTGGATGGTTTTGACCAACCCTGGGTTTTTAAAATTTACAATTCTGGCAAGAATTTGTCCACTTCTTAAAATTCCAAATTTTAGGCTCAAAATAGACTTTTGAACATCTGTTGACACTGTGCAAGTGATATTGGGACTAAAAAACTTTTATTCGATTTTGATAAATTTGACCACACCGGGGAGATGAAAATTTACAATTGTGGCAAGAATTTGCTCACTTCTTAAAATTCCAAATTTTAGGCTCAAAATAGACTTTTGAACATCTTTGGACACTGCGCAAATGATATGGGGACAAAAATATTTATGTCCGATTTTGATGGTTTTGACCACCCCTGGGTGATGAAAATTTACAATTCTGGCAAGAATTTAATCACTTCTTAAAATTCCAAATTTTAGGCTCAAAATAGACTTTTGAACATCTGTGGACACTGTGCAAATGATTAGGGGACTAAAAAGTTTTTGTCACGATTTTGATGATTTTGACCACCCCGGGGTGATGAAAATTTACAATTCTGGCAAGAATTTGCTCACTTCTTAAAATTCCAAATTTTAGGCTCAAAATAGACTCTTTAACATCTGTGAACACTGTGGAAATGATATTGGGACTAAATTTTTCTTATCCAATTTTGATGGATTTGACCACCCCGGGGTGATGAAAAATAACAATTCTGGCAAGAATTTGCTCACTTCTCAAAATTCCAAATTTTAGGCTCAAAATAAACTTTTGAACATCAGTGGACCCTGCGCAAATGAAAAGTGGGAAGAAAAAAATTGACCGATTTTGATGGTTTTGACAACCCCGGGGTGGTGAAAATTTACAATTCTGGCAAGAATTTGCTCACTTCTTAAAATTCTAAATTTTAGGCTCAAATAGACTTTTGAACATTTGTTGACACTGCACAAATGATATGGGGAAGGAAATAAATTGTCCGATTTTGATGAATTTGACCAACCTTGGGTGGTGAAAATTAACAATTCTGGCAAGAATTTGCTCACTTCTTAAAATTCCAAATTTTAGGCTCAAAATAGACTTTTGAACATCTGTGGACCCTGCAAAAATGAAAATGGGAAGAAAAAATATTGTCCGATTTTGATGGTTTTGACGACCCTGGCGTGATGAAAATTTACAATTCTGGCAAGAATTTGCTCACTTCTTAAAATTCCAAATTTAGGCTCAAAATAGACTTTTGAACACATGTGGATACTGCGCAAATGATACGTGGAATAAATTTTTCTTGTCCAATTTGGATGGTTTTGACCAACCCTGGGTTTTTAAAATTTACAATTCTGGCAAGAATTTGTCCACTTCTTAAAATTCCAAATTTTAGGCTCAAAATAGACTTTTGAACATCTGTGGACACTGTGCAAGTGATATTGGGACTAAAAAGTTTTTGTCCGATTTTGATAAATTTGACCACCCCGGTGTGATGAAAATTTACAATTCTGGCAAGAATTTGCTCACTTCTTAAAATTCTAAATTTTAGGCTCAAAATAGACTTTTGAACATTTGTTGACACTGCACAAATGATATGGGGAAGGAAATAAATTGTCCGATTTTGATGAATTTGACCAACCTGGGGTGGTGAAAATTAACAATTCTGGCAAGAATTTGCTCACTTCTTAAAATTCCAAATTTTAGGCTCAAAATAGACTTTTGAACATCTGTGGACACTGTGCAAGTGATATTCGGACTAAAAAGTTTTTGTCCGATTTTGATAAATTTGACCACCCAGGAGATATGAAAATTTACAATTGTGGCAAGAATTTGCTCACTTCTTAAAATTCTAAATTTTAGGCTCAAAATAGACTTTTGAACATCTGTGGACACTGTGCAAATGATATGGGGACTAAAAAAATTTTGTCCGATTTTGATGGTTTTGACCACCCCGGGGTGGTAAAAATTAACAATTCTGGCAAGAATTTGCTCACTTCTTAAAATTCCAAATTTTAGGCTCAAAATAAACTTTTGAACATCTGTGGACACTGCACAAATGATATGGGAAAGAAAAAAAATTGTCCGATTTTGATGAATTTGACCATCCTGGGGTGGTGAAAATTTACAATTGTGGCAAGAATTTGCTCACTTCTTAAAATTCCAAATTTAGGCTCAAAATAGACTTTTGAACACATGTGGATACTGCGCAAATGATATGTGGAATAATTTTTTCTTGTCCAATTTGGATGGTTTTGACCAACCCTGGGTTTTTAAAATTTACAATTCTGGCAAGAATTTGTCCACTTCTTAAAATTCCAAATTTTAGGCTCAAAATAGACTTTTGAACATCTGTTGACACTGTGCAAGTGATATTGGGACTAAAAAACTTTTATTCGATTTTGATAAATTTGACCACACCGGGGAGATGAAAATTTACAATTGTGGCAAGAATTTGCTCACTTCTTAAAATTCCAAATTTTAGGCTCAAAATAGACTTTTGAACATCTTTGGACACTGCGCAAATGATATGGGGACAAAAATATTTATGTCCGATTTTGATGGTTTTGACCACCCCTGGGTGATGAAAATTTACAATTCTGGCAAGAATTTAATCACTTCTTAAAATTCCAAATTTTAGGCTCAAAATAGACTTTTGAACATCTGTGGACACTGTGCAAATGATTAGGGGACTAAAAAGTTTTTGTCACGATTTTGATGATTTTGACCACCCCGGGGTGATGAAAATTTACAATTCTGGCAAGAATTTGCTCACTTCTTAAAATTCCAAATTTTAGGCTCAAAATAGACTCTTTAACATCTGTGAACACTGTGGAAATGATATTGGGACTAAATTTTTCTTATCCAATTTTGATGGATTTGACCACCCCGGGGTGATGAAAAATAACAATTCTGGCAAGAATTTGCTCACTTCTCAAAATTCCAAATTTTAGGCTCAAAATAAACTTTTGAACATCAGTGGACCCTGCGCAAATGAAAAGTGGGAAGAAAAAAATTGTCCGATTTTGATGGTTTTGACAACCCCGGGGTGGTGAAAATTTACAATTCTGGCAAGAATTTGCTCACTTCTTAAAATTCTAAATTTTAGGCTCAAAATAGACTTTTGAACATTTGTTGACACTGCACAAATGATATGGGGAAGGAAATAAATTGTCCGATTTTGATGAATTTGACCAACCTTGGGTGGTGAAAATTAACAATTCTGGCAAGAATTTGCTCACTTCTTAAAATTCCAAATTTTAGGCTCAAAATAGACTTTTGAACATCTGTGGACCCTGCAAAAATGAAAATGGGAAGAAAAAATATTGTCCGATTTTGATGGTTTTGACGACCCTGGCGTGATGAAAATTTACAATTCTGGCAAGAATTTGCTCACTTCTTAAAATTCCAAATTTAGGCTCAAAATAGACTTTTGAACACATGTGGATACTGCGCAAATGATACGTGGAATAAATTTTTCTTGTCCAATTTGGATGGTTTTGACCAACCCTGGGTTTTTAAAATTTACAATTCTGGCAAGAATTTGTCCACTTCTTAAAATTCCAAATTTTAGGCTCAAAATAGACTTTTGAACATCTGTGGACACTGTGCAAGTGATATTGGGACTAAAAAGTTTTTGTCCGATTTTGATAAATTTGACCACCCCGGTGTGATGAAAATTTACAATTCTGGCAAGAATTTGCTCACTTCTTAAAATTCTAAATTTTAGGCTCAAAATAGACTTTTGAACATTTGTTGACACTGCACAAATGATATGGGGAAGGAAATAAATTGTCCGATTTTGATGAATTTGACCAACCTGGGGTGGTGAAAATTAACAATTCTGGCAAGAATTTGCTCACTTCTTAAAATTCCAAATTTTAGGCTCAAAATAGACTTTTGAACATCTGTGGACACTGTGCAAGTGATATTCGGACTAAAAAGTTTTTGTCCGATTTTGATAAATTTGACCACCCAGGAGATATGAAAATTTACAATTGTGGCAAGAATTTGCTCACTTCTTAAAATTCTAAATTTTAGGCTCAAAATAGACTTTTGAACATCTGTGGACACTGTGCAAATGATATGGGGACTAAAAAAATTTTGTCCGATTTTGATGGTTTTGACCACCCCGGGGTGGTAAAAATTAACAATTCTGGCAAGAATTTGCTCACTTCTTAAAATTCCAAATTTTAGGCTCAAAATAAACTTTTGAACATCTGTGGACACTGCACAAATGATATGGGAAAGAAAAAAAATTGTCCGATTTTGATGAATTTGACCATCCTGGGGTGGTGAAAATTTACAATTCTGGCAAGAATTTGCTCACTTCTTAAAATTCCAAATTTAGGCTCAAAATAGACTTTTGAACACATGTGGATACTGCGCAAATGATATGTGGAATAATTTTTTCTTGTCCAATTTGGATGGTTTTGACCAACCCTGGGTTTTTAAAATTTACAATTCTGGCAAGAATTTGCTCACTTCTTAAAATTCCAAATTTTAGGCTCAAAATAGACTTTTGAACATCTTTGGACACTGCGCAAATGATATGGGGACAAAAAAATTTATGTCCGATTTTGATGGTTTTGACCACCCCTGGGTGATGAAAATTTACAATTCTGGCAAGAATTTAATCACTTCTTAAAATTCCAAATTTTAGGCTCAAAATAGACTTTTGAACATCTGTGGACACTGTGCAAATGATTAGGGGACTAAAAAGTTTTTGTCACGATTTTGATGATTTTGACCACACCGGGGTGATGAAAATTTACAATTCTGGCAAGAATTTGCTCACTTCTTAAAATTCCAAATTTTAGGCTCAAAATAGACTCTTTAACATCTGTGAACACTGTGGAAATGATATTGGGACTAAATTTTTCTTATCCAATTTTGATGGTTTTGACCACCCCGGGGTGATGAAAAATAACAATTCTGGCAAGAATTTGCTCACTTCTCAAAATTCCAAATTTTAGGCTCAAAATAAACTTTTGAACATCAGTGGACCCTGCGCAAATGAAAAGTGGGAAGAAAAAAAATTGTCCGATTTTGATGGTTTTGACAACCCCGGGGTGGTGAAAATTTACAATTCTGGCAAGAATTTGCTCACTTCTTAAAATTCTAAATTTTAGGCTCAAAATAGACTTTTGAACATTTGTTGACACTGCACAAATGATATGGGGAAGGAAATAAATTGTCCGATTTTGATGAATTTGACCAACCTGGGGTGGTGAAAATTAACAATTCTGGCAAGAATTTGCTCAATTCTTCAAATTCCAAATTTTAGGCTCAAAATAGACTTTTGAACATCTGTTGACACTGTGCAAGTGATATTGGGACTAAAAAACTTTTATTCGATTTTGATAAATTTGACCACACCGGGGAGATGAAAATTTACAATTCTGGCAAGAATTTGCTCACTTCTTAAAATTCCAAATTTTAGGCTCAAAATAGACTTTTGAACATCTGTGGACACTGTGCAAATGATATGGGGACTAAAAACTTTTTGTCACGATTTTGATGATTTTGACCACCCCGGGGTGATGAAAATTTACAATTCTGGCAAAAATGTGCTCACTTCTTAAAATTCCAAATTTTAGGCTCAAAATAGACTCTTTAACATCTGTGAACACTGTGGAAATGATATTGGGACTAAATTTTTCTTATCCAATTTTGATGGTTTTGACCACCCCGGGGTGATGAAAAATAACAATTCTGGCAAGAATTTGCTCACTTCTCAAAATTCCAAATTTTAGGCTCAAAATAAACTTTTGAACATCAGTGGACCCTGCGCAAATGAAAAGTGGGAAGAAAAATAATTGTCCGATTTTGATGGTTTTGACAACCCCGGGGTGGTGAAAATTTACAATTCTGGCAAGAATTTGCTCACTTCTTAAAATTCTAAATTTTAGGCTCAAAATAGACTTTTGAACATTTGTTGACACTGCACAAATGATATGGGGAAGGAAATAAATTGTCCGATTTTGATGAATTTGACCAACCTGGGGTGGTGAAAATTAACAATTCTGGCAAGAATTTGCTCAATTCTTCAAATTCCAAATTTTAGGCTCAAAATAGACTTTTGAACATCTGTTGACACTGTGCAAGTGATATTGGGACTAAAAAACTTTTATTCGATTTTGATAAATTTGACCACACCGGGGAGATGAAAATTTACAATTCTGGCAAGAATTTGCTCACTTCTTAAAATTCCAAATTTTAGGCTCAAAATAGACTTTTGAACATCTGTGGACACTGTGCAAATGATATGGGGACTAAAAACTTTTTGTCACGATTTTGATGATTTTGACCAACCCGGGGTGATGAAAATTTACAATTGTGGCAAGAATTTGCTCACTTCTTAAAATTCCAAATTTTAGGCTCAAAATAGACTTTTGAACATCTGTGGACACTGTGCAAATGATATGGGGACTAAAAAGTTTTTGTCACGATTTTGATGGTTTTGACCACCCCGGGGTGATGAAAATTTACAATTCTGGCAAGAATTTGCTCACTTCTTAAAATTCCAAATTTTAGGCTCAAAATAGACTTTTTAACATCTGTGAACACTGTGGAAATGATATTGGGACTAAATTTTTCTTATCCAATTTTGATGGTTTTGACCACCCCGGGGTGATGAAAAATAATAATTCTGGCAAGAATTTGCTCACTTCTCAAAATTCCAAATTTTAGGCTCAAAATAAACTTTTGAACATCAGTGGACCCTGCGCAAATGAAAAGTGGGAAGAAAATAAATTGTCCGATTTTGATGGTTTTGACAACCCCGGGGTGGTGAAAATTTACAATTCTGGCAAGAATTTGTTCACTTCTTAAAATTCTAAATTTTAGGCTCAAAATAGACTTTTGAACATTTGTTGACACTGCACAAATGATATGGGGAAGGAAATAAATTGTCCGATTTTGATGAATTTGACCAACCTGGGGTGGTGAAAATTAACAATTCTGGCAAGAATTTGCTCAATTCTTCAAATTCCAAATTTTAGGCTCAAAATAGACTTTTGAACATCTGTTGACACTGTGCAAGTGATATTGGGACTAAAAAACTTTTATTCGATTTTGATAAATTTGACCACACCGGGGAGATGAAAATTTACAATTCTGGCAAGAATTTGCTCACTTCTTAAAATTCCAAATTTTAGGCTCAAAATAGACTTTTGAACATCTGTGGACACTGTGCAAATGATATGGGGACTAAAAACTTTTTGTCACGATTTTGATGATTTTGACCACCCCGGGGTGATGAAAATTTACAATTCTGGCAAAAATGTGCTCACTTCTTAAAATTCCAAATTTTAGGCTCAAAATAGACTCTTTAACATCTGTGAACACTGTGGAAATGATATTGGGACTAAATTTTTCTTATCCAATTTTGATGGTTTTGACCACCCCGGGGTGATGAAAAATAACAATTCTGGCAAGAATTTGCTCACTTCTCAAAATTCCAAATTTTAGGCTCAAAATAAACTTTTGAACATCAGTGGACCCTGCGCAAATGAAAAGTGGGAAGAAAAATAATTGTCCGATTTTGATGGTTTTGACAACCCCGGGGTGGTGAAAATTTACAATTCTGGCAAGAATTTGCTCACTTCTTAAAATTCTAAATTTTAGGCTCAAAATAGACTTTTGAACATTTGTTGACACTGCACAAATGATATGGGGAAGGAAATAAATTGTCCGATTTTGATGAATTTGACCAACCTGGGGTGGTGAAAATTAACAATTCTGGCAAGAATTTGCTCAATTCTTCAAATTCCAAATTTTAGGCTCAAAATAGACTTTTGAACATCAGTGGACCCTGCGCAAATGAAAAGTGGGAAGAAAAATAATTGTCCGATTTTGATGGTTTTGACAACCCCGGGGTGGTGAAAATTTACAATTCTGGCAAGAATTTGCTCACTTCTTAAAATTCTAAATTTTAGGCTCAAAATAGACTTTTGAACATTTGTTGACACTGCACAAATGATATGGGGAAGGAAATAAATTGTCCGATTTTGATGAATTTGACCAACCTGGGGTGGTGAAAATTAACAATTCTGGCAAGAATTTGCTCAATTCTTCAAATTCCAAATTTTAGGCTCAAAATAGACTTTTGAACATCTGTTGACACTGTGCAAGTGATATTGGGACTAAAAAACTTTTATTCGATTTTGATAAATTTGACCACACCGGGGAGATGAAAATTTACAATTCTGGCAAGAATTTGCTCACTTCTTAAAATTCCAAATTTTAGGCTCAAAATAGACTTTTGAACATCTGTGGACACTGTGCAAATGATATGGGGACTAAAAACTTTTTGTCACGATTTTGATGATTTTGACCAACCCGGGGTGATGAAAATTTACAATTGTGGCAAGAATTTGCTCACTTCTTAAAATTCCAAATTTTAGGCTCAAAATAGACTTTTGAACATCTGTGGACACTGTGCAAATGATATGGGGACTAAAAAGTTTTTGTCACGATTTTGATGGTTTTGACCACCCCGGGGTGATGAAAATTTACAATTCTGGCAAGAATTTGCTCACTTCTTAAAATTCCAAATTTTAGGCTCAAAATAGACTTTTTAACATCTGTGAACACTGTGGAAATGATATTGGGACTAAATTTTTCTTATCCAATTTTGATGGTTTTGACCACCCCGGGGTGATGAAAAATAATAATTCTGGCAAGAATTTGCTCACTTCTCAAAATTCCAAATTTTAGGCTCAAAATAAACTTTTGAACATCAGTGGACCCTGCGCAAATGAAAAGTGGGAAGAAAATAAATTGTCCGATTTTGATGGTTTTGACAACCCCGGGGTGGTGAAAATTTACAATTCTGGCAAGAATTTGTTCACTTCTTAAAATTCTAAATTTTAGGCTCAAAATAGACTTTTGAACATTTGTTGACACTGCACAAATGATATGGGGAAGGAAATAAATTGTCCGATTTTGATGAATTTGACCAACCTGGGGTGGTGAAAATTAACAATTCTGGCAAGAATTTGCTCAATTCTTCAAATTCCAAATTTTAGGCTCAAAATAGACTTTTGAACATCTGTTGACACTGTGCAAGTGATATTGGGACTAAAAAACTTTTATTCGATTTTGATAAATTTGACCACACCGGGGAGATGAAAATTTACAATTCTGGCAAGAATTTGCTCACTTCTTAAAATTCCAAATTTTAGGCTCAAAATAGACTTTTGAACATCTGTGGACACTGTGCAAATGATATGGGGACTAAAAACTTTTTGTCACGATTTTGATGATTTTGACCACCCCGGGGTGATGAAAATTTACAATTCTGGCAAAAATGTGCTCACTTCTTAAAATTCCAAATTTTAGGCTCAAAATAGACTCTTTAACATCTGTGAACACTGTGGAAATGATATTGGGACTAAATTTTTCTTATCCAATTTTGATGGTTTTGACCACCCCGGGGTGATGAAAAATAACAATTCTGGCAAGAATTTGCTCACTTCTCAAAATTCCAAATTTTAGGCTCAAAATAAACTTTTGAACATCAGTGGACCCTGCGCAAATGAAAAGTGGGAAGAAAAATAATTGTCCGATTTTGATGGTTTTGACAACCCCGGGGTGGTGAAAATTTACAATTCTGGCAAGAATTTGCTCACTTCTTAAAATTCTAAATTTTAGGCTCAAAATAGACTTTTGAACATTTGTTGACACTGCACAAATGATATGGGGAAGGAAATAAATTGTCCGATTTTGATGAATTTGACCAACCTGGGGTGGTGAAAATTAACAATTCTGGCAAGAATTTGCTCAATTCTTCAAATTCCAAATTTTAGGCTCAAAATAGACTTTTGAACATCTGTTGACACTGTGCAAGTGATATTGGGACTAAAAAACTTTTATTCGATTTTGATAAATTTGACCACACCGGGGAGATGAAAATTTACAATTCTGGCAAGAATTTGCTCACTTCTTAAAATTCCAAATTTTAGGCTCAAAATAGACTTTTGAACATCTGTGGACACTGTGCAAATGATATGGGGACTAAAAACTTTTTGTCACGATTTTGATGATTTTGACCAACCCGGGGTGATGAAAATTTACAATTGTGGCAAGAATTTGCTCACTTCTTAAAATTCCAAATTTTAGGCTCAAAATAGACTTTTGAACATCTGTGGACACTGTGCAAATGATATGGGGACTAAAAACTTTTTGTCACGATTTTGATGGTTTTGACCACCCCGGGGTGATGAAAATTTACAATTCTGGCAAGAATTTGCTCACTTCTTAAAATTCCAAATTTTAGGCTCAAAATAGACTTTTTAACATCTGTGAACACTGTGGAAATGATATTGGGACTAAATTTTTCTTATCCAATTTTGATGGTTTTGACCACCCCGGGGTGATGAAAAATAATAATTCTGGCAAGAATTTGCTCACTTCTCAAAATTCCAAATTTTAGGCTCAAAATAAACTTTTGAACATCAGTGGACCCTGCGCAAATGAAAAGTGGGAAGAAAATAAATTGTCCGATTTTGATGGTTTTGACAACCCCGGGGTGGTGAAAATTTACAATTCTGGCAAGAATTTGCTCACTTCTTAAAATTCTAAATTTTAGGCTCAAAATAGACTTTTGAACATTTGTTGACACTGCACAAATGATATGGGGAAGGAAATAAATTGTCCGATTTTGATGAATTTGACCAACCTGGGGTGGTGAAAATTAACAATTCTGGCAAGAATTTGCTCAATTCTTCAAATTCCAAATTTTAGGCTCAAAATAGACTTTTGAACATCTGTTGACACTGTGCAAGTGATATTGGGACTAAAAAACTTTTATTCGATTTTGATAAATTTGACCACACCGGGGAGATGAAAATTTACAATTCTGGCAAGAATTTGCTCACTTCTTAAAATTCCAAATTTTAGGCTCAAAATAGACTTTTGAACATCTGTGGACACTGTGCAAGTGATATTCGGACTAAAAAGTTTTTGTCCGATTTTGATAAATTTGACCACCCAGGAGATATGAAAATTTACAATTGTGGCAAGAATTTGCTCACTTCTTAAAATTCTAAATTTTAGGCTCAAAATAGACTTTTGAACATCTGTGGACACTGTGCAAATGATATGGGGACTAAAAAAATTTTGTCCGATTTTGATGGTTTTGACCACCCCGGGGTGGTAAAAATTAACAATTCTGGCAAGAATTTGCTCACTTCTTAAAATTCCAAATTTTAGGCTCAAAATAAACTTTTGAACATCTGTGGACACTGCACAAATGATATGGGAAAGAAAAAAAATTGTCCGATTTTGATGAATTTGACCATCCTGGGGTGGTGAAAATTTACAATTGTGGCAAGAATTTGCTCACTTCTTAAAATTCCAAATTTAGGCTCAAAATAGACTTTTGAACACATGTGGATACTGCGCAAATGATATGTGGAATAATATTTTCTTGTCCAATTTGGATGGTTTTGACCAACCCTGGGTTTTTAAAATTTACAATTCTGGCAAGAATTTGTCCACTTCTTAAAATTCCAAATTTTAGGCTCAAAATAGACTTTTGAACATCTGTTGACACTGTGCAAGTGATATTGGGACTAAAAAACTTTTATTCGATTTTGATGAATTTGACCACACCGGGGAGATGAAAATTTACAATTGTGGCAAGAATTTGCTCACTTCTTAAAATTCCAAATTTTAGGCTCAAAATAGACTTTTGAACATCTTTGGACACTGCGCAAATGATATGGGGACAAAAAAAATTATGTCCGATTTTGATGGTTTTGACCACCCCTGGGTGATGAAAATTTACAACTCTGGCAAGAATTTAATCACTTCTTAAAATTCCAAATTTTAGGCTCAAAATAGACTTTTGAACATCTGTGGACACTGTGCAAATGATTAGGGGACTAAAAAGTTTTTGTCACGATTTTGATGATTTTGACCACCCCTGGGTGATGAAAATTTACAATTCTGGCAAGAATTTGCTCACTTCTTAAAATTCCAAATTTTAGGCTCAAAATAGACTCTTTAACATCTGTGAACACTGTGGAAATGATATTGGGACTAAATTTTTCTTATCCAATTTTGATGGTTTTGACCACCCCGGGGTGATGAAAAATAACAATTCTGGCAAGAATTTGCTCACTTCTCAAAATTCTAAATTTTAGGCTCAAAATAAACTTTTGAACATCAGTGGACCCTGCGCAAATGAAAAGTGGGAAGAAAAAAATTGTCCGATTTTGATGGTTTTGACAACCCCGGGGTGGTGAAAATTTACAATTCTGGCAAGAATTTGCTCACTTCTTAAAATTCTAAATTTTAGGCTCAAAATAGACTTTTGAACATTTGTTGACACTGCACAAATGATATGGGGAAGGAAATAAATTGTCCGATTTTGATGAATTTGACCAACCTTGGGTGGTGATAATTAACAATTCTGGCAAGAATTTGCTCACTTCTTAAAATTCCAAATTTTAGGCTCAAAATAGACTTTTGAACATCTGTGGACCCTGCAAAAATGAAAATGGGAAGAAAAAATATTGTCCGATTTTGATGGTTTTGACGACCCTGGCGTGATGAAAATTTACAATTCTGGCAAGAATTTGCTCACTTCTTAAAATTCCAAATTTAGGCTCAAAATAGACTTTTGAACACATGTGGATACTGCGCAAATGATACGTGGAATAAATTTTTCTTGTCCAATTTGGATGGTTTTGACCAACCCTGGGTTTTTAAAATTTACAATTCTGGCAAGAATTTGTCCACTTCTTAAAATTCCAAATTTTAGGCTCAAAATAGACTTTTGAACATCTGTGGACACTGTGCAAGTGATATTGGGACTAAAAAGTTTTTGTCCGATTTTGATAAATTTGACCACCCCGGTGTGATGAAAATTTACAATTCTGGCAAGAATTTGCTCACTTCTTAAAATTCTAAATTTTAGGCTCAAAATAGACTTTTGAACATTTGTTGACACTGCACAAATGATATGGGGAAGGAAATAAATTGTCCGATTTTGATGAATTTGACCAACCTGGGGTGGTGAAAAATAACAATTCTGGCAAGAATTTGCTCACTTCTTAAAATTCCAAATTTTAGGCTCAAAATAGACTTTTGAACATCTGTGGACACTGTGCAAATGATTAGGGGACTAAAAACTTTTTGTCACGATTTTGATGGTTTTGACCACCCCGGGGTGATGAAAATTTACAATTCTGGCAAGAATTTGCTCACTTCTTAAAATTCCAAATTTTAGGCTCAAAATAGACTTTTTAACATCTGTGAACACTGTGGAAATTATATTGGGACTAAATTTTTCTTATCCAATTTTGATGGTTTTGACCACCCCGGGGTGATGAAAAATAATAATTCTGGCAAGAATTTGCTCACTTCTCAAAATTCCAAATTTTAGGCTCAAAATAAACTTTTGAACATCAGTGGACCCTGTGCAAATGAAAAGTGGGAAGAAAATAAATTGTCCGATTTTGATGGTTTTGACAACCCCGGGGTGGTGAAAATTTACAATTCTGGCAAGAATTTGCTCACTTCTTAAAATTCTAAATTTTAGGCTCAAAATAGACTTTTGAACATTTGTTGACACTGCACAAATGATATGGGGAAGGAAATAAATTGTCCGATTTTGATGAATTTGACCAACCTGGGGTGGTGAAAATTAACAATTCTGGCAAGAATTTGCTCAATTCTTCAAATTCCAAATTTTAGGCTCAAAATAGACTTTTGAACATCTGTTGACACTGTGCAAGTGATATTGGGACTAAAAAACTTTTATTCGATTTTGATAAATTTGACCACACCGGGGAGATGAAAATTTACAATTCTGGCAAGAATTTGCTCACTTCTTAAAATTCCAAATTTTAGGCTCAAAATAGACTTTTGAACATCTGTGGACACTGTGCAAATGATATGGGGACTAAAAACTTTTTGTCACGATTTTGATGATTTTGACCACCCCGGGGTGATGAAAATTTACAATTCTGGCAAAAATGTGCTCACTTCTTAAAATTCCAAATTTTAGGCTCAAAATAGACTCTTTAACATCTGTGAACACTGTGGAAATGATATTGGGACTAAATTTTTCTTATCCAATTTTGATGGTTTTGACCACCCCGGGGTGATGAAAAATAACAATTCTGGCAAGAATTTGCTCACTTCTCAAAATTCCAAATTTTAGGCTCAAAATAAACTTTTGAACATCAGTGGACCCTGCGCAAATGAAAAGTGGGAAGAAAAAAAATTGTCCGATTTTGATGGTTTTGACAACCCCGGGGTGGTGAAAATTTACAATTCTGGCAAGAATTTGCTCACTTCTTAAAATTCTAAATTTTAGGCTCAAAATAGACTTTTGAACATTTGTTGACACTGCACAAATGATATGGGGAAGGAAATAAATTGTCCGATTTTGATGAATTTGACCAACCTGGGGTGGTGAAAATTAACAATTCTGGCAAGAATTTGCTCAATTCTTCAAATTCCAAATTTTAGGCTCAAAATAGACTTTTGAACATCTGTTGACACTGTGCAAGTGATATTGGGACTAAAAAACTTTTATTCGATTTTGATAAATTTGACCACACCGGGGAGATGAAAATTTACAATTCTGGCAAGAATTTGCTCACTTCTTAAAATTCCAAATTTTAGGCTCAAAATAGACTTTTGAACATCTGTGGACACTGTGCAAATGATATGGGGACTAAAAAGTTTTTGTCACGATTTTGATGATTTTGACCACCCCGGGGTGATGAAAATTTACAATTGTGGCAAGAATTTGCTCACTTCTTAAAATTCCAAATTTTAGGCTCAAAATAGACTTTTGAACATCTGTGGACACTGTGCAAATGATTAGGGGACTAAAAACTTTTTGTCACGATTTTGATGGTTTTGACCACCCCGGGGTGATGAAAATTTACAATTCTGGCAAGAATTTGCTCACTTCTTAAAATTCCAAATTTTAGGCTCAAAATAGACTTTTTAACATCTGTGAACACTGTGGAAATGATATTGGGACTAAATTTTTCTTATCCAATTTTGATGGTTTTGACCACCCCGGGGTGATGAAAAATAATAATTCTGGCAAGAATTTGCTCACTTCTCAAAATTCCAAATTTTAGGCTCAAAATAAACTTTTGAACATCAGTGGACCCTGTGCAAATGAAAAGTGGGAAGAAAATAAATTGTCCGATTTTGATGGTTTTGACAACCCCGGGGTGGTGAAAATTTACAATTCTGGCAAGAATTTGCTCACTTCTTAAAATTCTAAATTTTAGGCTCAAAATAGACTTTTGAACATTTGTTGACACTGCACAAATGATATGGGGAAGGAAATAAATTGTCCGATTTTGATGAATTTGACCAACCTGGGGTGGTGAAAATTAACAATTCTGGCAAGAATTTGCTCAATTCTTCAAATTCCAAATTTTAGGCTCAAAATAGACTTTTGAACATCTGTTGACACTGTGCAAGTGATATTGGGACTAAAAAACTTTTATTCGATTTTGATAAATTTGACCACACCGGGGAGATGAAAATTTACAATTCTGGCAAGAATTTGCTCACTTCTTAAAATTCCAAATTTTAGGCTCAAAATAGACTTTTGAACATCTGTGGACACTGTGCAAATGATATGGGGACTAAAAACTTTTTGTCACGATTTTGATGATTTTGACCACCCCGGGGTGATGAAAATTTACAATTCTGGCAAAAATGTGCTCACTTCTTAAAATTCCAAATTTTAGGCTCAAAATAGACTCTTTAACATCTGTGGACACTGTGGAAATGATATTGGGACTAAATTTTTCTTATCCAATTTTGATGGTTTTGACCACCCCGGGGTGATGAAAAATAACAATTCTGGCAAGAATTTGCTCACTTCTCAAAATTCCAAATTTTAGGCTCAAAATAAACTTTTGAACATCAGTGGACCCTGCGCAAATGAAAAGTGGGAAGAAAAAAAATTGTCCGATTTTGATGGTTTTGACAACCCCGGGGTGGTGAAAATTTACAATTCTGGCAAGAATTTGCTCACTTCTTAAAATTCTAAATTTTAGGCTCAAAATAGACTTTTGAACATTTGTTGACACTGCACAAATGATATGGGGAAGGAAATAAATTGTCCGATTTTGATGAATTTGACCAACCTGGGGTGGTGAAAATTAACAATTCTGGCAAGAATTTGCTCAATTCTTCAAATTCCAAATTTTAGGCTCAAAATAGACTTTTGAACATCTGTTGACACTGTGCAAGTGATATTGGGACTAAAAAACTTTTATTCGATTTTGATAAATTTGACCACACCGGGGAGATGAAAATTTACAATTCTGGCAAGAATTTGCTCACTTCTTAAAATTCCAAATTTTAGGCTCAAAATAGACTTTTGAACATCTGTGGACACTGTGCAAATGATATGGGGACTAAAAAGTTTTTGTCACGATTTTGATGATTTTGACCACCCCGGGGTGATGAAAATTTACAATTGTGGCAAGAATTTGCTCACTTCTTAAAATTCCAAATTTTAGGCTCAAAATAGACTTTTGAACATCTTTGGACACTGCGCAAATGATATGGGGACTAAAATTTTTATGTCCGATTTTGATGGTTTTGACCACCCCGGGGTGATGAAAATTTACAATTCTGGCAAGAATGTGCTCACTTCTTAAAATTCCAAATTTTAGGCTCAAAATAGACTTTTGAAAATCTGTGGACACTGCGCAAATGATATTGGGACTTATTTTTTTTTCTCCGATTTTGATGGTTTTGACAACCCCGGGGTGGTGAAAATTTACAATTTTGACAAGAATTTCCTCACTTCTTAAAATTCCACATTTGAGGCTCAAAATATCAAAATCGGATCAATTCTGTTTAGTCCCCATATCAATTGAGCAAATTCTTGCCAGAATTGTAAATTTTCCCCACCCCAGGTCGGACAAAATCATCAAAATCAGACAATTTGTTTTAGTCCCCATATCATTTGCACAGTATCTACAGATGTTCAAAAGTCTATTTTGAGCCTAAAATTTGGAATTTAAAGAAGTGAGAAAATTCTTGCCAGAATTGTACATTTTCACCACCCCGGGGTGGTCAAAATGATAAAATTCGGACAAAAATTTATAGCCAATTTATATTCCAATTTTAGGCTCAAAATAGACTTTTGAAAAATCTGTGGACACTGTGCAAACGATATGGGGACTAATGTTTTTGGTCTGATTTTGATGATTTTGACCACCCCGGGATGGTGAAAGTTTACAATTTTGACAAGAATGTCCTCACTTCTTAAAATTCCACATTTTAGGCTCAAAATATCAAAATCGGATCAGTTTTGTTTAGTCCCCATATCAATTGAGCAAATTCTTGCCAGAATTGTAAATTTTCACCACCCCAGGTGGGTCAAAATCATCAAAATTGGACAAAAATTTTTTAGTCCCCATATCATTCCTGCAGTGTCCGCAGATGTTCAAAAGTCTATTTTGAGCCTAAAATTTGGAATTTAAAGAAGTGAGCAAATTCTTGCCAGAATTGTACATTTTCACCACCCCGGGGTGGTCAAAATGATAAAATTCGGACAAAAATTTATAGCCAATTTATATTCCAATTTTAGGCTCAAAATAGACTTTTGAACATCTGTGGACACTATGCAAACGATATGGGGACAAAAACAATTCTTCTGATTTTGATGATTTTGACCACCCCGGGATGGTGAAAATTTACAATTTTGACAAGAATTTCCTCACTTCTTAAAATTCCAAATTTTAGACTCAAAATATCAAAATCGGATCAATTTTGTTTAGTCCCCATATCAATTGAACAAATTCTTGCCAGAATTGTAAATTTTCACCACCCCGGCGGTGGTCAAAATCATCAAAATCAGACAAAAAATATTTAGTCCCCATATCATTCCTGCAGTGTCCGCAGATGTTCAAAAGTCTATTTTGAGCCTAAAATTTGGAATTTCCCCGGGGTGGTCAAAATGATAAAATTCGGACAAAAATTTATAGCCAATTTATATTCCAATTTTAGGCTCAAAATAGACTTTTGAAAAATCTGTGGACACTGTGCAAACGATATGGGGACTAATTTTTTTGGTCTGATTTTGATGATTTTGACCACCCCGGGATGGTGAAAATTTACAATTCTGGCAAGAATTTGCACACTTCTTAAAATTCCAAATTTTAGGCTCAAAATATCAAAATCGGATCAGTTTTGTTTAGTCCCCATATCAATTGAGCAAATTCTTGCCAGAATTGTAAATTTTCACCACCCCAGGTGGGTCAAAATCATCCAAATCGGACAAAAAAAATTTAGTCCCCATATCATTCCTGCAGTGTCCGCAGATGTTCAAAAGTCTATTTTGAGCCTAAAATTTGGAATTTTAAGAAGTGAGAAAATTCTTGCCAGAATTGTAAATTTTTACCACCCCAGGGTGGTCAAAATGATAAAATTCGGACAAAAATTTATAGCCAATTTATATTCCAATTTTAGGCTCAAAATAGACTTTTGAACATCTGTGGACACTGTGCAAACGATATGGGGACAAAAAAAATTGTCTGATTTTGATGATTTTGACCACACCGGGGTGGTGAAAATTTACAATTTTGGCAAGAATTTGCACAATTCTTAAAATTCCAAATTTTAGGCTCAAAATATCAAACTCGGATCAGTTTTGTTTAGTCCCCATATCAATTGAGCAAATTCTTGCCAGAATTGTAAATTTTCACCACCCCAGGTGGGTCAAAATCATCCAAATCGGATCAAAAAAATTTAGTCCCCATATCATTCCTGCAGTGTCCGCAGATGTTCAAAAGTCTATTTTGAGCCTAAAATTTGGAATTTTAAGAAGTGAGCAAATTCTTGCCAGAATTGTAAATTTTCACCACCCCAGGGTGGTCAAAATGATAAAATTCGGACGATATGGGGAATAACAAAAAATTCTCCGATTTGGATGATTTTAACCACCCCGGGGCAGTCAGAAGGAAATGTTCCCCTGAAAGTTTGTTTCAACTTTGAAACACCTCTGTGGATAAATGTTGCTGGTTTAGTTAGCCTTAGTGATCCATGTTTGAGTGCTGGTGCAATATCTTTATCAAATTCCAATATGACCTTTTCGCCTTGATTGTTGTCTCTCAGAATTGCTGGCAAGATTCGATTCCAGTCCTGTATTGTGTTCAGTTACAGAATTTAAACCAAGTTCATGCAGTCTACGGAATACAGATCTTGCTTCAAATGAATGAATTTAAGTACCAAAAGCTTAACTTGGAATTATTTTAAAGCCAACTTTGATTGAAATGATTGCAATGAACAATTGATACTGATATTGAGGACAAACATTTGACATTTTTTTAAGAATAAGTCATTTTGGCGGCCATCTTGGATTTTCTTCGCCACGTGTGGGCGCTGCATATTAGATTTGAATTATATACAACATTGATGCAATCAATTTTGCATAAATTACTAAAATAATTATGATATATTGAATATAAATTGACAGCAAAAGAGATTTAAACCATTTTGGCGGCCATCTTGGATTTTCTACCACCAGGTGGTGCTGCTGAGGTGGAACCATATCCAGAAGTGTTCGGAATGGTGCAATGTATCAGTGTGCCAGGTTTGCTGCTTTTAACCAAAAGTGCACAATTTTGACAAAATCCAGCCTTAACCGCCCTACTTTTAGCTTCTAGGCACACCGCAGTGACCCATCAGCGAGACCCTACAAAAATACGGACAGTTATTGTTTAAGGGCCTTAAACTAGAAATCAAAGTACCAGGAATTCCCTGCATGAATGGTGGCCAAGTTAGGTGACTTGGTTGATGCATGTCATCGTATCTCAATTGCTTAGATCGTCAATCACCGGATCGTCTGGTCCAGACTCGATTATTTACAGACCACCGTCATATAGCTGGAATATTACTGAGTGCAGCGTCCAACACCAAACAAAAAACAGAGCTTACTTACAGTGTAGTCAACAAGGAGACCCTTACCTCCTAACAATTCCATCACTAGTTCAATCAATGTGGCCTCTTCGCTGCGTTATTTCTCAGGGACCTGAACTTTTATAAGTCACACATATTTTGCATTAATTACTATCTCTTCTGCGACAGTTGCGACATTCTCACAACTCAAACATGGTATTGGTACCTCAGAGATCCACAATTTGTCATCACCAAGATCCACAAGAACCTTATGTTTCTTTAACAGATCCATTCCCAGTATACCATCAACATGGAAAGAGTTGCTACTAGAAAGTCTTCCCCAGAAGGCTTAAACTTTGAAGTGAACTCGAGGGGGGAAGTTAGAACATTTGAAACACATAAGGACATAGAGGCAAGTGTCATTTTGTTCATTCCAAATTAAAGTACCATGGTCATATTGTGACTACAGATGGAATATCTCCAGATCCAAAGAAAATAGATGCAGTAGCTTCATATCCCAGTCCAGCTTCACTGAAAGACTTACGAACCTTCCTTGGAATGTCTGGATAATACAGAAAGTTCATCAGAAACTATTCAAGAATTGCAACACCTCTTTATGCTCTAACTAAATCCGGTGTTGAGTTTCAATGGACTGATGATTGTCAAAATTCATTGGATGCAATCAAAGAAGTTCTTATGTCAGCTCCTATACTAGGATACCCAAAACCTGATCTGCCTTTCACCCTCTATACACCTTCTATGCCAGCTCATACCTCGTATACTCGTTATACGGATCTAACGCCCAGTGTGCTTAAGTCTGTTCTTGATGATCCGCTGATGGGCGGACATTTTGGTATTAATAGAACAATTCAAAAGGCAAGACAAACTTTCTTCTGGACTACAATGTACAGAGATATTGTGAACTGCAACCCTCCCCTTCCAACGAGTGAGTACATATATTCTCGGACCACTTTCAAAATGTGAGCAAACCGGTAATCAGAATGTGTTAGTCTTGTTGACGATTTGACAAAATATGTTGAATTGATACCGCTACCTGATCATGACGTTAAGGCTAGAACTGTCGCTTCAGAAGTCATAAAAAATGTGATCTGTCGACATGGCATTCCAGAGTATCTTCATTCAGATAGAGGAACAAACTATCTGAGTAACATTGTTCAAGAGACCTACAAGTTATTCAATATCAAGAAGACTCAAACAACGAGTTATCATCCATGCTGCTATTGCCAGAGTGAGAGGATGATGTCAACTATCCTGTCTTCATTGTCCAAGTACTTTTAGGAAGTGCATTCCAAATGGGATAAATGTATTCCATTCATTCAGTTTTCCTACAATGCAACACCAGCTGTGGGTAGCATTAAATATTCACCCTTCTTCCTGTTCCATGGAGGATATCCAAAGACACTTCTGGACATTGCCGTTCCTTCCCTGGATATAGCTAAGTCTGCATCTTCCTATGTAGTTTCGCTATTAGAAGGTGTAGAACTGGACAGGAAATTGAGTAAAGAAACACTTAAAGACAGAAAGGACGCTATGGTTCAGCAGTCGGCGCTAAAAGTAAAGAATCCAATGTTTTAAGTCGGAGACACAGTATTCCTCTACCGGCCTGTCATAGTTTCAGGTCAGACTCGGAAACTTCTGCGGCCATGGACAGGGCCATACCATATAATAGAAAAATTGTCAGAAATCCATGTACGACTTCATCAGAAGTGTGATGGTAAGCTTGTACACAACAGAGTACACATTTACAGATTGAAACAAGGATATCTTCGTCAGGACCAGCATGATGACAATACACCTGTTCCTGATGAAGAAAGTGTGGAGGCAGCATTACTGGACGCAGGTGAAGTAGAGGACTTGCTATATAATGATAACTCTACTGAGAAACCAGTGCCCAGTGACATTCAACAAAATGTCAAGAGTTACAAATCTGGCAACGCTGCTAACACTCAAGACTTTGAAGTTTGCGAAAATTCTCCAAAAGAAATACAAGAACAATGCGTGGTTGTCTCGTGTGAAATGGTTAGGATACGAATCTAGGGACAATTCATGGGTTCCATTTCCAGACCTGTCAGAATGTTGTCAACAATATGTAGATGACAATCATAACAAAATTCCTAAGGATAAGAAAAGTGCAAGGAGGCAGTGACATTCTGTGACATTTTCTCTGAGATCATTGACCGCCTCCGTGGTCTAGTGGTAGAGCCTCCGCCCGGAGAGCGGAAGGTCCGGGGTTCGATCCCCGGCCGCGTCATACCAAAAGACGTTAAAAGATGGTACTTGTTGTTACCCTGTCTGGCGCTCGGCATTAAGGGGCTAAAACAAGGACTGGTCGGCTCGGAGTCAGTATACTGTGTCTGAGTGGGGTATTCATGTTAAACTGCGGCATGGTATCTCAGTGGGCTAGCACTATAAATCGGCATCAGTCCGGACTAGTACAAGCAGCCACACAAACACACACGTGCATGCACGTCGCTATATAAGTGCAATAATCTTGGACGCGACGTAAAACCCAATTTCACCTCACCTCACTTGAGATCATTGTGCCCGTTCTGACTGACTCATGTACGTTTGGACATTGTTCTTTTGTCATTGTTAAAATGTTGTTTAAAATGTTTGCATGATGTGTCATATATTGACAATATTCATTGTCTAGTTTGAGACACAAGTTCATGGTCTTGTATTATTTTTCATTTAGTACATAAGTAGTATTCATCACAAGTTTAATTTGGATTAGGGGACGTCCTGATCCTGTTATTACCAACAAAATATTTCACTAATGGTTTCCAAACGTAATGGTATCAATGTTACAATGTTGTCAAGAAATATGTACTTGAGACCGGATTCTCTCCTAAGCCATAATAGCAATGTATTACACGGTACAGGAATATCCAGTAAAACATAACCTTGACATGTTGGTTACTATATTTCTTTTGCTTTACAATTTAGTAGTATTTTATTTTTGTCAAACCCTTTGTGCTTCGTTGTTATTATTTTCAAGGATTGATATAATGCCAAGGTGCTTAAATGATATTATCATTACGTCAGTATGAGCATTGCAATCTAAAACTTCAACTGTATGCAGTATTTCGCAGGGTTAACATCACATTGTTATCCATGTATGTTAAGTGGTAGAAACTTATGTTTGATCAAGGTTTCTTCACTTTCTCATATATCGAAATCTTGTCTCAGTTTCCCTCCCTCACATTCATAATACTGGAATTAGATACTGGCCATATCAGGTTCCAGCCGGGTGCATGGCTGCAGCCAATCTCTTTTCTAAATTGCCCCTTTACAGCATTAACAGTTATTGTTACATATTTGTATTCACTGAATGAATCTTTGTTAATGTTTCATGTTCATATTATACCATTTTGCCAAGCCGTAAATTTATGTCATATTCGAGTGTGCTCATATTTTAACCGGTCGGTGATGTAGCGTAGTAAAGCGGAGAACATTTTGTGGTAAATTTCAATGTAAAATGTAGGGAAAAGCATGTTATCTTTATTTTCTGGAGGTTTGAAATGAAATGGCGTTTCGGATTATCTGCCCTTGGGCGGAGGTGAAGGTCGAAGAGAATAAAATATAGCGGCAAAAGAACGGCGTCTGTAGCGACCAGAACTGGGATACGACCAGAACTGGGATAAACACCGTAGAGAATTATATCTGTGGCATGCAACTATGTGTTTAATTGACAAACAATTAATAAGAGCAAAATCATCTGCACTTCTTGTGTTTTGTATTTTTACTCCGTTCTGCAAAGTGCGCCAATGGCAATGCTACTGACTCGATGTCCGACATTTGCCGCTAAATATAGCAGCGTAAAAAAGTGGTAATGCGGAACTAAAGCGGAATACAATTTCTTCTTTTTATGCATATGGCTCATGACAAAATGCAATTCCTATAAAAATGGTCGTGTTGCTTATTATCTGTAATTACTGCCCATTGCCATGTTTAATTTCTAACCATGATATCACTCCCAAATGTATTATTTAATTGTCTATCATATCATAACCTTTGTGAGGTGGTGACATGTTTAATAACAGAGTAAATTTTCTGTTAAATAGCCATCTTGGCCACTTCTGAACACAGTGTTTCCTACACAATAGCAAAAGCCAAATGAAAATAAAATTATTCTCTAATTTATGTATTTTAAAGTTGTTACGCCACTCATTGGTGGGGATACAAGCGTAATAATTAAAGTTCCTAGGATGTTTGTGTTATGCTATTTTTCAAGAGTTATGAGAGTTGGACATATTTCTTCTCATACACAGTAACAAAGCAGGTAAATGTCTAGGAATAAATACTCAATAGGCCATGATGTTCACAAAATATATGTGGGAGGGTATGTACATCAATATAATAAATTAATTATTTTGAATATAACTAAGTGTGTCATTAAACATCAAACAATTAATACTCAACATGTCCGAGTTGAAAGGGGTACAGTTAAATTTGTACTGTTCAAGGGATTTCTAAGCCCCAACACCTCACAGCACTCTGGCAACTGATGTGTGTATTTTTGTTTGTATTCTCAAGTCCCAAGTCATTTTTTGTAAATATTACTATCGTTATCATGTTCGATTTTAGTGGTAACAATCATTCAAAATCACTCCATTTGATTATTGTGTACATGATGATAAAAGCAACTATTTTCTTATATTAATGGTGGAGGTACATATAACTGCTTCCAGACATAGCAGACCCGTGAAGATTCCGGGGTAGAATAGGTCTTCAGTAACTCATGCTTGCCGTAAAAGGCGACTATGCTTGTCGTAAAAGGCGACTAACGGGATCGGGTGGTCAGGCTCGCTGACTTGGTTGATACATGTCATCGATCCCAATTGCGTGGATAGATGCTCATGATATCAATCACTGGATTGTCTGGTCCAGACTCGATTATTTACAGACCGCCGTCATATAGCTGGAATATTGACGAGTGCGGCGTTAAACAACAAAGCAACCAACCAACCAACCAGACATAGCAGATGCAGGATGTGAGAAAGTTTGTGCTTCATCTTAGAAGTCTAACTTAAAAAATAAAAGAAACTAATTACATAATACCCTATTCTTTTTCTCATTGTTTTAAAGGAAAAAATACATATGTAATACCCGGTATGACAAAATCTTCTTCCTGGTCATCATTAAAATAACTGGGAAACTCATGGAACCATTCCTGGTAGCTTATTGACATAAAAACGTTGAAGCTTTCATAACCGTTTTGCCAGCAAAATGTCCTCATATTTCTGGGGAGACCATATGGAATCTAAATGATATTATTTAATATGATTGAAATATTTAGAAAGGTTTCAAAATTACCAACTTAAGACGGATAACATATATTTAATAAACCCATTACTAATGGAGAAGTGAACTTGTTATCTCAAACTCTGTCATCATTGACATTGATATTTGCAAGACAAAGCAACAGTAAGAGTTATCCTCCCTTTACAACTTGATCAAAATGGTCGTCTGGTCCTTGCTGTTGAAGGCCAAGTGGCTGAAGTTTCTAAGATAATATTTCTTTGAAAGACGAGAATGTGTAGGTAAGTCATTATACCTTTACTTTTTAGCTTTTTTCTGTGGTTTCTATCAAGGCAGGTACAGACCTAGCACAATGTCATACATTGTGCAGTCAGTCCCTCCATGATGATCAGTTAGCCTATTACAGCTGTGAAGGGGACGAAGCTTTTTTTAAAACTATGTAGTTTCATATGCACAGCTTATTGTCAAAGTACATGTTTCTCAAAGGTTGTAAATGTGAATGACAATGTTCAGAAAACAAAACTCTCAAGATTCCTTTCATTCTTGAAAGCATAACATTTATGCCACTTCTGGTTGAGGGGATGTGAGTAATAATATAGTCAACAATCTCTTAACATTAGCAATATTGACCCATAGCATTCAGATTCTCCTCACAAGTTTGAAATGTTATTTACTATCATCAGCCAAGAAGAAATCTTAAGATTTCATTAATTGTAGATTTTAAAGGTGTTATCCCATTTCTGGTCAAGGTTATATGAATAATAATATAGTAAAAAAAATCTTTTAAAATCAGAAATCTTGACTCAAAGTGTTGAGGCTTTGCTCACAGGTTTGAAATGTTATTTACTGTCATCAGCCAAGAAGAAATCTTAAGATTTCATTAATTGTAGATTTTAAAGGTGTTATCCCATTTCTGGTCAAGGTTATATGAATAATAATATAGTAAAAAAATCTCTTAAAATTAGAAATCTTGACTCAAATTGTTCAGGCTTTGCTCACAGGTTTGAAATGTTATTTACTGTCATCAGCCAAGAAGAAATCTTTAGATTTAATTAATTGTAGATTTTAAAGGTGTTATCCCATTTCTGGTCAAGGTTATATGAATAATAATATAGTAAAAAAATCTCTTAAAATTAGAAATCTTGACTCAAATTGTTCAGGCTTTGCTCACAGGTTAGAAATGTTATTTACTGTCATCAGCCAAGAAGAAATCTTTAGATTTCATTAATTGTAGATTTTAAAGGTGTTATCCCATTTCTGGTCAAGGTTATATGAATAATAATATAGTAAAAAAATCTCTTAAAATTAGAAATCTTGACTCAAAGTGTTCGGGCTTTGCTCACAGGTTTGAAATGTTATTTACTATCATCAGCCAAGAAGAAATCTTAAGATTTCATTAATTGTAGATTTTAAAGGTGTTATCCCTTTTCTGGTCAAGGGCAGATGAGTGATGATATAGTAAAAAATCTCTTAAAATTAGAGGGGGCACAGGTGGCCGTGTCGTCCAAGGCGCTGCGATTCACTGTGCAGAGTTGCATCCCTTGGATCCGCCAGCAACCTATGATGGTTTGTTCAAATCCCGGTTCACTCCAATAATGCTTCTAGGTTTGTCAGCACCATCACTTCGGGCTTTCCTCCCACATTAAGCTGACACACCGTGATATAACTGGAATAATGTTAAAAGCGGTGTTAAACCCAACTCACTTAAAAATTAGAAATATTGACCCATTGCATTCAGATTCTGCTCACAAGCTAGAAATATGCTTTGCTATCAGCAGCCAAGAGAAAATCTTAAGATTCCATTAATTGTAGATTTTCAAGGCGTTATCCCATTTCTGGTCAAGATTATATGAATAATAAATAATATGGTAGAAAATCTCTTAGAATTAGAAATATTGACCCATTGCATTCAGATTCTGCTCACAAGTTTCAAATGTTATTTACTATCAGTAGTCATGAAGAAATCTTCAGATTCCGTTAACTGTAGATTTTATAGGTGTTATCTCATTTCTGGTCTAGGGGATATGAGTAATAAAATGGCAAAAAAACTTTTGAAATTAAAAATATTGGTCAATAGCATTCAGATTCTGCTCACAAGTTAGAAATGTGATTTACCATCAGTAGCCAAAAGAAAATCTTAAGATTACCTTAATTGTAGAGTTTAAAGGTGTTATCCCATTTCTCGTCAAGGCAAGATAAGTAAGGATATAGTCAAAAATCTCTTAAAATTAGAAATATTGACCCAAAGCACTCAAATTCTGCTCACAAGTTTGAAATATGATTTACTATCATCAGCCAAAAGAAAATCTTAAGATTCTATTATTTGTCATGTTTGTAGGTTTTATCCCATTTCCGGTCAAGGTTATATGAATGATAATATAAATTTTAGTAAAAAAATCTCTTAAAATTAGAAATCTTGACTCATAGCCTTCAGGCTTTGCTCACAGGTTTGAAATGTGATTTACTATCATCATCCAAGAAGAAATCTTAAGATTCCATTAAGTGTAGATTTTATAGGTGTTATCCCATTTCTGGTCAAGGTGATATGAGTATTAATATAGTAGAAAATCTCTTAAAATTAGAAATATTGTCCTATTACATTAAGATTCAGTTCACACATGTGAAATATCATTTACTATCATCAACCAAGAAGAAATCTTTAGATTCCATTAATTATAGATTTTAAAGGCATTATCCCACTTCTGGTCAAGGTGATATTAGTCATAATATAGTCAAAAATCTCTTAAAATTAGAAATACTGACCCATTACATTTAGACCTTTGTTAATAGGTTTGAAATATTATTTACTATCATCAACGGACAAGAAATCATACGATTCCATTAATTGTAGATTTTCAAGGCATTATCCCACTTCTGGTCAAGGTGATATGAGTCATAAAATAGTCAAAAATCTCTTAAAATTAGAAACACTGACCCATTACATTAAGGTTCTGTCCACAAGTGCGAAATATTATTTACTATCATCAACCGACAAGAAATCTTAAGATTCCATTAATTGTAGATTTTAAAGGCATTATCCCACTTCTGGTCAAGGTGATATGAGTCATAATATAGTCAAAAATCTCTCAAAATTAGTATTATTGACCCATTACAATAAGATTCTGCTCACAAGTGTGAAATATTATTTACTATCATCAACCAAGAAGAAATCTTAAGATTCCATTTTTTGTAGATTTTAAAGGCATTATCCAACTTCTGGTCAAGGTGATATGAGTCATAATATAGTCAAAAATATCTTAAAATTAGAAATACTGACCCATTACATTTAGACCTTTGTTCATAGGTTTGAAATGTTATTTACTATCATCAACAGACAAGAAATTAGAAATCTTGACTCAAAGTATTCAGGCTTTGCTCACGGGCTAGAAATGTTATTTACTATCATCAGCCAAGAAGAAATCTTCAGATTCCATTATTTGTCGAGTTTATAGACTTTATCCCATTTCTGGCTGAGGGTAGATGAGTAATGATATAGTAAAAAATCTCTTAAACTTAGAAATATTAACCCATAGCATTCAGGTTCTGCTCACAAGTTTGAAATGTGATTTACTATCATCAGCCAAGAAGAAATCTTAACATTCCATTAAGTGTAGATTGTATGATGATATTGTGTATAAAATGTCATAGGTTGACCTGTGAACATCTGTATAGATTGATGTATTACCACCTTCCATGGAAGTGTGTATTTGTCTATTTCTAGACTTGCTAAAGCCAAACTGGGGAAAGTGGAAATTGATAGATTATACTGAAGGGTTCATTGGTCTGTTGAGGGCTCAAAGAACTGAATACAGGCAAGCTACTGCTAGCACTGACCTGACACACTAGCCATAAACATGTCACAAGATGATTCCCTAATTACTACTGACTAGTTGTCTGTTCAGATCTCTTACTGCTCAGGAGATTGTTGATACTTGAATTCCAAGGAGGAACTATCTCTATGAAGGGTGTGAGAACCTCAGTGTAAATTTAAGCAAGGTCATTAGCTCATATTGTTAATGTTGTAGCAGAAAAAAAATCATTTTACTTTACTGGAATTATTTGAATTATACCTTGCTTCAAACCATCCATTCTGTCATTAGCCTTAGATATGTACGAACCCATGTAATCCTGTGACACATTAAAAGCTGCTTCTTCAGCTCTCATTCTGTTTGATAGGATATTGATATGTTGTCGTATTATGTTCACGTCTCTGTCAGGGCGGCACCAAATAAATTGTGTGAGAATTCACCAATAAAAGGTAGCAATGCTCTCTTGGAGCGAGTTTGAGAACCAACAATTTGACCTTGAAGAATAATGTTTCTGATCAAAGTAACCCCTCCTAACATGTCTTTGAAAGTGTCGTCATGTACGCGATAAGAAAAATTCAATATAGCCCTCATATTTTCATCACAGGACATATGATTCGCCTGAAGACTAATTCTCACTAATACTTTGTGCTCCATGTCTGAACTCCTGAAGCAAAGACAAAAGGAAACTATTCTGCCTGACATAGATTATCAATATGTACATTTTACCTCAACATTCAAGTAGATCTCTATACATTAACTATGGTAATAAGCAGTACTTCTTTGTTCTCGTTTCATTTGCCAGGTACTATACTCAACAACAAAAGTTCCTGTGACACCAATATTTTAGTGTATTTTTCAAACAAGTAAAGTTTGGTTTTACAATATTGTAGTACATGTATGGAATCTAGTCACAAAAACGCAACTGCTACAGAAAAACATGCATTCGATGCAAAAGTTGACTTTTATGCAAGCCCCATGCATTTCACTACCCAAGAATGGGTATAAAAACATGTGCGTTAACTGGATTCCATGTGCATCGTTTAGCATCGTGCTGACAACAACTACTCAGAAAAACAACAAAATTACGCAATTATTCCACAATACAAAATGCCACGCTTGTCCGAAAATGAGCGCCTGTGAGCAATTTGCTGTTTATGGCAACATTGGCAACAGACGAATGCAGTCAGAGACCATCCTCGGAGTGGCAGGCCATGCGTAACCAATAAACGACAAGACAACTTGATTCGAACAATACACCTACGAAATCGATTCCAGCCAGCAACAGTGACTGCATGAAGCATCCCCTGGCCTTTGACGAATATCTTCACAAACCGTACGTCACCACCTCAGATGTGCAGGGATTGTCGCCAGAATACCCGCCAGACGTCCCATTTTGACAGGAAACCACCGTCAAGCATGTCTACACTGGCGTAGACAGCGTCTACGCTGGACGGCCATGCAGTGGGGACAAGTTCTATTCACTGACGAGTCTCGTTTTCACCTCAGCCAAATCGATGGACGGATTCGTGTGTACCTACGTCGAGGTGAATGTTACTTCAATCGTTGTGTTATGGAAGAAGATTGGTTCGGGGGCGGCAGCATTATGGTATGGGGTGGGATTACAACAAGACAGAGGACCTGTTTGATAGTGGTAGAGGGAAATCTCAATGGACAGCGCTACCGCCACGAGATCACTGGCCCTGCTGTTCTACCGTTTTGTCGTCGTCATGGCCCAGGCATTACCTTTCAACATGACAATTCCCGGTCTCATATTGTTCGACTTGTTCAGGATTCTCTTCAACAAACCAATGTAATTGTCATCCCCTGGCCGGCTCGCTCCCCTGATCTCTCACCAATCGAGCACATATGGGATGAGATGGATCGGCGCCTGCGACGTCAACCACGTGTTCCACAGACACTCCAGGAACTTCAAACATGCTCCAGCAGATATGGACAGATACCCCACAGGACTTCGTGCGACGCCTGGTCTATTCCATGAGACGAAGACGTGTTGCTTGCATTGCAGCCAGAGGTGGACACACACACTATTGATTTGTAAATTGACATTTTGGCATGTTCCTTGTTTTTTATGAAATTACGCATTTTCTGAAGTCAATCAATCAATCTTTATTGTATGAAAGGCCATTGGCCCATATACACATACAGATAAACAATATCATTTACAGCTGTACAGCGCATTATATAATTATTGGATAACTAATATGATGCTTGACATGTAATAGAGGTATTGTAATAACAGTGGTAATAACCACAGTGGCAGCAGTAGTAGTATCAAATACAAAAGGAATGGAATGGAAATATGAAGTTTTACGTCGCAAAGGCTTTCAGCCATAGCACGACGTTCAATACAAAAGGATCTATCAGTAATATACTCATCATGTTATGACAATTTGACAATTTAAATGTATATGCATTTCTAGTAGAAACAAACAGACAAAAATGAAATGTAGATACTCCTGATCTAGATGCGAAAGTTTCAAAACAACTCATTATTTCTGGACATATCGGATTTACTAAGTAATTTACTACGCACTCGTAGACTTTGATAGATGTATTGTAATATCTTAGTTAATTTTTGACTAGGGATACCATTAAAAGATAATATTTTGTTCATGGAATAGTGGTTCTTAGTGATATCAGGCATATATTTCAATCTTAGGTTGTCGTAAATTGGACATATAAACAAAAAGTGTAATTCGTTTTCAATATGGTTTTCGCAGAATGGACAAAAACGCATATCCTTAGGAATAGAGGAGAAGCGACCCCTGTTGCACATCAAATCATTTAACCCTAGCCTGAGTTTAATAAATGTGTCTCTAATTTTTCTCTCTGTTATAGTATGCAGGTAAACCTCTGGTGTTAGACAATATTTAAAGGTTTTATAGACGTCGTAGCGTGTACTATTATCTAGTGACGACCTCCAGTTTTGAGTAAACATATCAATTGCTATCTGCTTAAAAGAGCTAAGAAAATACATTTTGTCTCCAACGATTTGATTTAGCCAAACATATCCAAATCCGTGAGAGAAGAGTAAATGCTTAATGTTTGATGCCCAGGTTATGTAACCAACACTATCACGATAAACAAGCATTTCGTAGCATTTTCTTGGGATTCGTTCCCTGTTATTTTGAGCCAGTATCTGAGTAAACGTAAATATGAACAAATATATAACGGGTATCTACCACATTCGCCATAGACCATATGACTTGGAGCTGATTTAGAAACATTTAGTATGACAAATTAAACCATTTGAACATTTACAGGAGTCTTTTATCTGTTGCAAACGGAAATTGTTTCAGATTTGGTAAAAAACATAACTTTGCATTAAATCTTATTTAATGTCACAGGAACTTTTGTTGTTCAGTATATATTATTACTTATATGGCCTCGACTCGAAAAAGGGAGAACACCTGTAAAATCTACAGTAAATGGAATCTTAAGATTTTCATTCAGCTGATGATAGTAAATAGCATTTCAAACTTGCGGACAGAATCCGAATGTAATGGGTCAATATTTCTAATTTTAAGAGATTTTATACTGTATTATTATATAATGGGTAGGTTTCTCAGCAGAATAAAGCCAAAGGATAAAAACGATATCCGTTGGGGTCATATGCAGATAGAGATGCAAATATCACAGGTCAAGTTGGGACTACTTTCACTGTTTATAAACAAACTTGGCATCGCCCTTGTCATTCGGCGATCAAGTCAGAATTAACCATCGGGAATCTGGAGAAATATCAATTACTATGTATTTAACAAGCCAAGGCTCGCTAAATACAATGTTTATTCCTAATACAGGATATTTACCATCCCAAAACACACTCGCGTGATAACCTCAACCATAAGTGGGGGCGGTCGGGTAGCCTAGTGGTTAAAACACTTGTGACGCCGAAGACCTGGGTTGATTCCCAATATGGGTACAATGAGTGAAGCCCATTTCTGGTGTCCCCCAGTGATATTGCTGGAATATTGCTAAAAGCAGCATAACACCATAGTCACTTACTCGCTCAACCATAAATGGAATAACACCTTTAAAATCTACAGTTAATGGAATCTTAAGATTTGTTCTCGGCTGATGATAATAAATAACATTTCGCACTTGTGAGCAGAATGTGAATGCAATGGGTTAATAGTGTTAATTTTACAAGATTTTTGACTATATTAAGACTCATATTGCCTCGACCATAAATGGAATAATGCCTTTAAAATCTACAATTAATGGAATCTTAAGATTTCTTCATGACTACTGATAGTAAATTCTTGTGAGCAGAATCTGAATGCAATGGGTCAATATTTCTAATTTTAAGAGATTTTTTACTATATTATGACTGGTATCACCTTGACCAGAAATGGGATAATGCCTTTAAAATCTACAATTAATGGGATCTTAAGATTTCTTGTTGGCTGCAGAAAGTAAATAACATTTCACACTTGTGAGCAGAATCTTTATGTAATGGGTCAGTATTTCTAATTTTAAGAGATTTTTGACAATATTATGACTGATATCACCTTGACCAGAAGTGGGATAATGCCTTTAAAATCTACAATTAATGGAATCTTAAGATTTCTTGCTGGTTGATGATAGTAAATAATATTTCAAACCTATGAACAAAGGTCTAAATGTAATGGGTCAGTATTTCTAATTTTAAGAGATTTTTGACTATATTATGACTGGTATCACCTTGATAATGCTTGACTACTGATAGTAAATTCTTGTGAGCAGAATCTGAATGCAATGGGTCAATATTTCTAATTTTAAGAGATTTTTTACTATATTATGACTGGTATCACCTTGACCAGAAATGGGATAATGCCTTTAAAATCTACAATTAATGGGATCTTAAGATTTCTTGTTGGCTGCAGAAAGTAAATAACATTTCACACTTGTGAGCAGAATCTTTATGTAATGGGTCAGTATTTCTAATTTTAAGAGATTTTTGACAATATTATGACTGATATCACCTTGACCAGAAGTGGGATAATGCCTTTAAAATCTACATTTAATGGAATCTTAAGATTTCTTGTCGGTTGATGATAGTAAATAATATTTCGCACTTATGAGCAGAATCTTAATGTAATGGGTCAATACTGCTATTTATAAGAGACCGTTTACTATATTATCACTCATGTCCCTTCCACCAGAAATGGGATAGCCCATTCACATGTACAAATAATGGAATACTTGTAGCTGTTTTTTATTAATTATCGATTAGATATTTACCCTTGTATTACTGTAATTAAGCCGTGCAGAAGCGGCATAACACCTTTAAAATTTATTAACTGTTGAATATTTATAATTAATTTTAGCTTTTGAAAGTGATTAGGACCACAAACTTAGCAAATATTGAGGGAGGTCATGATTGGTACTTTTATAGGGAATATTATACCAGCAAGTGTGTTACACAAGGAGTGTCAGAATTCAGAAATTCTTGTATTTACCGAGTGGGGATGAAGGTAATACATGGATTCTTACATGAGTTTTGTAAAACAGAATATGTACTGTGTTTATCCACGTAATGCCAATCGCCAAGCACGGGTACTATCTTATTCCGTGTATTTTACCTTCAGCTGTCAGGGGTGCGATTGGTTAGCCTATTGGTCAAAGCGTTCGCTCGTCACGTCGAAGGCCCGGGTTCGATTCCCATCATGTGTTCAATGAGTAAACCCTATTTCTGGTGTCCCGTGCCATGATACTCCAGGAATGCTGCTAAAAGCAGTGTAAATACATATTCACCCACTTACTCACTCCTTCTGCAGACGTCTATCCACTCGACCACTCAGGCAGTTGATTTCGTGTAGAAGTGTTCCCCAGCAACACATGCTTAATTTTAATTGTCTTACTAGGTGACTTCAAGGATCGGAGGTTCAACGTCCTCCGACGTGCTGGATGTTTGCTTATAATATCAATCACTATTTTGCTCTCTGCCCATGTGGACCAACATTTTACTGCAAGAGCCAGTAACAGCAAAGCTGACCATGCAGGTAATATTCCCATGATCGGATGGGGAGTCCGGCTTAGAATCGTATAATGAGAGGCGACTAACGAGCCTCGGGTAGTCAGGTTCGTTATTTGGTTGATTACGAGACATCGTACATGTCGGCGTGGGACGTTGTTCATACTTAAACCAATCGTTTATTTACATGTATTTATATCGGGGTACATGACACACAATTAACGAAGTCACTATACAAGCATGCCCACCCGGTCCATCGATTGTGGTGCCCGTGAAGACCCGGGGTAGAATAGGTCTTTTCAGCAATCCATGCTTGCCCTAAAAGGCGACTATGCTTCTCGTAAAAAGCAACTAACGGGATCGGGTGGTCTGGCTCACTGACTTAGTTGATGCATGTCATCGTATCCCAAATGCATGGATCGATGCTCATGATGTCTATCACTGGATTGTCCGTGTTGTCTGGTCCAGACTCGATTATTTACAGACCGCCGTCATATAGCTGGAATATTGCTCAGTGCGGCGTTAAACAACCAACCAACCATCGATTGTCGCCTAACATGACAAGCGAAGCGGTGGGTATATTTTAAGCAATGCCCAACATAGACATACACAATGCACTGTCCATGGATCATCGTGATTTTAGGCTAGATATATAAATATATTATTTCGACTTGCTTCAATATATCTTTCCTTCATTTCAAATTGAAGCTGCCTGGTTCCTAAAACACTATGGAGTACTATATACTCCTTTCTGTTAGGTCCCGTTTACCGGTTCATGCATGCATGCATGAGGAGTCATATCCGTCTTACCGCTTATATCTGTTAGTTATACATTTATATTTATACATTTATTATAAATTTGCACACCAATCTTCTGAGCTTGCATTACCTGCATCATGTATAATGTGATAGGGTTAAGTTAAGGAGGTATTTGAGGCTACCACTAACTTGTATATGTGGGTAGAATGCCATTCTGAAACAATCGTCAATATCCAGTTTTGGATACTTCTTAGCATGTTTCAAAGCTTACATTGGTCTTCAGCATTCTGAAGTATGTATAATATAATACATCCGATTACAAACCCTCTATCGTTATCTATCGTTCTGAGTGATGTATAGTTTATATCCGATATACAAACTCCCCGCGTCTTTCATTTATAATGATGTACATAACATGTCTGATATACAACACCACGCGTTTCATTCTGAGTAATGTATATTTTATGTCCGATGTACCTGTGTACTTCCCTGTAACTTTGTAAAGAAGAATTATAAAACACTTTCATCTTGTGTAATTTTCGCCTCAATCTTCTGGCAAACCATATACAATTAACCCATCGAACTAATTAAAAGAAGTGGAAAGAGCTTGTCTAAATGCAGAGGCATGTGAAATAATTGTTTTGAAATTATATAAATATGATTTCTCACATATACTCATGTGTGAATTACAAGGATTCTCTTCAGCACAGTTACATTAAATAAATTAATGAGGATACATGTTTTGCATTTCTATTCACATCGTGGGATTGGAGGAGACCGCACGTTAAATTGTGCCACAAACAACAGAATACGGAAAATTGTTTACAGTTACAAACAAAACAAAATCTAAATGGAATGCATAATGTGTCGGGGCCCTTTTATTTAACGGCCACAATCTGAAATATTTCAGAAACCCCGCGAGTTACCGCTTTTACTTTTCTAATATGGACGATTCCATTACATTCTATACACTATTGTGACCACAATGTGATGTAGAAACACATCCTTGATTTCAATTATTGATCTAATTATAACATAATTTGTTAAAAGAAATATCGCACAGACACTGTGACATTTGTGCATAAATGTGAATTGCCGCACAGAAAGGCGTGTGAATATTTGTCAAGTACAAAATAACAAAATAATAATAATAACTAAAGATGTTTCCAATTTATAGTGAAGAATTTAATGTGCGTTATCTATTTGGAATGGGACATGGAAATATACAAAAAGATCATATTCAGTACGGTCCCCCCAAAAATATAAACTAAATCATATTCCGCATATATATCGCCATGTGTTTTAGAGCTAACCGAAAGCATTACCGCAGTAAATGGGGTTTTGCGAAATTGTGGACTGTTTATGCCAGTTCTGGTCGTATGTAGCGACCAGAACTGGGATAAACACCGTAGAGAATTATATCTGTGGCATGCAACTATGTGTTTAATTGACAAACATTTAATAAGAGCAAAATCATCTGAACTTCTTGTGTTTTGTATTTTTACTCCGTTCTGCAAAGTGCGCCAATGGCAATGCTACTGACTCGAAGTCCGACATTTGCAGCTAAATATAGCAGCGTGCAAAAGTGGTAATGCGGAACTAAAGCGGAATACAATTTCTTCTTTTTATGCATATCGCTCATGACAAAATGCAATTCCTATAAAAATGGTCGTGTTGCTTATTATCTGTAATTACTGCCCATTGCCATGTTTAATTTCTAACCATGATATCACTCCCAAATGTATTATTTAATTGTCTATTATATCATAACCTTTGTGAGGTGGTGACATGTTTAATAACAGAGTAAATTTTCTGTTAAATAGTTATCTTGGCCACTTCTGAACACAGTGTTTCCTACACAATAGTAAAAGCCAAATGAAAATAAACTTATTCTCTAATTTATGTATTTTAAAGTTGTTATGCCACTCATTGGTGGGGATACAAGCGTAATAATTCAAGTTCCTAGGATGTTTGTGTTATGCTATTTTTCAAGAGTTATGAGAGTTGGACATATTTCTTCTCATACACAGTAACAAAGCAGGTAAATGTCTAGGAATAAATACTCAATAGGCCATGATGTTCACAAAATATATGTGGGAGGGTATGTACATCAATATAATAAATTAATTATTTTGAATATAACTAAGTGTGTCATTAAACATCAAACAATTAATACTCAACATGTCCGAGTTGAAAGGGGTACAGTTAAATTTGTACTGTTCAAGGGATTTCTAAGCCCCAACACCTCACAGCACTCTGGCAACTGATGTGTGTATTTTTGTTTGTATTCTCAAGTCCCAAGTCATTTTTTGTAAATATTACTATCGTTATCATGTTCGATTTTAGTGGTAACAATCATTCAAAATCACTCCATTTGATTATTGTGTACATGATGATAAAAGCAACTATTTTCTTACATTAATGGTGGAGGTACATATAACTGCTTCCAGACATAGCAGACCCGTGAAGATTCCGGGGTAGAATAGGTCTTCAGTAACTCATGCTTGCCGTAAAAGGCGACTATGCTTGTCGTAAAAGGCGACTAACGGGATCGGTTGGTCAGGCTCGCTGACTTGGTTGATACATGTCATCGATCCCAATTGCGTGGATAGATGCTCATGATATCAATCACTGGATTGTCTGGTCCAGACTCGATTATTTACAGACCGCCGTCATATAGCTGGAATATTGACGAGTGCGGCGTTAAACAACAAAGCAACCAACCAACCAACCAGACATAGCAGATGCAGGATGTGAGAAAGTTTGTGCTTCATCTTAGAAGTCTAACTTAAAAAATAAAAGAAACTAATTACATAATACCCTATTCTTTTTCTCATTGTTTTAAAGGAAAAAATACATATGTAATACCCGGTATGACAAAATCTTCTTCCTGGTCATCATTAAAATAACTGGGAAACTCATGGAACCATTCCTGGTAGCTTATTGACATAAAAACGTTGAAGCTTTCATAACCGTTTTGCCAGCAAAATGTCCTCATATTTCTGGGGAGACCATATGGAATCTAAATGATATTATTTAATATGATTGAAATATTTAGAAAGGTTTCAAAATTACCAACTTAAGACGGATAACATATATTTAATAAACCCATTACTAATGGAGAAGTGAACTTGTTATCTCAAACTCTGTCATCATTGACATTGATATTTGCAAGACAAAGCAACAGTAAGAGTTATCCTCCCTTTACAACTTGATCAAAATGGTCGTCTGGTCCTTGCTGTTGAAGGCCAAGTGGCTGAAGTTTCTAAGATAATATTTCTTTGAAAGACGAGAATGTGTAGGTAAGTCATTATACCTTTACTTTTTAGCTTTTTTCTGTGGTTTCTATCAAGGCAGGTACAGACCTAGCACAATGTCATACATTGTGCAGTCAGTCCCTCCATGATGATCAGTTAGCCTATTACAGCTGTGAAGGGGACGAAGCTTTTTTTAAAACTATGTAGTTTCATATGCACAGCTTATTGTCAAAGTACATGTTTCTCAAAGGTTGTAAATGTGAATGACAATGTTCAGAAAACAAAACTCTCAAGATTCCTTTCATTCTTGAAAGCATAACATTTATGCCACTTCTGGTTGAGGGGATGTGAGTAATAATATAGTCAACAATCTCTTAACATTAGCAATATTGACCCATAGCATTCAGATTCTCCTCACAAGTTTGAAATGTTATTTATTATCATCAGTGAAGAAGAAATCTTAAGATTTCATTAATTGTAGATTTTAAAGGTGTTATCCCATTTCTGGTCAAGGTTATATGAAAAATAATATAGTAAAAAAATCTTTTAAAATCAGAAATCTTGACTCAAAGTGTTGAGGCTTTGCTCACAGGTTTGAAATGTTATTTACTATCATCAGCCTTGAAGAAATCTTAAGATTTCATTAATTGTAGATTTTAAAGGTGTTATCCCTTTTCTGGTCAAGGGCAGATGAGTGATGATATTGTAAAAAATCTCTTAAAATTAGAGGGGGCACAGGTGGCCGTGTCGTCTAAGGCGCCGCGATTCACTGTGCAGAGTTGCATCCCTTGGATCCGCCAGCAACCTATGATGGTTGGTTCGAATCCCGGTTCACCCCAATAATGCTTCTAGGTTTGTCAGCACCATCACTTCGGGCTTTCCTCCCACATTAAGCTGACACACCGTGATATAACTGGAATAATGTTAAAAGCGGTGTTAAACCCAACTCACTTAAAAAATTAGAAATATTGACCCATTGCATTCAGATTCTGCTCACAAACTAGAAATGTGCTTTGCTATCAGCAGCCAAGAGAAAATCTTAAGATACCATTAATTGTTTATTTTATGGCGTTATCCCATTTCTGGTCAAGGTTATATGAATAATAATATGGTAGAAAATCTCTTAGAATTAAAAATATTGACCCATTGCATTCAGATTCTGCTCACAAGTTTCAAATGTTATTTACTATCAGGAGTCATTAAGAAATCTTCAGATTCCGTTAACTGTAGATTTTATAGGTGTTATATCATTTCTGGTCAAGGTTATATAAATAATAATATAGTAAAAAAATCTCTTAAAATTAGAATTTCTTGACTCAAGGTAGTTCAGGATTTGCTCACAGGTTTGAAATGTTATTTACTATCATCAGCCAAGAAGAAATCTTAAGATTTCATCAATTGTAGATTTTAGAGGTGTTATCCCATTTCTGGTCAAGGTTATATGAATAATAATATAGTAAAAAAATCTCTTAAAATTAGAAATCTTGACTGAAAGTGTTGAGGCTTTGCTCACAGGTTTGAAATGTTATTTACTATCATCAGCCAAGAAGAAATCTTATGATTTCATTAATTGTAGATTTTAAAAGTGTTATCCCATTTCTGGTCAAGGTTATATGAATAATAATATAGTAAAAAAATCTCTTAAAATTAGAAATCTTGACTCAAAGTGTTGAGGCTTTGCTCACAGGTTTGAAATGTTATTTACTATCATCAGCCAAGAAGAAATCTTATGATTTCATTAATTGTAGATTTTAAAGGTGTTATCCCATTTCTGGTCAAGGTTATATGAATAATAATATAGTAAAAAAATCTCTTAAAATTAGAAATCTTGACTCAAAGTGTTGAGGCTTTGCTCACAGGTTTGAAATGTTATTTACTATCATCAGCCAAGAAGAAATCTTATGATTTCATTAATTGTAGATTTTAAAGGTGTTATCCAATTTCTGGTCAAGGTTATATGAATAATAATAATATAGTAAATAAATCTCTTACAATTAGAAATCTTGAATCAAAGTGTTGAGGCTTTGCTCACAGGTTAGAAATGTTATTTACTATCATCAGCCAAGAAGAAATCTTAAGATTTCATTAATTGTAGATTTTAAAGGTGTTATCCCATTTCTGGTCAAGGTTATATGAATAATAATATAGTAAAAATATCTCTTAAAATTAGAAATCTTGACTCAAAGTGTTGAGGCTTTGCTCACAGGTTTGAAATGTTATTTACTATCATCAGCCTTGAAGAAATCTTAAGATTTCATTAATTGTAGATTTTAAAGGTGTTATCCCATTTCTGGTCAAGGGCAGATGAGTGATGATATAGTAAAAAATCTATTAAAATTAGAGGGGACACAGGTGGCCGTGTCGTCTAAGGCGCCGCGATTCACTGTGCAGAGTTGCATCCCTTGGATCCGCCAGCAACCTATGATGGTTGGTTCGAATCCCGGTTCACCCCAATATAATGCTTCTAGGTTTGTCAGCACCATCACTTCGGGCTTTCCTCCCACATTAAGCTGACACACCGTGATATAACTGGAATAATGTTAAAAGCGGTGTTAAACCCAACTCACTTATAAATTAGGGGATATGAGTAATAAAATAGCAAAAAATCTTTTAAAATTAAAAATATTGGTCAATAGCATTCAGATTCTGCTCACAAGTTAGAAATGTGATTTACCATCAGTAGCCAAGAAGAAATCTTAATATTCCATTAAGTGTAGATTGTATGATGATATTGTGTATAAAATGTCATAGGTTGATTATGACCTATGAACATCTGTATAGATTGATGTATTACCACCTTCCATGGAAATGTGTATTTGTCTATTTCTAGACTTGCTAAAGCCAAACTGGGGAAAGTGGAAATTGATAGTTTATACTGAAGGGTTCATTGGTCTGTTGAGGGCTCAAAGAACTGAATACAGGCAAGCTACTGCTAGCACTGACCTGACACACTAGCCATAAACATGTCACAAGATGATTCCCTAATTACTACTGACTAGTTGTCTGTTCAGATCTCTTACTGCTCAGGAGATTGTTGATACTTGAATTCCAAGGAGGAACTATCTCTATGAAGGGTGTGAGAACCTCAGTGTAAATTTAAGCAAGGTCATTAGCTCATATTGTTAATGTTGTAGAAAAAAATCATTTTACTTTACTGGAATTATTTGAATTATACCTTGCTTCAAACCATCCATTCTGTCATTAGCCTTAGATATGTACGAACCCATGTAATCCTGTGACACATTAAAAGCTGCTTCTTCAGCTCTCATTCTGTTTGATAAAATATTGATATGTTGTCGTATTATGTTCACGTCGCTGTAAGGGCGGCACCAAATAAATTGTGTGAGAATTCACCAATAAAAGGTAGCAATGCTCTCTTGGAGCAAGTCTGAGAACCAACAATTTGACTTTGAAGAATAATGTTTCTGATCGAAGTAACCCCTTCTAACATGTCTTTGAAAGTGTCGTCATGTACGCGATAAGTAAAATTCAATACAGCCCTCATATTTTCGTCACAGGACATATGATTCGCCTGAAGACTAATTCTTACTAATACTTTTTGCACCATGTCTGAACTCCTGAAGCAAAGACAAAAGGAAACTATTCTGCCTGACATAGATTATAAATATGTACATTTTACCTCAACATTCAAGTAGATCTCTACATTAACTATGGTAATAAGCAGTACTTCTTTGTTCTCGTTTCATTTGCCAGGTACAAAACTCAACAACAAAAGTTCCTGTGACACCAATATTTTAGTGTATTTTTCAAACAATTAAAGTTTGGTTTTCAATATTGTAGTACATGTATGGAATCTAGTCACAAAAATGCAACTGCTACAGAAAAACATGCATTCGATGCAAAAGTTGACTTTTATGCAAGCCCCATGCATTTCACTACCCAAGAATGGGTATAAAAACATGTGTGTTAACGGGATTCCATGTGCATTGTTTAGCATCGTGCTGACAACAACTACTCAGAAAAACAACAAAATTACGCAATTATTCCACATTACAAAATGCCACGCTTGTCCGAAAATGAGCGCCTGTGAGCAATTTGGTATTTATGGCAACATTGGCAACAGACGAATGCAGTCAGAGACCATCCTCGGAGTGGCGGGCCATGCGTAACCAATAAACGACAAGACAACTTGATTCGAACAATACACCTACGAAATCGATTCCAGCCAGCAACAGTGACTGCAAGAAGCATCCCTGGCCTTTGACGAATATCTTCACAAACCCTACGTCACCACCTCAGATGTGCAGGGATTGTCGCCAGAATACCCGCCAGACGTCCCATTTTGACAGGAAACCACCGTCAAGCACATCTACAGTGGTGTAGACAGCGTCTACGCTAGAAGGCCATGCAGTGGGGACAAGTTCTATTCACTGACGAGTCTCGTTTTCACCTCAGCCAAAGCGATGGACGGATTCGTGTGTACCTACGTCGAGGTGAATGTTCCTTCAATCGTTTTGTTATGGAAGAAGAATGGTTCGGGGGCGGCAGCATTATGGTATGGGGTGGGATTACAACAAGACAGAGGACCTGTTTGATAGTGGTAGAGGGAAATCTCAATGGACAGCGCTACCGCCACGAGATCACTGGCCCTGTTGTTGTACCGTTTTTGTCGTCGTCATGGCCCAGGCATTACCTTTCAACATGACAATGCCCGGTCTCATATTGTTCGACTTGTTCAGGATTCTCTTCAACAAACCAACGTAATTGTCATCCCCTGGCCGGCTCGCTCCCCTGATCTCTCACCAATCGAGCACATGTGGGATGAGATGTATCGGCGCCTTCGACATCAACCATGTGTTCCACAGACACTCCAGGAACTTCAAACATGCTCCAGCAGATATGGACAGATATCCCACAGGACTTTGTGCGACGCCTGGTCTATTCCATGAGACGAAGACGTGTTGCTTGCATTGCAGCCAGAGGTGGACACACACACTATTGATTTGGATATTGACATTTTGGCAAGTTCATGTTTTTTATGCAAAACACACATTTTCAATCAATCAATCAATCTTTATTGTATGAAAGGCCATTGGCCCATATACACATACAGATAAACAATATCATTTACAGCTGTACAGCGCATTATATAATTATTGGATAACTAATATGATGCTTGACATGTAATAGAGGTATTGTAATAACAGTGGTAATAACCACAGTGGCAGCAGTAGTAGTATCAAATACAAAAGGAATGGAATGGAAATATGAAGTTTTACGTCGCAAAGGCTTTCAGCCATAGCACGACGTTCAATACAAAAGGATCTATCAGTAATATACTCATCATGTTATGACAATTTGACAATTTAAATGTATATGCATTTCTAGTAGAAACAAACAGACAAAAATGAAATGTAGATACTCCTGTTCTAGATGCGAAAGTTTCAAAACAACTCATTATTTCTGGACATATCGGATTTACTAAGTAATTTACTACGCACTCGTAGACTTTGATAGATGTATTGTAATATCTTAGTTAATTTTTGACTAGGGATACCATTAAAAGATAATATTTTGTTCATGGAATAGTGGTTCTTAGTGATATCAGGCATATATTTCAATCTTAGGTTGTCGTAAATTGGACATATAAACAAAAAGTGTAATTCGTTTTCAATATGGTTTTCGCAGAATGGACAAAAACGCATATCCTTAGGAATAGAGGAGAAGCGACCCCTGTTGCACATCAAATCATTTAACCCTAGCCTGAGTTTAATAAATGTGTCTCTAATTTTTCTCTCTGTTATAGTATGCAGGTAAACCTCTGGTGTTAGACAATATTTAAAGGTTTTATAGACGTCGTAGCGTGTACTATTATCTAGTGACGACCTCCAGTTTTGAGTAAACATATCAATTGCTATCTGCTTAAAAGAGCTAAGAAAATACATTTTGTCTCCAACACTTTGATTTAGCCAAACATATCCAAATCCGTGAGAGAAGAGTAAATGCTTAATGTTTGATGCCCAGGTTATGTAACCAACACTATCACGATAAACAAGCATTTCGTAGCATTTTCTTGGGATTCGTTCCCGCGACATCTCTGTTATTTTGAGCCAGTATCTGAGTAAATGTAAATATGAACAAATATATAACAGGTATCTACCACATTCGCCATAGACCATATGACTTGGAGCTGATTTAGAAACATTTAGTATGACAAATTAAACCATTTGAACATTTACAGGAGTCTTTTATCTGTTGCAAACTGACATTTTTTCAGGTTTGGTAAAAAACATAACTTTGCATTAAATATTATTTAATGTCACAGGAACTTTTGTTGTTCAGTATATATTATTACTTATATGGCCTCGACCAGAAAAAGGGAGAACACCTGTAAAATCTACAGTAAATGGAATCTTAAGATTTTCATTCAGCTGATGATAGTAAATAACATTTCAAACTTGAGGACAGAATCTGAATGTAATGGGTCAATATTTCTAATTTTAAGAGATTTTATACTGTATCATCATATAATGGGTAGGTTTCTCAGCAGAATAAAGCCAATGGATAAAAGCGATATTTGTTGGGGTCATATGCGGATAGAGATGCAAACATCAAAGGTCAAGTTGGGACTACTTTCACTGTTTATAAACAAACATGGCATCGCCCTTGTCATTCGGAGATCAAGTCAGAATTAACCATCGGGAATCTGGAGAAATATCAATTACTATGTATTTGACAAGCCAAGGCTCGCTAAATACAATGTTTATTCCTAATACAGGATATTTACCATCCCAAAATACACTCGCGTGATAACCTCTATTTATCACTCATATCACCTCAACCATAAGTGGGGGCGGTCGGGTAGCCTAGTGGTTAAAGCATTGGCTCGTGATGCAGAAGACCCAGGTTGATTCCCAATATGGGTACAATGAGTGAAGCCCATTTCTGGTGTCCCCCAGTGATATTGCTGGAATATTGCTAAAAGCAGCATAAAACCATAGTCACTTCCTCGCTCAACCAAAAATGGAATAACACCTTTAAAATCTACAGTTAATGGAATCTTAAGATTTGTTCTCGGCTGATTATAATAAATAACATTTCGCACTTGTGAGCAGAATGTGAATGCAATGGGTTAATAGTGTTAATTTTACAAGATTTTTGACTATATTAAGACTCATATTGCCTCGACCATAAATGGAATAATGCCTTTAAAATCTACAATTAATGGAATCTTAAGATTTCTTCATGACTACTGATAGTAAATTCTTGTGAGCAGAATCTGAATGCAATGGGTCAATATTTCTAATTTTAAGAGATTTTTTACTATACTATGACTGGTATCACCTTGACCAGAAATGGGATAATGCCTTTAAAATCTACAATTAATGGAATCTTAAGATTTCTTGTCGGTTGATGATAGTAAATAATATTTCAAACCTATGAACAAAGGTCTAAATGTAATGGGTCAATAAAACTAATTTTAAGAGATTTTTGACTATATTATGACTGATATCACCTTGACCAGAAGTGGGATAATGCCTTTAAAATCTACAATTAATGGAATCTTAAGATTTCTTGTCGGTTGATGATAGTAAATAACATTTCAAACCTATGAACAAAGGTCTAAATGTAATGGGTCAGTATTTCTAATTTTAAGAGATTTTTGACAATATTATGACTGATATCACCTTGACCAGAAGTGGGATAATGCCTTTAAAATCTACAATTAATGGAATCTTAAGATTTCTTGTCGGTTGATGATAATAAATAATATTTTGCTCCTGTGGACAGAATCTTAATGTAATGGGTCAATATTTCTAATTTTAAAAGATTTGTGACTATTTTATGACTGATATCACCTTGACCAGAAGTGGGATAATGCCTTTAAAATCTACAATTAATGGAATCTTAAGATTTCTTGTCGGTTGATGATAGTAAATAATATTTCAAACCTATGAACAAAGGTCTAAATGTAATGGGTCAGTATTTCTAATTTTAAGAGATTTTTGACTATATTATGACTCATATCACCTTGACCAGAAGTGGGATAATGCCTTTAAAATCTACAATTTATGGAGTCTTAAGATTTCTTCTCAGTTGATGATAGTAAATAAAATTTTGCTCTTGTGGACAGAATCTTAATGTAATAGGTCAATATTTCTTATTTTAAGAGATTTCTTTACTATTTTATGACTCATATCACCTTGACCAGAAGTGGGATAATGCCTTTAAAATCTACAATTAATGGAATCTTAAGGTTTTTTGTCGGTTGATGATAGTAAATAACATTTCACATTTGTGAGCAGAATCTTTATGTAATGGGTCAATATTTCTAATTTTAAGAGATTTTTGACTATATTATGACTCATATCACCTTGACCAGAAATGGGATAATGCCTTTAAAATCTACAATTAAGGGAATCTTAAGATTTCTTGTCGGTTGATGATAGTAAATAACATTTCAAACCTATGAACAAAGGTCTAAATGTAATGGGTCAGTATTTCTAATTTTAAGAGATTTTTGACTATATTATGACTGATATCACCTTGACCAGAAGTGGGATAATGCCTTTAAAATCTACAATTAATGGAATCTTAAGATTTCTTGTCGGTTGATGATAGTAATTAACATTTCAAACCTATGAACAAAGGTCTAAATGTAATGGGTCAGTATTTCTAATTTTAAGAGATTTTTGACTATATTATGACTCATATAACCTTGACAAGAAGTGGGATAATGCCTTTAAAATCTACAATTAATGGAATCTTAAGATTTCTTGTCGGTTGATGATAGTAAATAATATTTCAAACCTATGAACAAAGGTCTAAATGTAATGGGTCTGTATTTCTAATTTTAAGAGATTTTTGACTAAACTAGTGTCCAAAAGAAACGATACCAACTTATTTTCAAAATTGTTTTCTACTAAGTGAATTGTCTAGTATGAAAACATGCCAATTCGTATTGCACATCCCAAACACAGCATAGTCGATAAAAAATACTGGGAACACGTGATCACTTCCGGGGAAAAACGTAAATTTCGTGAAAGTGACATTTCCCTCTCTAGCATGTTCGGCACGTGCATAAAAACTGTATAAAACGGCTGAACAGACACGTTGATATCACAGCAACAAAAAGAACACAAGATATGCCACGTTTGACAGCCATCGAGAGAGAGAGCCGTTGGAATGGTCCAACAAGGAGCGCCACACGTCGACGTCGCCAGAAGGTTGGGCTGCGCACGCATCACTATCACCAGGTTGATGCAGCGGTTACGTCAGACAGGTCAGACGTCAGACAGGCCCAGGAGTGGAAGACCACAAGTAACCACGCCCCGTGAAGATCGTTACATCCGGGTATTACACCTGAGGAACTGCACCGTAACAGCAACGTCCACGGCAACTACAGCACTGGGACACAGGATCAGTTGACAGACCGTCTACAGGAGACTACGGCAGTATGGTATCCGGCCACGTCATCCCTACCGCGGACTGCTCCTGACGCCTCGACACCGGAACAACAGACTGATCTGGGCCAGGCGAGTTCGACGTTGGCAACGGCGGGACTGGGCACGTGTTATGTTCTCTGATGAGAGCAGATTCCTCATCTTCAGAAACGATGGACGGCAGCTTGTATACCGACGATTTGGTGAACGTTTGGCGCCTAACTGTATCCAACAAGTTTGGCCGTTTGGAGGTGGAATATGTGGTGACGTCAAAACGATGCTTGTCGTAATTCGTGGAAACCTGAATGCACAGCGTTATCTTGATGACATCCTACTGCCTGTTGTGGTGCCCTTTATTCAGCAACAGCCTCGTGGACTCCTTTTCCAACATGACAATGCAAGGCCACAATTGACAAAGAACTTCATTGCCAACGCCAACGTACAGGTTTTGCCATGGCCCGCATGTTCACCGGACATGAATCCCATCGAGCACTTATGGGACCACCTCGATCGGCAAATCCGACGTCGCCGTGTGCCTCCAGTCAACGTCCAGGACTTGGAACGATGTCTCCTCGAGGAATGGCAACGCATCACTCCCAACGTCATCAGACATTTGACGTCATCAGTCCGTAGGCGTGTTCTGGCATGTATTGATGCTCACGGTGGACATACCCGCTACTGACTTGACTTTGAGACGTGTGGTGTGACATTTCCCGTTGTTTCTGTGATCAGTGCTCTAACGAAATGTTCATTTTTCGACCGCACCCATCTTTAAAGGCTTGTCATATTGGGTGTACAGATTTTATTGAAATGAAATTTTTGTACAGATGTTGTGAAAGGATTTCTCAAAAGCATAACACCAATCCTAAACTTCTGCATTGTTTAGTTTTTCTTTTATGTCGTTGCAAACAGAGGGTATCGTTTCTTTTGGACACTAGTTTATATTATGACTCATATCACCTTGACAAGAAGTGGGATAATGCCTTTAAAATCTACATTTAATGGAATCTTAAGATTTCTTGTCGGTTGATGATAGTAAATAATATTTCGCACTTATGAGCAGAATCTTAATGTAATGGGTCAATACTGCTATTTATAAGAGACCTTTTACTATATTATCACTCATGTCCCTTTGACCAGAAATGGAATAGCCCTTTCACATGTACAAATAATGGAATACTTGTAGCTGATTTTTATTAATTATCGATTAGATATTTACCCTTGTATTACTGTAATCAAACCGTGCAGAAGCGTCATAACACCTTTAAAATTTATTAACTGTTACATGCGTTTTGTAAAACAGAATATGTACTGTGTTTATCCACGTTTATCCACGTAATGCCAATCGCCAAGCACGGGTACTATCTTATTCCGTGTATTTTACCTTCAGCTGTCAGGGGTGCGATTGGTTAGCCTATTGGTCAAAGCGTTCGCTCGTCACGTCGAAGGCCCGGTTTGATTCCCATCATGCGTTCAATAAGTAAACCCTATTTCTGGTGTTCCGTGCCATGATACTCCAGGAATGCTGCTAAAAGCAGTGTAAATACATATTCATGGATTGATGCTCATGATGTCTATCACTGGATTGTCCGTGTTGTCTGGTCCAGACTCGATTATTTACAGACCGCCGTCATATAGCTGGAATATTGCTCAGTGCGGCGTTAAACAACCAACCAACCAACCATCGATTGTTGCCTAACATGACAAGCGAAGCGGTGGGTATATTTTAAGCAATGCCCAACATAGACATACACAATGCACTGTCCATGGATCATCGTGATTTTAGGCTAGATATATAAATATATTATTTCGACTTGCTTCAATATATCTTTCCTTCATTTCAAATTGAAGCTGCCTGGTTCCTAAAACACTATGGAGTAACTATATACTCCTTTCTGTTAAGTCCCGTTTACCGGTTCATGCATGCATGCATGAGGAGTCATATCCGTCTTACCGCTTATATCTGTTAGTTATACATTTATATTTATACATTTATTATAAATTTGCACACCAAACTTCTGAGCTTGCATTACCTGCATCATGTGTATGTGATAGGGTTAAGTTAAGGAGGTATTTGAGGTTACCACTAACTTGTATATGTGGGTAGAATGCCATTCTGAAACAATCGTCAATATCCAGCTTGGATACTTCTTAGCATGTTTCAAAGCTTACATTGGTCTGCATCTACAGCATTCTGAAGTATGTATAATATAATACATCCGATACAAACCCTCTATCGTTATCTATCGTTCTGAGTGATGTATAGTTTATATCCGATATACAAACTCCCCCGCGTCTTTCATTTATAATGATGTACATAACATGTCTGATATACAACACCACGCGTTTCATTCTGAGTAATGTATATTTTATGTCCGATGTACCTGTGTACTTCCCTGTAACTTTGTAAAGAAGAATTATAAAACACTTTCATCTTGTGTAATTTTCGCCTCAATCTTCTGGCAAACCATATACAATTAACCCATCGAACTAATTAAAAGAAGTGGAAAGAGCTTGTCTAAATGCAGCGGCAAGTGAAATAATTGTTTTGAAATTATATAAATATGATTTCTCACATATACTCATGTGTGAATTACAAGGATTCCCTTCAGCACAGTTACATTAAATAAATTAATGAGGATACATGTTTTGCATTTCTATTCACATTGTGGTATTGGAGGAGACCGCACGTTAAATTGGGCCACAAACAACAGAATACGGAAAATTGTTTACAGTTACAAACAAAACAAAATCTAAATGGAATGCATAATGTGTCGAGGCTCTTTTATTTAACGGCCACAATCCGAAATATTTCAGAAACCCCTCGAGTTACCGCTTTTACTTTTGTAATATGGACGATTCCATTACATTCTATATACTATTGTGACCACAATGTGATGTAGAAACATATCCTTGATTTCAATTATTGATCTAACTATAACATAATTTGTTAAAAGAAATATCGCACAGACACTGTGACATTTGTGCATAAATGTGAATTGCCGCACAGAAAGGCGTGTGAATATTTGTCAAGTACAAAATAACAAAATAATAATAATAACTGAAGATGTTTCCAATTTATAGTGAAGAATTTAATGTGCGTTATCTATTTGGAATGGGACATGGAAATATACAGAAGATCATATTCAGTATGCCCCCCCCCCCCAAAAAAATAAACTAAATCATATCCTGCATATATATCGCAATGTGTTTTAGAGCTAACCGAAAGCATTACCGCAGTAAATGGGGTTTTGCGAAATTGTGGACTGTTTATCCCAGTTCTGGTCGCTACAGTCGTATCCCAGTTCTGGTCGCTACAGGCGTCTAGTTGTCAGTGATAGCCAGAATAAATACAAGATGTAGAAGACAGGTCCCACAACGCAACAATCCTAAGCACAGGAAATGAAGTACCACTGACAGTTGATCATTTTACTGGACTTAAATGCTCGCAGTCAGCTGGGAAAGAATCCAGAATTCTTGGACAAAGAACAGAGACTTGGCTGCCAGTAAAATTACAACTGTATAGTACAATCAAACTTGTACTAGTTAACCAGTATCACCAGTATACCGCCATAAAGGATGGCCTTCCTACTGCTTCAGTCAGCAATGGAATATCTGACTGAACACTGACTGGACATCAGAGACATGCGTCACAGGAGAACTACGGATATCTGATTCTTTCTCTAGAGGGCAATGATTTTGGATACTCTGTGTAGATACATCAGTTTCAGATTTTTCAAAAGCACCAACCTGAGTGTCCCTTTTACTCCAGGGAGTTTGAATAGAGTGCTCTATCAAGTGCTTTGGACTACAAAGAGGTGCAGTTTTTTTTGGGTTTTTTAGATTACACATATAAAGCCTTCCTCCATCATTGCAACCTCATCCACACACCTAAGAGTAGATTCATCCTCATTAATCGGATCAACTGACACAGACTCAGTGACGAAGCATGCTCAAACTGGCCTATTGGTTGTGATCCATTAGAGCAAATGACTACATTAGTAACACCAGTAGTAATAGTAGATATGTCTTCAGTATGGTCAGTAGTTAAGTTTTCATGCATAGGGAATTCTATATGATTGTTTCCATCACCTCACTGCCTAAGCATGGGCTGTTGATAGAAGTTTCCCTTCATCTGAACAGGGCACTGATTTGCCCAATGTCCGCATCTAAGCATGTTATGCAAGAACTATAGGCACGTCTCCTATTGTCACCAGTCTTGTTCCACCTGAGTTTTGGGCTTTTGTCTCATCCCGCTAAAAGGGAACTCTCTCATTCCTCCAGCCAGGAAATGACTAGATCTATACTCACATGCAAAAGAAACGCAAGTGGTTTTAAGCAGTAGTATAGGTAATGGGAGTTCTGGACCACTTCCACTGGAGCTGGATTTATTACCTATACTGCTACTACAGGTGACATTTTTTATGCGTAAATGACTATGCAATTCAACGATAGTCATGAGATGAAGTTAAATTGGCTCTAGCTCACCAATACCTGGGGCCAATCATTGCTTTAGATGAGCCTAAATGGTAATAAAAATATTCTTCATTATTTTTATCGATAAAGCGATATTCAACATTTTTATTAAGTTCTTCGTTCATTTTACTAGGAGACCAGACTATATAACTACACTCTTCTTGTAAATTGATAAGAAACAATTGATTACCGTATTTGGTTGGTTTGACATCACTGATAAAATAAAAACCTTGTGGTAATTCTCTCCATTTAATAGTTTTTTCGATCTCCATTATTATATATATTTATGTAAGCATTTGTCTAAATGGGATCAAACGATAGTAAGCAATCTATTTTTAATCTCCAACCAGTTCTTTGGTTTTGGCACGGAATAATTGACGCGCTTGTTGCCTCCCCTTTTCTATGAAATTTTTTTTCTCATCCTCGCTAATACCACTGGTCTTATGAGATTTTGATCGAATCTCCTGCTTCATTTCATTGTATTTGGTGAGTTCCGACAGCACTAAACGAAACTCATCCTCGGATATCTTACAATCAACCATTTCTGTTGAAATATGATCCTCAATGCTGTTCAACTTTGCTTCGGCGAGTATCCGAATACTATCGTGTTTTAATGCTTTCTTTTGCAACCTACGAGAAATGAATTTTATCGCTGTTCCTGCCAGTCCCGAGACTCCAGCGGCTATTTCCATGCCGAGCATGATAGGTGCGGCGATTATAGTTGATAGTAAACCGACACCGGCTACACTGAGTCCCATGCCAGCTGCTACAAGAGCGGTGTCAACTCCGTCCAGAGCATTCACGGCTCTGCGATACTTTTTATACAATCCAAGTCTCAACTCCCTATCCTTCTCTATTCGATGTTTTATGTCACTTATTTGATGTAATCGAAATCCATCAACAGTTTCCATCTTTTCAATTGCTTCATCGAGCACTGGATATAAAGTCATAGTGTATATTACGAATATATAATAGTCTTTAATTGTTCTTGCTTAAATGTTTTGAGAGTATACATCAACCTTATCAATTGTATATTATACGGCAAGAATATCTTAGTAAGAGAAATACTACCACTTTTAATAATTTGAACCCCCTCGAGGGTTGCAACGGGCGATGCTCCGATATGAATAATACTGCAACGTTGACGCTCGTGTTTCTTGAGCCATTTAATCGATAGACCTGGTAATATTTCGAAGGCATCTACCGGTACATCTCCGAAAAAGACTTCAATAATAAGCGTAGAAATATTAGGTATTGCACTCAAGTTAACTTTAATATCATCGAATTCTGTAACCAAATTTAAATTAACATTTTGGACTGCCGGACGACTATATAACATATGACCTGTTTTTTCTGGCAGGGGAGTGACTAACACACTTTTTCGTTTTGACGGGATATAAGCCGCGAGTACGATACCACTATTTATTATCTTAGTTAAATTATGTCCCTTACCCATCATCGCATAAGGTGGGGTAATGACGATATTCAGTAGCCACTTGATGTTTGCTTCGACCATAGTCCATTTATTCTTGGCGTTGCGAATAATATTGTACAGAGTGTTTTTAAGGAGTCTACTAACGTCGACATCGCTTAAATTTTCTAGATTTTCCGGGAATATAACTTCTTTCCGCTTGTATACATTATCGTGTAAGTGTAAAGCGTATAACTTACCATTGTTACCGGGTTTACCGAATCCTTCCGTGTCTCCGAGATCGGAAAGCGCAATTGTCTTACATTGTCTGAGCGTTCCAGGGCCTGATGCATAAACCATTATTTATAATATGGAGTGTTACACTTAAGTATCCTATATGTACAGGTTGGTGTTTTACATCTAATACAGAAATTTTGAGGTCTGAAATAATACCCCGCTTCAATTTTTTATATTGTAATGATGAGAAAGATTCCGTTCTGCCACTATTGTATTTTACATTTTTCACTGGAACACTTCTGAGTAGAGTTGAAGGACTTTCTAGTTGAATATTATCCGTCGTGCTTATTTGATCAAGATGGATGAACAACTCTTTATAGGGAACTAAATCAGGTAATTTAACCTCCTGATCTGGTAACTTGTGTATTGTGCCAACTAAGCGTGTAAATTCAAGTGTAGCTGATCGGTCCAATAAAATTATATTTGTTTTTTCATAGTCGAATTTCACTGTCCCAGTCGCCTCATTTTGTGTGAGACTAATTCCATTAGGCTTAAAAATTTCATCATTGAGTGAGCTTACGCTGTAATACCCATCAGGTATAGTAATAGATTTGGCAGTACCACGTGCGGATAATATCATTATCCTATTATTATCTTTTGCAGCATTTATATTGGTCCACCTCGGGTAATACGTTACATCGCATAGAGCGACTTCGAGTTGTCCATCCGAGTTATCGATAGTACGAAGCAGTTGAATAGACTGACCATTTGTTATTCCCAGGAGTGTAACATACATACATATTAAATATACAATGATACTATATCATAACTTAAATATGGAATCAACCATTATTTATAATATGGAGTGTTACACTTAAGTATCCTATATGTACAGGTTGGTGTTTTACATCTAATACAGAAATTTTGAGGTCTAAAATAATACCCCGCTTTAATTTTTTATATTGTAATGTTGAGAAAGATTCCGTTCTACCGCTATTGTATTTTTCATCTTTCACTGGAACACTTCTGAGTAGATTTGAAGGACTTTCTTGTTGAATATTATCCGTCGTACTGATTTGATCAAGATGGATGCAGAACTCTTTATAGGGAACTAAATCGGGTAAATCGAGTCCCTGATCTGATGTCCTGATTACTGTTATTTCTCCTCCCCATCCAAGTGTGTATGCTAAGTTCTCGTAAAGCTTTACATCCTTTTTTCCAGCGTTTAAAATCAGTAACCCATTCGACTCATCTTGTGTTAGACTAATTCCATTAGGCTTAAAAAATTCATCATTGAGTGAGCATACGCTGTAATACCCATCAGGTATAATGTATTTTTTACCATTTATTTCTGTCTCATTATTATAACCTCTCGCAGCATTTATATTGGTCCACCGTGGGTAATACGTTACATCACATAGGGCGACTTCGAGCTGACCATCCGAGTTATCGATAGTATGAAGCAGTTCAATAGACTGACCATTTGTTATTCCCAGGAGTGTAACATACATATTAAATATACAATGATTCTGTATCATAACTTAAATATGAAATCAACTTACATTACTAATCAATCTATTATAGTAACTGCCTCTAGTGCTGAATTTTTCGTTAAATTCCCCGATATCTTTGAAAAGTACAGGGTCACGGCAACTAGCGATAAAATGGTGCATGATTGGTTTCACAATCCGATGCAATTTTGGCAGAATCAGTTAAACTTTGCCATATGGTGTGCCACAACGGGATGTGGCGTATCTCTTTACGCTCCAGGATTTGAACTGAATAAGTCTGTTATAACATTTCACGTGTACTATCAGATTAGACGTATACTTAAAGAAATTAGTGCTCCATTACCGCAGGATTGAGCGTGGAATTCCACAAATAATAATTATGATAGGTCCGCATATGAGCGTATTTGTCAGGAATTTAATGTTTCTACGAGTAAAGATTGGCGTATTGAAGGAGAAAACCATGGTCTAGGTGTTCCTTACACAGAGGAAAAAATATCCATCAAAGAAGAAAGCGATTATGTATATAAAGAACTTAATAAACTTCATGTTAATTTTATTAAGTTGCGGCATACCAGCAAACTTTACGCAAGAATATATGATCATTGGCATAAAACCGGTGATTGGTATAAAGGCTGGGTACTTTATAGTAACGATTGGAGAGGGGATATTATGAGTTTTAAGAGTGGTTTAATTGATATTGTTACAAAATTTATACAAATGAACGATACCGCAAACGCTTGGAATGAATTTCTTAATGATAAAACGGAAAATAATTTTACTAACCCAGGATTTGTAAGAGTTAATGAATCGATAAGAACTTATGTATGGGCAATTCTCGGAGCACAATCGCAAACTCGAACATCCATTATTGGTTCTGGGACGGCGCTCGATGCACAAAAACAGTTGGTCGCAAACGTGGAGGACGCCATTAATTCACCAGTTGACATACCATCGTCTATAAAGCGTTTTCAAGATGCATTACAGTACGCTCAATCCAAAGTGGACTTCGTTTATGCGCCGGGGCTATACATGTCTCCAAGTAATATGGAACTTAAGATCGGTCAAGTGATAGGTTATAATAATAAAATTGTTATGGCTACCAATCAACAAAAACCAGGTATAAATTCAGATATGAATGTCGAATTAATAACGCAAACGATCACGGGCGAAAAGGGAATAGTCAAGCCACAAACACCAACTATCGCTCAACCATCTACTGACACACAAGTACCACCGCATATTGCGGCTAAAAATCAACAACATATCGATGAAAAAACAGCGCTTGAATTAGGTGGAGTCGCGGCTAGTTTACTCATGATTTGGTTAGCGAAATGATTTGGTTAAATAGTTCTTAATGAACTGATTTGGTTAAATAGTTCTTAGCGAATACGTACAACAGCCCTGCGATTGCTACGATCAACCCCCACAAGTTTTGACTAAGCCAAGTGGTGGTCTTAGCTAATAAATTCAATAGCCAGGAAACTATACTCCCTATTATACCGGGAAGTGCGGCCAGGGCTTTTTCAGCGAGCTTTCCCAGTGCTGAACCTAATGCTGTTAAATGCTTTTTTATCCACTCTTTTATACCATCACTAGGCGGTGTGGGCGGTGTACCACCACCTGTACTGCCACCGGTTAACGCGAGAGTCAAAGTCGATATAATAAATCCCAACGCGGTTAAAATACTGGCAATTGTTATTCCCTGTTCTCTGAACAATGTTTTTATTTTATCGGCCAGTGTAGTGTCATCGTTGAGGACTTGATCGATAGTTTCTCGAATTCGACTGATTTGCGAACGAAGTGCCTTTCTATTAGTGGAAGCAGCAGGAAGATGCGGGCCGATCGTTCCTCTTCTAAGTTACGTAATCTTTCCGCTACTCGGCGTCTACTGAACTCATCGCCCGCCTGTTCAAGTTTTGTTTTCTCGTAATCTATATGCTTGTCGATTTCGGATGTCTTGGCTATATTATTTATGAGTTCTCCCTGCATTGTTCGCATTGCCTTGTCAAGACCTAGTAATTCCCTAATACTAAACCCCAAGGATGGTGGTACCTGTAACTGAGGATCGTCAATGGTGGTCCAGATTTCTCCGAGTCCGTTCGAGGCCACCATTGAGGCTGCTTCCAAATCATCTGTATTATTGAGTTCAGTACGCACAGACTTAAGAACCTTAGTAGTCTTCGCGGGAAGTTTTCCTTTGTAGTTCACAAAACCTAATTTATCACGAACAGTTTTGATGCCGTGTCTAGTGTATATCGTAGTCAAGGCTAGGGGCTTACGAGTTTGAGAATGCATAAGATCAATATGCGGAGAGTCACGCAGTCGCAATACCCCATTACTATCTATCTTAAACTTTGAATAGTCACGACCAATAGGACTATCATGTTTAAACCAATCGTAATAATCATCAACGGCTGGTTGTAAAAGTTCATCGTTAAGATTCGGGCCAACAAAGCTGGTTTCATCAGTACCCTCTTCGATGGTACTAGTATCAGTTATGGTATCTAGATCAAAGTCATTAATATCAAAATTAGTCATTTTTATATTAAACATAGGGTACATGTTTTCAATATAACAATGTCTTCGCAATACGGATGCAAGTTAAACCCACAACGTAGACTTCGAGATCCATTAGGGGTCAAAGCAATTCGTCAGTCTGTAACTATAACTAATAACCCTAGTACCATCGATCAGAATCAAACGCTTCTGGTTCGCTTTCCTAATCTCGGCCCACACGATGTGTTAGTTCCCAGAACTGTCCTACTAGCATTTACGATTAGTTTGACTTCTACCGACGTTAACAGAGAGCCCGTTCAGAACATAGGTCGTGCTGTCGTTAAGAAAATCGCCATTACAATTTGAGGTAATGAGGTTTTGAGTATCGACGATAGCGATGTATACTATTGTTACATGGATCTCTGGAGAACGGATAAAGAGCGGGAAAACTTACAGTACCAAGGTATTTGTAATAAGAACACTTTGAGACTGCGCGTGGGCGCTGAAAATGGTGTTGGTACCAACGAAAAAGATAAGGCTGTTGCCGACGCATTAGGTAACCGATTCTATGTTCCCCTAGACTTTGAATTACTAGATTCCCACATGCCCTTTTATCAAGCATCCCTAGGCGTTAGGGAACTCACTTAGGTTAGAATACGAACTCACTTTTAATGACTACGGTAGAGTAATCAGAGCTGCTGATGATGCTAGCTATTCCATTGACAATATCTCGCTCGAGTACGATATGATAACGGATCCCGAATTAGCCAGACAAATTCGTAACCATTATTCAGGAAGTTTAGCCATTTTGTACGATCGTGTGCTGCAACATCGAAAGATCACGAGGGACAAAAAAGATACGATGTGGAATATCAATCTAAACGTCCCCACAAGGTCGTTGAAGGGTATTTTAATGTTGTTTGAGGACCCCTCCGATGCGTTTAAAAGAAATACCGAGAAGTTCTACAATCCCAAGATTACAAAAGTAGAATTAACTATCCAGGGCGTTCCTAATCAACTATATAGTCAAGGAATGCTAGCGTATCACCAGTGGGATGAGATTAAAAAACTTCCTTCTATAAAACGCACCCCGGAAGTTAACGCGGTCGTGAAAGATCTGTCTCACGGGAGTGTATCGATGGGTGAATACCTCACCACGAAGTACGCGCTATGGCTCGACATGCGAATAACGGACGATGACCAACTACACGGCAGTGGGAGGAGAATAGAAAATGCTAGCGAGGGTGCCACCATACAGATAACGAAGCTTCAGGAATCAGCTGGTAAATTAAACATATATTTGTACGTGATTATGGATGCGCAACTTAATATACAGAATGGGAGATTCGTGCAAGCAATCTATTAATAATCTTTTACCTAAAGATCCGCACTGCGCTATCATATGCGGGCAAACGGGCTGCGGAAAAACAGCTTTTATTCTAGATATTTTACAAAGTCATTATCGGAACGTTTTCGATCATATTATTATTCTGTGCCCGACTATAAGCGTTAATAAAACATACTTATCGAGAGATTTGGTAATGAATGACGACCGGGTACACAGAGTCGATCCGGGCGATCGTTTACAAGACTGTCTCCGAGTATGTCACGAAAAATACAAAGGAGAATCAACCCTTTTCGTAATAGACGACTGCAGCGCGAGTAAAGAACTCACAAAAAAGAAAGATATGCTTTCGTATTAAGCATTCTCCGGTCGGCATACTCAACATAGCGTTATGGTACTTACTTAAAAATACAACACTGTCCTGAAAGATCTCAGAGAGCAGACCAAATGGGTAGCACTGTTTCATTGCAAAGATCGAGATTCATTCGAGGAATGTTTACGCAAAATGACGTCATTTATACCAAGCTCGAACGTGACAAAGTCAGAAAATTGTTAGCGGCAACGAAGCACTGTAAACTCGTATTATAAACCGATCAACCAGCTGCTTATGCAATTGCGTAGCAAAATTATAGCAAAATTATAGCAAAATTATAGCAAAATTATAGCAAATATAGCAAAAATACGATAAGTTGAACATTAGTGGTTAATATTACATAACGTGGTTCGAAATCCTCATTCTTTCGCAACAGTTCATTATTACAGGTTTTATTGGATATGTCATATTCCATTATGTTAGACTTAAATATCTCCTTAGGTATTACATTACGGAATGCGACGAACTCATCGAACAAATGCTCAAAGAATCTGAGCCTGATGTTGATAAATCTTTAGATAAACATAGAGAAAGACTCGCGGCTTTGGTAGCCGGTGGAAAATGTTCCCAATATTTGGGTGAAAATTATACCATCGAAAAAATTGATAACATGACCGACAAAGAGATTAAAAAACTGTACGCGCGTTACGAGTCTAGACTGGGAGCTACCATGACTAAAACGATAGTCACCCCCAATGCAACAACAAGTTCAATTAGAGGTTAGCCCCCATATAATGCTATAAGAAGCATGACTACTCCAGTTACAGACGGTAAAATGTTGGTAAACGCAACTTATCATTCAGCGGTGGTCACCGGCTTGGCCATTGGCTATGCTCGTATGGCTAAAATGATTACTAAAGCCACACCTCCCAAGCTAGATTTTAATAGTTTTGACATCGGTATGATGGTTCTGGATATTGGATTGGCTATGGCAACGAAGGATATGCTAATCAAACAAGGGCTTATCCCGGAAGACATAATGAAGTAATTAAACATTTGAATATTTTATATGGCAACAATTGCGATGATGGTCGGTGGAGCTATTGTTAATGCTCTAGCTTTTTCGGGGAGTAATTATTTATTTTCTAGTATGAGGGAATCAAACGCTAAAGAAGTTGAAGAGGAGCGTAAACGACATAACGAAGCAATGGAACAACTCCAAGCAGCTCAGTCACAATATACGTGGCAGAGAATGAAGAGATTAGACTTCATTCATGAAAAACTGCTTAAGGAACGTTTCAGGATGTCGAATCTGCCATGCATGAATACTTCCTCGTTTATGGGAAAAAACTCGACCCAATACTGAGACCAACAATGAGTCAGTTTTATACACCGTCAGAAGAACAAAAGAACCATGAGGTCACATTTGTGATTATGGGATTGATTGCTGTATTGATTTTCAGCTATACAATTACACATAAATAACCACAGCTGTGGCTATGCATAAACCATGATCTATAAATAGCGTTGGCTGACTGCCTAATCAATAGTGTAGCTGTGATTTTCATTTTGACAAATGATATGATAGATGTATAACCATGAATAATTGCAAATTTACACTCATGGGGAAGACGACTCTATGTAACCGACGCTGTGTTGATATTTACTGCGGCAAACACAATTATTACATCAGGCGCGGAAACATAAACTATACGTGTTCTGTATGCGGGATAGGGGTCAAAGGTCGTTATTGTTTATGTAAGGAACACGGTGCTGATAGGGTCAGGAACCAGATTATTTATGCTAGGAAGAGAGATTACATCAATGAGAGGAATAGGTTGGGGAGAATACGTATTTAGATATATCAAAACAACCAATTAGACATTTGTCTCATTTTGCATATACCATTCAACCACAATGGTTTTTGTCAGAGAGTTAAAAGCTATGGCAAAGCAACGTGGTCTACGTGGATATTCTCGTATGAGAAAAGCTGAATTGATAACCTTACTCGGTTTGGAATACAACAAACCCCAGACTGTTAGAGAACTCAAAGCTCGAGCGAGAAACAGTGGGCTGAGAGGTTATTCTCGAATGAGAAGAGCTGAATTGATCGCTTTACTAGATAATAATGATGATGTTGATGATATTCAACATAATGATGTTGAGAATAAACAACAAGAATTAAAATTTGTACCCATATCCGCCGGCGTTGGTAAATATCTAAGAGGTTGGAAGATGGATATTAATTCCAACATGGATGTTAACGATATTAACCCTTTCGCCCCAACTGCCCGATTTATCGGGCAGCATAAACCGTGTCCCAGTACACACGGCTGCCCGATAAATCGGGCGGCGCGAGCGTGTTTACAAAATCGCTCTTTCTACTTCCTTTCTCGTGTGTAATCTCGTTCTAAATATGGAAACGAGATCTACACGTGATTGACACGTCATTCTATGGAATTTCCCCATCTTTTTGGCGCGAAAATCGCGGATGTCACCTGTTTTCGCGACAGGTATTTTTCTCGCTCGAATCGTAAATCAAGCGTAATGGCGGCCAACTACGATTCGGATAGCGATCAGATGATTAACAACGACTCTATCGGGAATAATAATGTGTTTGAATTGAATAATTTAAGCGAAGGGGAGAGGGAATTTCGCGAATATTTTGGTGAAGATTTTGACGGTTTCGACGAGGTGTCCCCCCCGCCAACTTTCAAGAATGGGAGTGGCAGAGGGACCACAACAGTGGAGACATGAGGGATTTTGAAGAGGCAACCGGACTCAAGAATATATATATTGACACGGTGAGTGAAGAGTCATGCTATTAATTTTTTCCAACTGTTTTACAATGATTCTGTGTTTGAACAGATTATCAGTGCGACGAATGAGAATGCAGCCTACAGGTGAACGAGCGATCACAACAACAACAAAGGTGAGTGGCATGACGTATTTGTTTCTTTTTTTTTTAATTTATTTTTCTGATCGCAATCCGAATTGTAGTTTGCCGGTTTGTCGTATGTCCTTATATTTCGCTCAATTTGAATAAAATTTATTTCTATAATCATGTTTGTTCTCTTGTTTTTTACATCTTAATTTAAATTTTAGTAACTGTATAAATTATTTATTTATTAATTGATTTAATAAAGTACTGATTTAATTTATTATGCAGTTGTAAATAGCAGTGTAATGTAAATATGTTATCACAACTTTTATATTTGCAGAACTTGAATTTACGATCTTTCTGTCCTTTTACAATCTTTCCCTCTTCAGATCAATCTGTGATATCTTCCCTGTGATGTCATTCTTATAGTAGCTGTGGTTCAATGTTCAGGTAATGTGATAAATTACTTTTTAAAAACTTAAATACTTAATTTTTGTTTCAAATCCTGAAAAAGAACAAAATAAATCAAATATTTGTTTTTACCTGTGTTAACGAGTTTACCTGCGTTAACAAGTTTACCTGTGTTAACGAGTTTACCTAAGAGGCTGTAGGTGTATCATAAGTAATATGTGACATCAGTATAGAAAACAAAGTCAGTACCAAGAGTTGTAAACTTGTTTATTTGTTTACAGATGTGCATGAAGAGAATTTACCTGTAACACCTACGATTACCTGTGCCGTCCAAGATGACAAGACCACTGTGTTATGTTTACCTTGTATCTGTGATTTATTTTTGTGATTTTTAATACAATTTGAGCCAAAATTCATTGTCTGTTTTCATTTTTTCAGTGTTTTCAAGTTTTATTTCACTTGTAAACACCTGTAATTAGATAATGACAAAGGTTAGAGACAATAACAACAAAGAATATTAAAGTATACTTAATCCTCTTTACAATGGTATATGATAAATGTATATTAAAAGCATGTTTCTGGTAGAAAAAGTGCATCAAAAATGATGGTGTGATTTTCCAATAATGCTGCCAGGGAGGCCAGTGTACAGGCCTTGTCAGTGTCAGGGACTGCAGGGTTTCAAGGGACATAACTCTGGGGCAGCCAGTGATGAAAGAGTTAAGCCCATCATATCAAGTAAAATTAACGAGGAGTTAGATGATTTACATAGTATAAAATACCAGCTGACGATTAAAATGTTATTGAGTAAAAGTAACACAGACGATAGCGTCGAATATACCGAACCATATTTCCGTAGCAATCAAGAAGTTATAACTGAATCCGATACTATAAACGCATCATTAGATACATCAATTCAGAGGATACAGGAAACTTTAGAACGCTGGACTAATAGAGGTTCGGGTTGGGGTGTGGATAGAATCGATAGTTTATATTTAGATATAGCAAATTATATGCCCTTCAAAGGTGGATCTTATATAGATTTACCCCCGTATTATAAGAAGAAAAAAGCCATAATTAACGTAAAAAATAAATCAGATGACTGTTTAAGAATGATGATAAGATCTGCATTGTTCCCCGTAGACAAGCATCCGGATAGACCTTCTAGCTATCCCCAAAACGATGCTCTCAACTTCGATGGTATAGACGAACCTACACCAATATCACAAATTGATAAGGTGGAAAAGCAAAATAATTTAGCTATTAATGTTTTCGGACATTCTAAAGGAATTGTTGTACACAGGATAAGCTCCGCTCCGGAACATATCCCCAGAATCAATTCATTTTTGATCGAAAAAGATGGTAAATATCATTATACATAGATAAAGAGTTAAAACAGGGTGCTATACGATCAAACAAAACCTAAAGAAAAGAAATATTTCTGCGAAAGATGCCTTCATGGTTACAGCAGACAAGATCTATTAGAAGCGCATAAAGAAGACTGCAGAGGTGTTGGACAGACCGCTATCAGGATCGATATGCCTAAAGAGGGAAAAAATATATTAAAATTTGAACATTATTGTAATCAAATGCCAATACCGTACGTAATTTAGGCTGACTTCGAAGCGCTTATCAAACCCATAGAAAATACCGAACGCAATAATCAAGATAGTAGTTTTACGTACAAAACTCAAGAACATATTCCTTGTGGGTTTGGATATATAGTTATTAGGTATGATGGGAAAACAAACACTCCCGTGATTTACAGAGGTCCCGATGCAGCGGGAAAGTTCCTAGAATATCTACAAAATGAAGAGAGAATAATCAGGGAAAAATTATCGTGTAAGAAACCCATGCGTATGACGAGGGATGATTGGAGGGCCCACAAGAAGTCAACGATTTGTCACGTTTGTAATAAACCCCTGGATGGGGATTCCGTAAGAGATCATTGCCACGTCATGGGTAATTATAGGGGAGCCGCGCATAACGAGTGTAACTTGAAACTAAAAATGAATTCTCAAACAATACCCATCCCCGTTGTGTTTCACAACCTTAGGGGATACGATACACATCTCATTATGCAAGCTATCTCAAAGACCGACGGGGGTTTAACGTGCATTCCTAACAATATGGAAAAATACATATAATTCTCGTTGACTAAACCTATACATTATAGGGACAAGGATGGGAAATCTAGAATAAAGCAAATTAATGGGCTTAGATTCATAGACTCCGTACAGTTTCTGTTATCTTCCCTGGACAATTTAGCTGATGCGAACAATCCCGATGACTTTGCGATAACAAATAAATATACCGATAAGATAACTTGTCATTTGTTGTTGAGAAAAGGTGTATATCCTTACGAATATATGGATGATTGGTCTAGATTCGAGGAAACTGAATTACCACCCCTCGAATCATTCTATAGTAACTTAACAGAATCTAAAATAACAGATGCCGATTATGAACACGCTCTGACGGTCTGGGATAAATTAGGTTGTAAGAATTTAGGTGATTATCACGATCTGTACTTAAAAACCGATGTACTGTTACTCACCGATATATTCGAGATATTTAGAAAGACGTGTTTAAAACAATACGGCTTGGACCCGGCATGGTACTATACTGGCATCGTGGGATGCATTGTTGAAGAAGACCAGTGTAGAACTAAAACTACTCACAGATTACGATATGCACTTGTTTATTGAGAAAGGATTAAGAGGTGGTATATCGATGGCAGCGAAAAGGTATTCTAAGGCTAATAATAAATTAGTGGAAGGATACGATCCGAGTAAACCCGACACGCACATATTATATCTCGACGCTAACAATTTGTACGGATGGGCTATGAGTCAACCTTTAGCCACGGGTGGTTTTGAGTGGATCGATGATTTCAATAATATCAATGTGAATGATATCCATAATATCCATAATAATGATGTGAATAAAGGGTACATACTAGAAATTGACCTAGAATATCCAAGTTCGTTACATAAAGATCATAACAGTTATTCGCTAGCTCCCGAAAGATTAATGGTTAATAAAGATTGGATGTCGGAATATCAACGCTCCTTGATGGGTAATAGTAGGTTAGCTAACGTAGAAAAACTAGTACCAAATTTGAAGGATAAAACAAAATATATAGTTCACTACAGAAATCTCCAGTTTAGGTATGAAACTTAAGAAAATACACAGAGTTCTAAAGTTTGATCAAAGCCCTTGGATGGAGCCCTATATAAGGCTGAACACAGATTTAAGAAAGATAGCTACCAGCGATTTTGAAAAGAATCTATATAAGCTCATGAATAACTCGGTATTTGGTAAAACTATGGAGAATCTAAGGAAGCGTGTTGATGTTAAATTAGTCAGATCTAATGAGGAAGAAAGACTCAGGAAACTTACAGCCAGTCCGGCTTTTAACAGAAGCAAGATATTCGATAACAACTTAGCCGCGTTGCATATGCAGAAGAGTAATATAAAATTCAACAGACCGGTGTACGTCGGTATGAGTATTCTCGACTTGTCAAAACACTTAAAGTATGACTTTTATTACAACGAACTTAAGAAGCAATACGGCGATAGATGCGAGGTGTTATATACCGACACAGATTCTTTGTTGATGGAAATACAAACCGAGGATGTGTATAAAGATATGGCAGAAAAAATAGATATGTACGACACAAGCGATTACCCTAAAGATAATCCACTGCACAGCGTAGTAAATAAAAAGGTATTAGGTAAGATGAAGGATGAATGTGCTGGGACCCCTATAGCGGAGTATGTGGGATTAAGACCTAAGATGTATTCTATAAAAAAGTCCGATAATGGGGAGATAAGAAAAGCTAAGGGTGTTAAGAAGTATGTGGTAAAAAAGCATATCAAACACGAACAGTATAAAGAATCATTATTCAATGGTAGAACGTTCAAACACGAGATGAACTCTTTAAGAAGTTACAATCTTAGGATATATGGATTGAGAATGAACAAGACATCATTATCCCCCTTAGATACAAAGAGATGGATTGATAATGATGGTGTAACTACCTATGCTTATGGTTATGGTGGTAATACCGTACCGTCGGGAACTATGAACAACACTTCTCGTACAAATGCCCTGCCCGGTCCATCTTGAAGATATTAAAGAATAGGCTCTCCTTCTTTCGTAACCAATCGACTAATGTTATACGTCTTAAGGGACCATATGGGATCGGTTGCGCGACGTAGGCCTCCTTCGAGTTCACCGGGCTGGTATAAATATCTTACCCTTACTCTATCCGGAAGTTTTCGTTCTTTGCCTCTCCTCGGTGCTGAAGATTCAGAAGTCATGGATTTCATTTTAATCGCATCGGATGGTTTCTTCCCTATTAATCTTGTTACTTCATTATTCAGCGCTGATACAACAGCTGATAATCATGTCACCCATTCGGTTGATCTCAATCGCTCGGATTTCATTTTGATCCCAAACAAACCTTCCGCTAATGTCCTATTAAATCTTTCGACGATAGCTTGACTGCGGTGGGCCTCTCTTTCACCACGGACGATTTCGACATCGTGCTTTGTTAACAGTTTAGTTACCGATCCCATAAACTTGCGACCGGGATCTACTTTAAATAGCTTAGGCCATTTTAGCGGTCCACGTTTATATATGCGACTTAGTGCATTAGCTACTTCTGTTGAAACTTTCGAGGTTAATGGTTCAGCCTCTTTGTATTGACTAGCCACATCCACTACTGTTAAAGCGTATTTATACGTTTTGCGTTTTACCTTATCATGGGGAAGAAACAAGAGGTCAGCCTGATGAACTTCATTCGTCGTAAAAATATCAAACTTCTTCCTCGGTATATAACGCGGTGCCGGTAAGTATATTTGCCACATCGCTTGTTTCTTTAACCAATCCTTGGCCACATCTTTAGATACCTTAGCTGCGGTGGCTAATTTTTTTATTGCTCCCATACCTTTCCAATATCCTCGTGGGCTATAGTAAATTTTATTCATTATTAATTAATATTGATGTTTCGTTTAATACAACTCATGACTATCATTGAATCGCATGATCATTTTGGCATAAAAAATCCCCACTGTAGTAGCAGTATAGGTAATAAATTCGACTCCAGTGGAAGTGGTCCAGAACCCCCATTACCTATACTACTTAAGCAAATAGGTTTCAAACACGGAACCATAAATTGATACAAGTTTTAGCATGTAGTGAAGCCTGATGGTGTTATCAATATTTTTGGTTGCATTTTGGAAGCCCCGAGTAAAAACGCAACATAAAAAACGAATCGCCAAAACGCACCATTTCAATGAATATGTGGGTATCATGCACTCATTTCTCGCGAGATCGAAAATGCACAAACTGTCACGAACTGTAGTGGGTATAAAACTGTGGCCGATTCTTGGACCTACCACTCCTTGGTCAACAATGCCACGCCTAACTCAAATTCAGAGAAACCAGCCTATCGGACGTTTCGAAGCTGGAGTGTCTGTCCAAGATATTGCCCGTCATTTCAACGTTAACATAACCATAATTTACCGTCACCTGCATCGATACAATGCTAGACAGACCACAGATGACCTTCCTCGGAGCGGTTGTCCTAGGGTCACCACACCTCGACAAGATCGGCAGATTACCCGTCAACACAAGCGACATCCGTTCCTAACTGCAAGTGAGAGTGCTCGACAGACCATAGGAACACATAATCGACACTGTGATCCGACGTCTCCGTTCCAACAACCTCAGATGTCGCCGACCAGCACGTCGTTCTGTTCTCCAACCACGGCATCGACAAGCAAGACTTCAGTGGGCACAGGGTTATCGCAATTCGCGTCATCATGAGTGGAGGCGTGTCATCTCCTCTGATGAAAGTCGCTTTTGTGTCTCCCATGCAGACAGAAGAGTCAGAATTTGGCGGCGTCGAGGTGATCGTTTCGCTGACAGGAATGTTGTGGAAAGGGATCCATGGGGTGGACCTAGCGTCATGATATGGGAAGGGAATGGACTTAATGCGAGACTTGGACCCATGTGCTTTCTGAATGTTGGTCAAGCGGTATATCGACCAAGTGATCAGACCCCACGTTGTTCCATTTTTTGCACATCATTTTCCAGCAGGACAACGCTCGTCACCATGTTGCCAGAGCTACCATGGCCTTTCTGCAACAACACAACATTCGTGTTCTATCGTGGCCAGCCCTCAGCCCTGATCTGAACCCCATCGAACACTTGTGGGCTGAGGTTCAAAGGCGTCTGCACAATGTGCGCCCAGTCCCTACAACTGCCGATGAACTACGCACAGCTGCTCTGGATGTGTGCAGGAGGATCCCTAGGGCCTTCACAAATCGTCTGATCCACTCAATGTACAGGAGATGTGTGGCAGCGATCAATGCTAATGGTGGTCACACCAGGTATTGACTGACATTTTGGGCACTGACCCGAAACTGTGTAAGCCCTTAACATTTGAAAAAAACAATTATGTCATCTGCCTTTTAGTCGATTAAACTGTCTTCTGTCAAATCTTTGTCAATCTTGCCCTATTAGTATTTTTTGTCTTTACTGTTGAAAATAAATAACATGTACACTGCATACTCGACTTTCGTTTCTTTTGCGTGTGATTAATTTCATTGTGTAAGTCATTGCCTGGGTCAGTGTAGCGCCAACGCAGCATACCCAGGGAACCAGGCTGCCATTTTTCTTCCAAGTGAGATTATCTTATTTATCATCCAATGAGGTATCATTTTATTTAGACTTGTTTTGCAAAACTGCCTAAATAGATTCCTGTTTCATACAGACGCAGACAAGTTTCAGCATCAACAGCTCGTTTGAAGGCAGTGTAGTTTATGGTATATATCAGAATACGCCTCTTGCGCCAGTCTCCGGATATTCTCTCCTAATGAGGGTCACTATATGGTTGAAATAATGCCGATGCGGTGTTAAATTTTAACTCCCTCGCTCTCCTAATGAGTAGGTCCCGCTTTCGACACAACAACTTTTCAGGTATTTTAAAGTTATACCTCTGACGTAAAGATATCAAGCAACCATGCACATCCATATCGATTGGGCTCGGACAAGCGTGCATAATAATTTGGGATTGGCCCACAAGTACACAGCTGAGCACAGAAGCATATCGGGGTTGGGACCAGCCAGATTGTGACCCAATCACTTTTCCCTGAAAATTTAAAAAAAAAGGTAGAGATATTTGTGATGTGATCTCTCTGTGTCCTGAAATATTGTCGGACTGGTGTCATTATGTACAGGCTTTGGCATCGGCGTTAAACTGTGGTCCATCACAGATTTAGGAGGAATTTGATCCCTTTCTGAAGGTACTGGTTTAATTTGAACAGCCTCAGAGTAACTGTTGTATACAAATTATAATTTGATTGTCGAACGCTTTCATCAGCTCCAGAAGTAGAAATATTAACATGTAATTTCAATTTCCCCCTCCTGGAAAATATATAAACTGACGTCCAAAAGAAACTTTACCAGAGTTTGAAATCACTCTTGCTCAAAAACAACAAAACATACATGCATGAAGTAAAAATTATTGAGAAGATCAATATATTAACATAATCAACACTGAAAATGACAATCATACCGCGACCGAGAATGACGTCAGAACCCCCTCCCCACCCCCCCAAAGTTGGGTGTGGTACAAAACTCGAGCTTTCAGAATCATGGACAATAGGCAGAGTACATAAACAATCGCTCACGTTCAATAACAAGTCATTAGTAGCATGTGTGACCACCAAATGCCTCAATACACGCAAAAACTCTTCGACGCACAGAAAAAGTCAGTCGTCTGATTAGGTCACGTGGGATTTGACACCATTCTTCTTGGAGGGCCAAGATCAGTTCTTGTCGGTTGGCTGGAGAGTGTCGTCGTTGTCGAACACGACGATCCATCAAGTCCCAGAGGTGTTCTATGGGGCACATGTCGGGTGAGCGTGCAGGCCACGGCAGGACGTTGACGTTGTTGGCTGCGAAGTTAGTGACATTTCTGGCTGTATGGGCTCTAGCGTTATCATGCTGATAAATGACACCACGTGGCTGCTGTTGGAGAAATGGTAGGACAACTGGACGAAGAATGTTATCCATGTAACGCTCAGCTGTCAAGTTTCCGTCAACGATGACCAGCGGTGTCCTCTCCTGCCCACAGATCTCTCCTCACACCATGACACTCCCTCCACCATATGGTACGACCTCCTGCACGCAACACGCCGCCGTTCGTTCACCCCTTCGGCGGTAAACACGTTGTCTTCCATCAGCCCTAAACATACAGAATCAACTTTCGTCAGTGAAGATCGACAACCCTCTGCCAGTCACGTTGTTGCCAACGTCGTACAGTCCAGGCCCATCTCAATCGCAGACGACGATGTTGCGCTGACAATAGCTGTCCTCTGTATGGTCTAAAAGCCCTAATTTCATGAGCCCTGAGTCTCCTGGCCACTGTCCGTCGACTAACCCTGTGACCTAATGCATTTGTCGCCGATGACGTCACTGTCAGGAAGCGATTTCGGAGGGACAAGTTACGCAAGTACCGGTCATCATGGGGCGTGGTCACCCAGGGTTTGCCTGTTCTTGGCCTGTCAGCGGTCCGCCCTGTCTGTCTGTAACATTGCATCAAGTTGGTAACGGCAACACGGGAGCAACCGAAGATTCGTACAATATGGGCGTGGGTGGCTCCCATCTGTACCATACCCAAGGCTAGTTCACGTTGTTCGACTGTGAGTCGTGGCATTTCTTTTGTGTTTTTTTTATATATGTGGAGGGGCGGTCGGGTAGCCTAGTGGTTAACGCGTTCGTTCGTCACGCCGAAGACCCGGGTTCGATTCCCGACATGGGTACAGAGTGTGAAGCCCATTTCTGGTGTCCCCCGCCGTGATATTGCTGGAATATTGCTAAAAGCGGCGTAAAACCATACTCACTCACTCACTATCAATGTGGATGTCTGACTTGCCGTTGCTATCGTTTTATACCCTTACCCGCACGTGCATTTGCAGTGTTTTTCACTTTTTCGCGTGTTATCTCGCAAACATGTAACAGACGATTAACATTTTCTGCATACACTATTGTTGTATTTAGGTTATGTGTTTTAGATAGACTTCATCGAAAAAAAATGTATACTTTGTCTGAAATTTATACTTTCAGTTGGTAAAGTTTCTTTTGGACGTCAGTTTATAATTGTAAGGATTCAGCGACTGATGTTGTTGTTTATAGGGCAGCCTTCTTAGCAATTTCGGCTGGTCTGTCCCTCTTGAGGAGACATGTGCGAGTTTGGTACACATATCTATTTTAAGTATTGATACAATTTCTATTTTTGCATTGATATTATTTCATATTTTATTTATTCCAGAGTTAACTTAATCTTGTGTGGTCTTTCCTCACAGATATTAATTTGCTTTATCTTTTTTATACTACCAGTTAGATGAAATTAATTTGTTTGTTTGTTATTTAACGCCGAACAAGGCAATATTCCAGCTATATGACGGCGGTCTGTAAATAATCGAGTCTGGACCAGTGATTGAAAACATGGGCATCGATCCATATAATTGGGATACGATGACATGCATCAACCAGGTCAGCGAGCCTGACCACCCGATCCCGTTAGTCGCCTCTTACGACAAGCAGGGTCGCCTTTTAGGGCAAGTATGGGTTGCTTTAGGGGGCTAAGGATAGAGTTGGGGTAACCTACCCTAACACCGGCGGCATTTGGATGTGTTCAGTGCCAATATAATATTCCTACTAAACTACATTCCTGTGCATAATAATGAAACTTAATGAATCGAAAAAATAATATATGTATATTCGTTCCCATTTATAACCATTTTAGTCACTTGAATTACGAAAAAATATATATTAAAATTAAAGTGCTTTCATAAACTAGCGCTTGCTATAAACTGCGCTGCCGCAGGCTATAATTAGTAAACAAATGATTCAAATTCTCAACATCGCTGGGCGTATTCAATGACATTGCGTGTCGAGAGGATAGATCACTGGGAGGAGCTTATTCACACTCGATGACCCGTGACGTCACAGAGCATTGTTTCGCTGTTGTGACTGGCAACAAAAATACAACAAATTACGTCTTTTAAAAATTGACTTTCACTTTGTGTTAGTTCATTGGAGTATGAACCTTAATAGAGTGAGGGCCAAACTGTATGAACGTCGGCGCTTGCGACGATCATAGACAGGTGATTAAAGATGTGTTAATTCGACACTTAGTAAAATTCATAGATTGCTGAAGACTGTCACTGTCAGCCTTGACACGGATCAAGTCGGTACTTCGATAGTGTGGATGTGCATTTCTTCGTTTCTGTCACTTAGGTTCTGTCGTAGCGAGGATATTCGGAAACGATCATGCAGTCGAACTCTCTGACGTCGCTTAATGTATACTGAAACGCTGAGTTTAAGATTAAAGGGTCTAAATGATCAGAAAGAGCTTCTGTGTGTATTCGTGCAAGGGAATTCCCGGGGTTCCCCCCAGGAATGTGAAAGTATAGTCTGTCAGTGTTTACGTCATTTCAAGAACACGGTGTCGTGAAAAACGTATGAACGTCAAATTGTATCGTTCGTACACTTATGAACGTCAACTTCGCGGTCATGTGACCGATCTTTCGTCCAATGGAAAGCCGTATATTGTGTGAACTTCAAATTAAAAAATTATAGGATATTGTCACGTGTTTGAAAAGTTTGTGGCACTGAAGGTAGGCCTGTTGCATTGGAACTGTATAAATAGTTGGCCTGCTCTCCCTGAAGGGTTGAAGGGTAACCATTTTTTTCAAATTTAATTGACAATCGTAAATGAGTGGCATTGACGAATTTGTGTGCGAATGAAGTCATGTGTGCAGTGATTCTTGTTTTGTTTTGTGTGCAGTGATTCTTGTTTTGTTTGTGGTAGAGTGTCTCACCTGAGGACTGACGGTTGGGGTTTGATCTCCGGCCGCGCCATACCAAAAGACGTTAAAATATGGTTGTTACCCTGCCTGGCGCTTTGCATTAAGGACCTGAAAAGGGACCTGGTTGGCTCAGAGTCACAAGCATGCACGTCGCTATATAAGTGCAATAATCTTGAACGTGACGGTACACCCACATTTCACCTCACCTCACCGTTTGTATTTTATTATTTAGAAATTTGTTAGTTGAAGTATATTGTGGGTTTGAAATAGAACCACTGCTTTGCACATGTGAGATCACAGTAATCGTACGTTCTACTGTATCCGTGGCTAACACACAAAAACATGTGTGCGTGCGTGCATACGTTTCAAAACACAACACTAAAAAATTGTGTCTATCTTGTCATCCGTCAACTTCTAAGTAATGCCTATCAAACAACTAGATACTTTCTCCAACATGTTTCATTTACAGCATCAGGGAGAATAAAACAAATATCAACATTATTCATCAACCAACATTTTGAGTGTGAACACAAATATACATGAGGGCTCTGAGAGTTCAACATCTCCACATTGAAAAAAATAAGGAAAAACAATCATCAATGATCTACGGAAGCGTAGTAAGGGCACGGTGAATTTTTTTTGTCTATGTATCTCCTACGTAGGACTTATTATCTCCTACGTTGGACTTAGTATTGCCTAGAATCACTATCTCCTACGTACGACGTAGGATGTAGGAAGTCTATCGTAGGAGATACTTAGACAAAAAAAAAATCACTGTGGCACTACTACGCTTCCGTAATTATCTGACCATAAATGTTAATTTCAGAACGCAAGTAACATCCCAAAAATGTGCTGTGAAAGTTATGTTACTTAATCAAGGGGCATACCTTCCAATTAGATATTATAGCAATATTATTATATTATTTTTCAAAATTAACTAGCGGTGGTACATGAGGGTTTTACATGAATTCAGTACAAAGGTGGTTTTGCAGGTAGTGAAAATATGTTGCTACTGGGTACAGTCCACAGATTTACATATCTATGTAATATATTTTGACATTTTTTAGATATATTGTTTGCTTTATGATCCTAGAATATTACTTTTAATTGATACAGATTAGGCCAATGAGACACTAATTTTCAAATATACAATATTCGCTGTTGGTGAGGAGATCCACATCGAAATAGATAATAGATAACTCATCCCCAACAGCAGGTTGTTACGTAGAGTATTAATCCCATGACCGGTTTCAAGCGCTAAATATCAATATAGCGTAATAAACAGATTTGGGCATAAAAAGGTATTGTTCAAAACGTATAGGTTTTTTTATTAGTTGCTACCATTGAAACCAGCCAAGGAGTTGTACAATGATGCACATTATTGAAAACCTCTTTAAGGCCACACTCATTGGGTAATTCTTGGCAGAAACCTTTCAGAAAAAAAAGGAACCATTTGAATAGATTTGTATAATCACCCAAATTTGATAATTCTTTTTAAAGGCTAATATATAACACATATAGCACATACGCATAATCAATGTATATGTGTAACTTTAACCAAGTTTTAGGAAATTCTGATTCATAAATGGGAGATGAGATACTTTCAGAGTGCGAGTGAAATGTAAGGTTTCTCAATCAACATTCTTCCTTACTTGCATAATCAGTGGAGACCCTATGGCCTCATATCGCTAAACATTACTGTATTGCTGCATCGTAACGCCACTAATAGGTAACACATATCTAACAATAGTTATCGTGTATATTTCTAAGAAAACTACCTCAATTACATTATAGCAATAAATTCCTATTTATGCTGAGAACCACACCATTACATTAACATCTTTAATAATTTCAACAGACGTCCTCGTCACTGCCAACATATCTAATAGTTCTGTGGGAAACCCATTCCTCGCAGGAAAGGCAAATGCGCATGCGAAGGGCGGGAACACATCCCTTCTTTCAACCCATAACCCTCATCAACTAGATGCAGATATTTTGGGAAAGTGGGAGGCATTTATTCACATTGTAATGGAGGTAGTATTCTTAGAATTATACACAAAGATAACTATTGTCAGACAATTGTTTAGAATACCCCACCTCTATTACATCTAAATCTAAATATCTTTACATTTGTATACTTATCCTGCGTTACTCCTTATTACATATATGAAGAAAGACAGTACTTCGCGATGGTTCTGTATGAAGAAAAATGTTTCCATCTTCAGTCTACATTTTGCAGGACCCAACACCGCTGTCAGGTGTCAGAACCAATTCACACTCTACCATTTACTGGGAAGTTGTGCTTGGTTTTGCTCCTCCAAACTTTTGGCTTAATTTTGTTGTTAGCGTACTGTTACCACGTAAAATTTCGTCTGCGACGGGTGATGTATTCCTTTTCATATTATGTTCACTTTAATGTGTGTTAATATCCAGGTAGTGTCTGCATAAAAACCTTTGTGAAAAGAGCTAGCGGACGTAGACTGGCTGTTTGTTGTTGAGAGAAGTGGCGAATAGATCTCGGTTTGGTGTATCACATAGTGAGGTTATGCACTTTAATATTTGGATGTAGTGACCATCCCATGGGTATGATCCTGCTCTTCCGGGGCAGGTAATCTGCTAGGATATTCAACTTGCCTAGAATGTGTCTTGGTTCGATCCTGCAACTCACCGAGTCTAACCAAGGCAAATATACGTGTAGCCTCCTTCAACAAAGGCTGATACTTCGTACCTCCTTGGTGGTGCATGTTAGCAGCCACGGTCGAGTTGACTGTACCTTTACTGAAGAGTGGTGCAGATGATCTAGCCATGATTCTAGAGCTAGATATATCGCCTCCATTTCTAGGCAGTTGATGTGTAACTCCTTTTCTTGGATGGACCATTTTCCCTGCACTGTAATTTCGTCCATGCCGGCGCCCATTTTTTCTCCTGGCCCTGGGGATATGCGAGTCTATTTCCGGGCATGACGTTCTGACAACCAGCCACCAATGTAGTTCTGAGATTCGAACTTGTGTAGGTTGAATTAGTGCTTCAAGCTCTAGTTCTTTGGTGGTGTTCATCCAGTTTTGCAAGCGCCGTAACTATAGACTGTCTCTGTAGGTCAGATCCTGGATGGAAGTGAGCGTGCCTAGACAAGAGATCCTACAACGTCTTGATTTGATGGGCTGGTCCAGAGCGTTTAATATCATGTCTTTTACTCTTGTATATCCGTCCTTTGGAGGAGCTACTATGGCCTTGTTGAGTGATATCATGTCTTTTACTCTTGTATATCAGTCCTCTAGGGTGGATAACAAGTCTTGTTTTAGAAGTGAACATTGTATCCTTAACTTACCACTTCAAGCAGCCAGGAGTCATTGTTGATCATCTGGTCTTAAAGCTGGCATCAGATCATAAAGCTCTGATGTCCTCAATAGAATTATCTGGGTTATAATTATCCTCTGTGCTGGTGTTCAAGTGGTATGAAGACACAATGGTTAGCTTTAGAGCCGCACCCCCTGCTCAAGCTGGGAAGAGGAGCTATGGATAGGGGTAGTGTGATCCTGGGCATCTGATTTGTGGCTCAAGGAGTGGGCAACATATGATTTATAGCTGTGGGCTTGTGATGTAACATCCACTTCGCTATCCCAGTCTGTATGTACAGACTGGACTGTGCAACGATATGTGATGGAGCATGTTCAGGAGATCTATCATGATGTGCAAGAGAATTCTTGTCAACTTGTCTATCATAGTCACGAGTGATCCTAGATGGTGATTGGTGTGTATTTCTGTGGTCACTGCGTTACAACGTTCATGATTCATGATTTACCTTATGATGTGCATGGCAGGGAGGGAATCTATGAGACTCTTGATGTCTATTTATAACTCTCCTACTGTGCTCATAATATGTTGATTCAGCTTGACTACATGAGTGTCTACTCAGAGAGGATGCCTTGTCATATATTAAGCCTTAGAATAGTTTCAGATGTGAGATATCTTGAGACATTCATTGCAAGCGTTTATCAATCATTTCAGACCTGGAAGTGGTCATCTTTTCCGTGAATCCACGGATTTTTGTGTACAAGTGCTTTCCTTGCACAACTGCACCTAGGATGAAGGTCACCATCTGATGTTGCCGACAAGTCTGTTCAGGGTGTGAAGTCCTCATCCCACAACACATTCTCTAAACTAATTACTTACGAGAGATTTCTTACTAGAGACCCCCATTCTCTGCTGTGTAACCTCTCACTGCTTCTCTAGTTGAGGCTTGTGATGATCTAGTGGGAGTTGTATAGTGTGGAACAGCAATCACAAGTACAGATGTATCAAACATCATCTGGGCACACAGGAAAGAAGTCATGTGTTCCCGCCTCGTACATGTGCAGTTGCATACCCTGCGAGGGAGAGGGTTTCCCTCAAAACTCTACACCTCGTCCTAAATATCGCACCACACAATTTAAAGTAAAAGTAGAAAATATAACTTTTGTTTTTTTAAACTACAAGTATACTGAGTCAAATTAAAAACTTCACATTTTTAAAAGAAATCCCATATATAATATACAACGGACAAATGTATCAGAGAAGGTAATTTTTAATCATTAATGTCCAAAGAAGGATTTTAATTAACGGTGGTAACCATAATTTGTTCCAAGCGACTACGGTATTCGGTAATAACATCAACAGTTTAAATCATAAATCCCAAGCACGAGAATCTGATGGCACACAAGTTCAGTAGCGTGTATGGCCACCATGTGCGTTGACAACTGCCACACAACGCCTCCGCATGGAGGTGCCAATGGTGCCAAGATCTTGCAAATTCTGTGGTTGGTTCTGGAGAGTGCGCAGACTTCTGCCAAGAGTGAGTGAGTGAGTGAGTTGGGTTTAACGCCGCTTTTAACAGTATTCCAGTTATATCATGGCATGTCAGCTTAATGTGGGAGGAAAGCCCGAAGTGATGCAGGTCTCAGACGTTTACCACTTCGGTGAAACCCACGAGCAGGGGTATGGTGTTGACAAACCTAGAAACATAATCGGGGCGAACCGGGATTCGAACCCACAATCATAGGTTTCTGGCGTGCCTAAGGGACGCAACTCTGCACAGCGAATCACGGCGCCTTAGACGACTGGGCCACCCGTGCACCCACTTCTGCCAAGAGCATCCCAGACGTATTCGATGGGATTAAGGTCGGAAGACCTTGACGGCCAGTCCATGACGTTGACTCCCACATTCTGAAGGAAATTCCTTGTCAAAATTGCTGTTTGGGGTCTGGCATTGTTGTGTTGGAAGATCAAACCGGGTCCATGTGCTGCCATAAAAGGCAGAAGTTTTGGTGCCAGGACCTGGTCGCGGTAAGCAGCAGCGTTGAGGTTGCCACGGATGACAAGAAGTCTGGAAAGTGCATTGCCACAGAAAGCACCCCACACCATGACACTTCCGCCTCGAAATCTGTCAACTTCCTGTACACAACACGGCGACTCCATACCCTCGCCCTGCCATCAGCATATCGAAGATTAAATTGGGATTCATCACTGAAGACGACTTGATTCCAATTCGTAAGTGTTGCCGTGCCCACAATTGATGTTGACATCTCTGTAATTGAGTCAGAATCGGCCCGCAGTATGGCCGTCGTACTTGAAGGTGAGCATTTCTCAGACGGTTTCGAACAGTTTGCGCACTCAGTCTACACCTAAACAGTTTATTTCTGGTTGATGTAGCCGTCAAAAATCGGTTACGGAATTGATGTCAGACAATCTGACAATCCTCTGCATGTGACGTTACACGTGGTCGACCTGGCCGAGGGCGATCAGCGGTGGTACATGTTTGCTGTAGACGCGTCTGTAAATCATAAACAGTCTGTCTCTACAACCCCTCGACCTTGCGACTTCAGCTACGGACGTTCCCTTCTGCAACATGCCGATGGCACGTTCACGTTGCACATTTGAAAGGTGTGGCATGACAAATGGCCGTAAAGACTTTTGTTTTCTTGTGTTTTTCTTTTTTCGTTAATGACTGCTAAGAAGTATGGCTGAATACATGTGCGGTATTATGGCCACGTGACCAGTTGCATGTGAAAAACCACTTTTGTCACTGTAATGCTAAGCACGATTTTGATCGATTCACCTGCTGCACAGGTCTGAAGACAATACGTGGCCATTACTGTTTAAATACACAATAAGGGCCCACAATGATAACTGGTCAAAATGTTAAAATTTTAGGATTGTGAAGTTTTTAATTTGGTTCAGTATACATATTTCATATACTACACCATCTGTGAACATGATATCAGAAATACATCCTTTTCCGAGCTGCACGTGCATGGTTGCGTTGAGCATGCTTGTACTGGGGGTCGGTTTGCTAAAAATGCACATAGCCTCTTTTGGCGTATGTTATGTTGACAGACACAGCTATAATTTGATTTTAGGCATAAATTAAGCTTTATGCCCAAGCGTCCAATGCCCCTGAAGCAAAGATGGCAAATTATTGGTATGCATCTAACTGGTATGTCATGTCGTGCTATTGGAGCACAACTGAACATTAATCACACTGTCATCAGCAAGCTAAGACGTAAGCATACTGCTTCCGGTGAAGTGAAGCATGCACCAAGGTCTGGATGTCCCAGAAAAACCAATGACAGGGAAGATTGTGCTCTCGTACGCCAAGCCAGACAAAGCCCATAGTCTACTTGTTCACAGCTGCGAAATGGATGGCATCCATACAACAGAGTGTCCATCAGCACCATCAGATGATGCCTAAATTCTGCAGGATTGAGAGCAAGACGACCAATCAGACATCCACTCCTCACAAATCAGCACCGCCATGCCCGTTTAGCCTGGTGCCATGCACATGGTCGCTGGAACCTGAGGACCTGGAGAAGGATCCACTGGTCCGAAGAAAGCAGATTTTTGCTGCATCATACAGACAGGAGGGCACGAGTTTGGAGGCAGAGAGGCACAGCATATGATCAGAGGAACATTCAAGCTGATGTTCCATTTGGGGGTGGATCCGTCATGGTGTGGGGGTGTTGTTCCTACGATTGTATACTTGACCTCATCACAGTTCCCGGAACACTGAATGGACAGAGGTACCAGAACTTGATCCTGGACGGTGCTCTTGTGCCTCATTCGATAACCATGCTCTCGCCACACGTCCAGTCTTCATGGACGATAATGCCAGACCACATCGTGCTCGAGCTGTTGGTCAGCATCTCCAACACAACGCCATTGAGACACTACCCTGGCCTGCCAGAAGTCCAGACATTAATCCTATTGAGCATTTGTGGGACATTTTGGGAGGTAAGGTGAGAGCAAGGGATCCTCCAGTTCAGAACCTTCATGAATTGACCCATGCATTGCATGATGAGTGGCAGCAGAGATTTAGACGTCTGGTGACCAGCATGAGACAGCGTGTAGAACATGTTATCCAGTCATTGTGGACCTTACTAGTGTGTTCGACATTAATGAAATGTGAACTGTGTTGTGTTTCTGTTGCAACGACTCCGGCAGCCATACTTATTTTACCTTATTTCACGGTGATTTTAGTGAACTTTAGTTTGCTACAATTAAACCCTCAATTAGAGCTCAAATTCGGTCTTGTGTTGTCAATTTTCTGACTGAACAATCACATGAGGCAATATAAACAGTTTAATGTGCTTTTCTAAGCACATTTTTATGAGGTTGAAGATCCAGTTTTATTTTTTACGATATTTATGACTAGGTGTATATAAGATATCTTGGCAGTGAAGTTGGCATCCAGTTGATGCTTGATCTTCATATCTTAAACTTATAAAATCAGTAATAAAATACTTTGGGATCCCAAATGGAAGGTTAGTGTTGAAAAAATTTTTAGCAACAAGACTAAAGATAGATACGACACAAAATAAAGCCAAAATGAAGTCAAGGTGTCGAGAGAAAGATGAAAGTAACACTTTGCAATGATCTAGGCAAGGTGATTGACAACTTTATCCTGTAACATAAACTTTAATAAAGCACTGTATTTAAAATTATCAAATATGATTTTCTGGAACAACAACCTAGATTAGCAATTACACGGACACTCATTTTTTCACGTAAACATCTTTAGATTCAATACACAATGCACCACTTCATCTTAGTGCAATGATCAAAAGAAATTATTCTGCAACCAATATAGTACCACAAACAAAACCCTCTGATGTGTCGTTATTGCAGTTGCTTTTTCGGTGATAATCATAAAAACATGCATCCCCATTGTATCATTAGTTTATCTTCAGTTTGTTTTTCTATATATGGAACAGTTCGAGCAGTTGCTATTGGCTATTGAGGGTAACATAATACCGAAAAAGATAGCCAAATAACAACAATCATGACAAAATTTATAAATATTACTGCAGATGTCTGATGAAGTTGGTCGGGGGACACTCACTGGAATGCCATCCATAGTTCTGCGTGTTTTCCTCATCTCCAACCTCAACCAGCAAGAAAGCAGGCAGGCAAGCAAAATAAACAAAAATAAATGAAAAAAGACGTTTTGCACTAATTGTTTAATTTTTTTTTTAAATTAACATTTAGAACATATGGTAATAGTCTTTTAACTAATTTATGACATAGATCAAGTCGCTTTGCTTCAGAAACAATTTTTTAATAAATATAGCTAAAGACAGATCAAGCTGACGTGGAATTGTGAGAGTATTTTTATTTTTTATATCACGTCAGGGCATACACAGCTGAGATAAGAAAACTTTTTTTTATCATTTCATGTTTGAATCAAAATTCAGGGCGAGTGGGAAACACAGAAAAAATATGACAGCCTAATATAGATGATCTCAAAAACAGCTTTCATGTACAATAGTTGACTCTAATTTCAATAAATCATAGAAAAGGTCAAAAACTAGTAGAATCTTATACTTATATACTTGTCCTGCATTACTCCTTAATGCATTCACTGCTTACCTTTTGACAGTAGTGAAGCTGTGATTGACCCTGTTGAAGAAAGAAAAGTGATTTTCTGTTCAGAAGAAGGACGCCCCATACCGGCAATGGTTGACGACCGATGTCTTCTTATTACTGTTGGTCACATGTAAAATGTCTGAGGGGAGGCAGGTCTGTGACAGGTGGGCCCTTGGACATAGTTATGCAGGATAAGTATACAAATGTAAAAAATATCTAGATGTTACTTGTTTTTTTTAACTTATCCTGCTCTTCTCCTTACTGCATCTGTATCTGACAGTATGGAGGCAGGAATACAATAAAAATGTGTACAATAAAAACTCTATCGCTAGGGTCTAGAAACTGGGTTACCACGCCATGATAGCGTAAACGCAGTAACTGCCCGAATCTCATTTCTATTTATTAGCTCTCGGTGGCTCTACATAAGCCTGAATGATGATAGTTCGCAACAATAAGGAAATGGTATTGTGACTGACTTCGGTCCTAGTTGTCTCAGGAAGAGGGAAAAACAATCGTTTCCACGTACCACACCTAGTCTTGGAGTGAGTGAGTTGGGTTTACAGCCGCTTTTAACAGTATTCCAGTTATATCGCGGCGTGTCAGCTTAATGTAGGAGGAAAACCCGAAGTGATGCAGGTCTCAGACGTTTACCACTTCGGTGAAACCCACGAGCAGGGGTATGGTGCTGACAAACCTACAAACATAATCGGGGCAAACCGGGATTTGAACCCACAATCATAGGTTTCTGGCATGCCCAAGGGACGCAACTCTGCACAGCGAATCGCGGCGACATAGACGACTCGGCCACCCGTGCCCCCCCTAGTCTTGGAGCGGTGGAAGAAAACTCATAGTGCATGCACCAGGCATAATAAGAGTTCATTCTCGACTTCCACTCCCATGATGGACGATAATGGTGAGATAGTGAAAGACCTATTAGGTTCTCCTGGTAGCTATAAAATTCCCAGCATAACCCAAGACGGACCACTCCATTTGCTTTGGTTCATGAAATCTTGGTCATTTTACGTCGATTCTCCAGTACTGCTAACACTGAATTCAAAGCTACCAAATATGTAGTGATGGTGCTACCTTTCAAGTGTCGTTTGGTATGCAAGTGTAGGACATACTCAGCCAAGAATTAAGGTGAGGCTTTTATGGGATTTTGCACAATAGGTCTCAAATGATAACAACTCATCATAAAGGCCTCGAGTCTTAGGTCTATGTGCAATAACAATGGCCTTAGCCACTTGTGCTGAATAGCATTTCTTGCCTAGGGCTCTTTATAAGTGAACCAGACGTGTAGATGAAACCTGCCTGGTGTGGGGTGTGGTCGCCTTCTGTGTAGATGCACTAGTAGGTTGGGCCACCCCAGCAGAGGCAGTTGATCGCTTCCTGCAAGGTTTCTTAGGTCCACGAACCACCCTCTCGCCGGTCACCAAAATCCGAGCAAGGCTCCTGGCTGCCCTTTTTTGTTCACATTGAGAGGAAGTACTGGGGGGGGGGTAGGTTGGATGGTTGGTTGTTTATCACAAAACTCAGCAATATTCCAGCTTTAGGACAGCGATTTGTAAATAATCGAGTCTGGACCAGACAATCAAGTGATTAATATCATGAGCATCGATCAATGTAATTGGGATAGTGAGTGAGTTGGGTTTAATGCTGCTTTTAACAGTATTACAGTTATATAACGGCATGTCAGCTTAATGTGGGAGGGAAGCCCGAAGTGATGCAGGTCACAGACGTTTACCACTTCGGTGAAACCCACGAGCACGGGTATGGTGCTGACAAACCTACAAACATAATCGGGGCGAACCGGAATTCCAACCCACAATCATAGGTTTCTGGCGTGCCCTTGGGATGCAACCCTCCACATCGAATCGCGGCACCTTACACGACTAGGCCACCCATGCCCCCCATAATTGGGATACGATGACATGCATCAACCAAGCCTGACTACCCAATCCTGTTAGTCGCCTTTTACGGCAAGCATGGGTTGCTGAAGACATTTTCTACCCCAGATGTTCCATATCTACTGGGGATGGAAAAGCTTACGCTCTTAACCCCTCCCAATGGATGCTGTGTGCATCGACTGCCCAGGCCTGCGAATCCGGAATGGGAGCAACGTACATTCAGATCTGATTATTTTGGTATGTGGCAAATAGGTCGAGGATGAGTTCACCTTGACTCTGACATATGAATGCCTGTGGGTAGAGCTTCCACTCTGAGGGTGCCACTCTGTCAGCACATTCCGATAACCGTGTATGTATGACCAGGAAGCGCAGACCCAGTCGATCCACCAGGTTGAAAAACCGGAACGTCTGTTTGCGCAGAGTGTGAGTGGATCACTGATTCCGCAGGCATCAGACCACCATGATGTTGTTGGTGGATATGGCGAGTTGTGTGTTTTGAAGGTGCTCCTGCCAATGTGTTCACCAATCAGTACTATGAGCGCCTCCAACTCTAGGTTGTTGATGTGCCATGTGCACTGGACCATAGCACTGACGCTGTCTGGTCCTCTAGATGCACACCCCATCCCTGCAGATGCATCTGCAAATAGGTGTGACACTAGGGATAATTCTGTTAGAAGACACCGCCTAAGACGTTCAACTGTACCGAACAACAATTGACGTGAGTCCTGTGATGGGCCAATAGAGCGATGATCCTGTTGTCTGATATGAGGAGCCAGGAACTGTTGGATCAGGTGTAATTGCAACCGACCCCTGATCGTCAAGTCCTGAGCTGATGTTAGCAGTCCCAGCAGCACTTGCTATTGGTGTCAGTTGAAGTGTGATGGGCTGCTGCAGGGCGGGGTACAGATGACATAAGATTATTATCCATCTATCCCTTGGCACTGATAAAAGGTCTAGATCGGTCTGAAATAACGTTCCCATTAATTGGAGTCACAAGGATGGGATTAGTTCCGACTTCGTCTTGTTGACTATTCAACCTGGTTGATAAAGCAGGAATCCTTGTTACGGGTTAGGATTGCCACTACTGGATGATTCAGTATGCAGTCATCTACGTACAACTCGAACAGAATGTTCTTCAGGTGCAGATTGGTGGCTATTGGCTTGGTAAGGCGGTAAAAATCCACTGAAATTGGTACTGACGACTAGTAGTGGATACCATTGAACTGGCATCTGGAATACGAAAACACTCCGCACGTATATGTTTTAACCACAGTCCTGAGCTTCTTCAATGCCTTCATAACGAGAAGAAATTGTTTGCTTCTTCAGGAAAAGGTAAAAGAATTCTTGACTGACATTGGTGTGTGTCCGCCATAGCAATGAAAATCTAAAACTGCAGACAGGGGAAGGCGCCACCACTGAGCGGCTCCTGAGGCGCCATTAGGATTTAGAAGCCTTGAAATATAGCACGAGCCTGGGTAAGTGTATTCACCTGAACCGCTGGTGGTGCATAGGACAACAAAGGCGCTACAGTTGTATGCTGATCGGCAAGCACAAATGCCTGAACAAAGGGAGACGTAAGAGCTTGTTGATACATGGCTTGCATAAAGGACTGCATCCACGTCATTTGGAAGGCCCAGATAATAATTGGCCCAGAGTGTTGGATAGAGCAGTTGTAGCCACTAGGCCCATAGGCGCAACCAGGTTAGCTTTGGCAGGTAGCATAGACATAGTGGCATTGCCGTCAGCGCACGCATCAAGGATGTGTCTTGAAGCGCAAACATTGAGACTGTTGTCTGCGTTGTCATCAGGGTAGATATGCCTAAAGGCGCTGATACAGTAGATGAGGATGAGGATCCCAGGTAGATTTTTTACCCCAGCAATTAGTGCAACACGCAAGCATAAAAAGCAAACCAATTTAAATTGAAATAGTAAACGAGAATGTTGTCCTTAATAAAGGAGATTTTATTTCCAATAAAGAAAGTTACATTGTAGTAAATTAACATTTAACTCTATAATTACCATACAACAGTTTAAAGTGCAAGTAATTAGTGCCAATTGTTAAACAAATACGCAAAGGTTACAATATGTATGGCCTCCAATTATGGAGATCTAACCAAATTAAAGTTCACAATATTAAAAAAGTAGTAGGGCTGGCTAAAAAGACTGATAATCAGTTTTCATTGATGTGAAGAAATATAAATGATTAAGATATGAAAATTATGCCATTGATAATATCTTACAATCTATTGTGATGAAATAAAGTTTTATTTTACTGAAGCAGACTTGTTATGTCCATTGCCAAAGACAGAAAGCAGTTGATCTTGTTATATCTTAAATGTCTACAAAGTAATCAATGCATAAATGTGACACCACTCAAAAGTGAAGTGAACTATGTTGTTTTATCTTAAAGTTACTTCTCCGATACTTATTGATCATTGATCAATATAGTTTGTTAACGATTATCAATAGTGAAATATAACAATAGTATTACACCTATAGTATTACACTGGATAAAGTGCTAAAGGTATTTACACATAATGCTTATACATAATGTTCCTAGCCAGCCATGAAATACAGAACAATATTCACGGTAGGGACCGTGACATGTTTAGCAGTTCAAAATGGGGGAACAGAATGACAAGTGAAAAACTGTGACTGTCGCCTTCACTTGCTATATAAAATAGGTGCATATAAAATACACCAAACCGGACACCAACCGTCACAGGGGGAAAGATATGGGTTTTCAGAGTGTTGAAAGCCACAAGGACAGCAAACAGCAAAAACTGAGGTCTAACTAGCAGCACATGTGTTCTGTACCGTAACCAGCAAGTGATTGGGGTCCTGCTTCTGAATGGAACAGCATTTTTTCTTTCTTCAGCACGATCAATCACAGCTTCACTACCGTGAAAAGGAGTAATGCAGGATAAGTTGATAAAATAAGACAAATGAACATATCACCTTCTTGACAGTGACATGTTTTTATGGAGCAGTAATGTTACACCACCTACTCATGCACCAGTATAGAGTGAGAGAAAGTATATGTAGAGGAGACAAACTGGATACAAAATTAATGGTTTCTTTTGTTGTAGCTCTTGTACACAAAGCAGTGATCCTGCACTGTATGCTGCCCACAGCACACCAAGTAGCTGTAAAAATAGAAATAAAGTTGAATAGTGGTATTTGCATTATACTACTATGAATGAGTGTTTTACAACAGAAAACAACATAACATCAGACTTTTGTTTTTCTTGTATTCACTTCTTCCATGATAATTATATTTAGTAAAATATAAATAATTTTATAGAGCAGTGGAACGTATTACCGATGTGGTAACGGGGAAACCCTATGCAAATAAGAAGATAAGTGTATTTGGTCAACAAGTTCTCTCAAATGTGTTTTCAGTCAACTCTATTACTACAATATGCAGTGTGACCATGTATTTTGTGTAGCGGGTTCATATTACGTCACGCAAACGTAAACCCGGAAGTTCTGCATTTACCGATGAAGGGTGGGTCAAGCCGATGACTTCGGTCAGCAATTACCGATAATATGAATTGAACTTTTTGAGTAATTAGTACCTGTGTGTGGTGCTAAATATATATTTATGAAATCATGACCGTGTAAGGCCCCAAAATAATATTAATGTGGTTATGTGACCAGAAAGACATCGACAGATTATAGATTGTTTAATAACTCCTTAGATTTAAACAGAAACACTTAGATATGCATTGGACACAATTGTTTTGTCTTAACTCATGTAATAACAAAGTCTTACTTGTATTTTTAACAATGAGGTTTTTTGTGATTATTCCCAAAACATTTGTTCTTTAGCTACCTGAAATCTGTCCGCTCTGATATCATAGAACTAGTTAAATCCTGGATATTTTTTATATTTGTATACTTATCCTGCATTACTCCTTAATGCATATTACTGCTTGTTTCTTGACAGAGAAAAGAGCTGTGTGAGGGTCTTTGCTTGAAGAAGTTGCTCCAACTAGCTGAGAGGCCAGCCCATCATGCAGCTCCCACGTGACCAAGGAAAGTGACGTCACGGATCCTCACATTACTCTTGTCACTTGATGAGAGAAGACCTGTTTTTTTGGGTTTTTTTGCTGTAACATAAAACTGATTCAAACCCTCATGTGTTAGCTATCTGAGTTAATGTAGTTTTGTCTATGTGTTGTGCCTACGGTTGGTATTTTGTACATTTTATGTTTGATAAACATGTGCATAACGTTAAAAGACACTTACTGGCGTTTTCTCAAAAGAAAACATAAGGCCAGATGTCTTGTTGCTCCAAGTATCCATCTTGAATATTTTGCGTAGCCAGCAGTTTGTGAACTGGTTTGCGTTCTATACTCTTTGAAGAAGTTGCTCCAACTAGCTGAGAGGCCAGCCCATCACGCAGCTCCCACGTGACCAAGGGAAGTGACATCACAGATCCTCACATTACTCTGTAGTCCGAAACATCGGAAGGCATCGTGGGGCGGTAGATCTGCGATGGGCGGGTCCCTTTAGACGCAGTAATGCAGGATAAGTATACAAATATAAAAAATATCTTGGATTTTACTAGATTTTTTACTTATCCTGCATTACTCCTTAATGCATCTTTATCGGACGGAACCGGAGGTGGGCATACCTTCAGATGTGGAGTTTCATCTGTTATTTCCAGACTCTGTTCCCTAGCCAATCCTTGGCTGTGTGGTCGGCATCAGGTGACCACTTCATGTGTGGGAACCTCCAATTCCCTCAGCCTGTCCTCGGCTGTGTGGTCAGCATCGGGTGACCACTCCATGTATAGGAGACTCCGTTTCCGTCTGCCCGTCTTCGGCTGTGGTCGGCCTGGATGACCATTACATGTGTCCTGGTACTGCGCAGCCTGAAAATAATGCTCGGTTAGGTCGAGACTGGAGCACCGAGCCGTATGCAAATGAGGCATGAACCTTCTAGTCCAGGGCTTACGCCAGGGGAGGTCGAAAGGCCGGCTCTGGACTTGGAGGTATGGTCAATGACATGTAGTAGTGGTGACCTGCTGGCCCACTACTAACAGACCAAAGCTGTGCGTGCCTTGCACATCCTCCAAAGCGACGTCTCGCAGGTAGTGACTTTCGCTCGCGAGGTCGCAGATACCGGTACGAAGAGGCGTCGTTGTTGTCTACGGCATTCCTTGGATCGTCGGATGTAGCAACAAAGCGCTCTAACCGGACATAGACGGAGCTCTAGTTCATCTTCCGTGGCCACAATCGCTGAAAGAGGGGGGATGAGGAACGATCTATCGGCCTGGCCTAGGAGCTGATTCTTTGCAATGAAGTCCTAGCACAGGCCCAGATGCATGGCACCGTGTGCTCCCTGCTCAAAGCAGACCCGTGTGACGTCTAGGGCGTGTAGCTCACTCACACAGGCTGCTGTGGAGAGCGCCAGTAGGAAGACCGTCTTTTTCATCAGGTTGTAGAATTACGACATTTCGAGAGGCTCAAAAGGTGCGTCTCTCAGTGAGGTGAGAATGACGTTCAAGCCCCATGCTGGTGTATGAGATTTCGCCTTTTGGTCTTCCAGCCTGAATGAGCTGAGCAGAGCCTGTAGTCCTGGGATTTACGTCATGCGCCGATCTTCCGGAACTGCCAGGACAGAGTTGAGTGCCACAAGGTAGGTCATGGTGGTACTGCCCTTGAGCTGACGCTGAGCATGAACTCTGCCAGGAATTGAGGCGATGCAGATGTGGGGTCTAGGTGCTTGCCCCTACAAAGGCTCTCGAATGATTGCCACTTTCATCATAGAGGCTCCTGGTGGTTGGGCGATGTGCCATCGGGATGGCCCTAGCCGCTCTTTTCGAGTAGCCTTTGGCGTTCAGTGCTCTCTGTAAATGGACCAGACGTGAAGACATAACCTGTCTGGTCCTGGGTGTGGCTGTCTGCTGTGAGGGTGGATCAGCAGATTTGGTAAATCTGGGTGTGGCAGTGGGTTGACGTCGGACAGCTGTCTGAGGTCGACGAACCAAGCCCTCGCTGGCCACTAGGGCGTGACCAAAGTCAGATCGAGGTTCTGTGTCGATGTTTCAGATATTACATCGTGCACCATGTTTCCTTGCCTGCTGTGTTCTGCGTTTTTTACACACACGGAGGTATTGTCTGAAAGCTGTGGGTGAAAGCAGTAAACAGTCTTTACATCAGTGACCCTGGAGGCATTGAGATGTACAATTAAGGCACAGGGGGTGGGTATCGCACGCTGACATATTACGCCGGCACTTTGAGCAGGAGGGCATGATATCTGCAAAGAAGCAGTGTAAAATCACAATGCGTCCCCGCCCGATTATGTATTCTATAATTTGTTTATCCCACTGTGTGGGTGTATGAAACAAATATCATGACAAACATAAGACAACAAACAACAAAACAAACAATACTTGCGAGGATACGCCAATCGTGGGGTACCAAGCAAAAGAATATAGAACGCAAACTAGTTCACAAACTGCTGGCTACGCAAAATATTCAAGATGGATACTTGGAGCAACAAGACACCTGGCCTTATGTTTTCTTTTGAGAAAACGCCAGTAAGTGTCTTTTAACGTTATGCACATGTTTATCAAACATAGAATGTACAAAATACCAACCGTAGGCACAACACATAGACAAAACTACATTAACTCAGATAGCTAACACGTGAGGGTTTGAATCAGTTTTATGTTACAGCAAAAAAAAAAAAAAAAACAGGTCTTCTCTCATCAAGTGACAAGAGTAATGTGAGGATCCGTGACGTCACTTCCTTTGGTCACGTGGGAGCTGTGTGATGGGCTGGCCTCTCAGCTAGTTGGAGCAACTTCTTCAAGTAAAGACCCTCACACAGCTCTTTTCTCTGTCAAGAAACAAGCAGTAATATGCATTAAGGAGTAATGCAGGATAAGTAAAAAATATATTGATAACAGCGTCAACGAGTCCGCCGTTGGCTAGTCTATAAATATATGGTGGAAACCCAAATTCAGCAAGATTGTAGGTAATAATGTAGGAATGTAGGTAATAAATATTAATGTCACGCAGTGGGTTAGAGTTGAAGTGAGTGAGTGAGTGAGTATGATTTTACGCCGCTTTCAGCAGTATTCCAGCAATATCACGGCGGGGGTCACCAGAAATGGGCTTCACACATTGTACCCATGTCGGGAATCGAACCTGGGTCTTCGGCGTGACGAGCGAACGCTTTAACCACTAGGCTAACCGACCACCCCGGTTAGAGTTGAAGGATGGATTAATAGTACTCCTTTTTGGCTATCGATGTTTCTTTTCGGAAGAGAAAGTATACTAACTATTGACATGCGCATTTATGATGGTCAATGTTTATGTTTAAATGTGATTGAGATGGGATTTATAAATCCATTGGTAAATACCACACCATCGTAATACCCGCCTCCACTATACTTATCCTACATTCTACCATGACATTGAAGAGTGAGTGAGTGAGTTGGGTTTAACTCCACTTTAAACAGTGTTCCAGTTATATTATCATGGTATGTTTATAGTTCTGTTCGGTTGAACAAAACCTACCACATGGCGTGCTGGTTTTCTTGGGGGAATTAGTATGCAAAGAGCCGGAGTCACAGGAGACTAATCACAACTTTATTTACAAGAACAATTAACAATGAGCAATTTACAATATCCTAGAAAATAGCTGAGGGTGCCACAGAGAGTCAGTACAACCCTCTGGGCTGTGGGAAAGAGATCTGCTTGGTATGAGCGTCAAACCCCTTCCTGCTTAACATTTGGTTTCTTTATGTATTTAACAAAAATTAGAACAATAAAATGGAATATGATTGGTTGATACACGATAGGCTGTGCCTTATGGTTAATGAATGGCTAGACAGAGGGGAATTCTTAATCCTGTTAATCCTGTTGGACTGGCACTAATCTTGTTGACATATTTACTTGGTGCTTTGAAAGAGATTATGGTGTCACTATAACGAGCTTGTTTTGGGGCTAATCCTTAATGCAGTATAGACGAGCTTGTATGGGGGCTAATCCCTAATGAGTCTAAATTGAAGTAATTGCTGAATGTTATTCTAATATAGGTGATGACAGATTTACTTAAATAAAATAGTTCAAGGTAATCTATAAGACTATGTAGACATATCTTTTGTCTGGGATATGGGATCTTGATACCTTAGGCTAGCATTTATCTAAAAGCTTCAAATCTATTAAACTATGTAGACATAACTCTTGTCTTATTGAAAAGTATGTCTAGGAGATGTGCTCCCGTTACCTTAGGCTAGCATCTATCTAAAAAGAAATAACTGAAACTACTGATATTTTATATGTGCATTTTACCTGATGATAAGTAGTACTTGTGTAACAGATTGACATTAATATACCTATAATAATATATGACCCATAATTATCCGTCAGGATACTAGCATCTTAGACTATCAGCATTGTATATCTATACGCAGCCGCGGGGTGAGTCCCAGTAAGCTGTCAGCCTGTACAGACGTCTCTTAGTACATCAGTAAACAGTGATTAATCAAACCCAGCATTCGTTATGCAGTTCTCAGCTGATACGACAACCTGAGAATATGACATTGTGGCAGCGAGTGGGAAACATATCTCGCCGACTTTAGAACTGTGAATTGTGAATATTTATCGCTGAAACAACGTTGGAAGAGATGTATACATCTAACAGTTTGGACACTGAACAGAAAATAACACGAAAAATCATCTGTGAAATTTGGCTTCGTCACCCTGTGTGTTTGATCATTTAGGATAAGTGATTGTGCTGAAATTGCAGAATTTTCATCGTTTGGAAAAACAGACAAAACTAGGGGACTCACAACTGAGACGTTGGGCTGACAGGCAAACTGAATAGATAGATCTATCTAATATCATAAATCATATAGAATTTATCAGTGCGTGCTTTGAAATTGTGCACGAGAGTGAAATATTATCTTCTTTGGAAATCATAAGGAAATTCATGGATTGGAATAACACTGCATCGGAGTAAGTAAGAAATGTATGTACTCTGAACATGAACTGTTGTCTGTAACGACGCACCGCCATTTTGAAGAATCTGTCATCGGAACTGTATACAAAATCATTCAAACTACCGGTGTATGTGAATACTTCTCATAACAAATATCATCGTTCACTAGAACTGGATTATTGGGAACACTTTTCTTGAATTGAAGATGTATTATTTGACATTATTGGAACTTTCATGATATCTCAGAAAGTTGGTTGAAAAACCTGCGAAAAGTAACAAGCAACAGAGTAAAAGGACGTCACAAGATTGACGGATATGGCGTACCGGACATAAGTTCTTCTTCCGGAAAAATGTAAACAAACACACGTATCCATCGGGAAACTTCATCATAGTGACATTTCATAACCTTTTGAACTTTTGACTTGATCATTGACAACAATATGGATTCTGGACCTAAGATGGACTGGTCTAACCCAGATCTAGTAGAAGCTTTCAGATTATTTCATCAGAAATGTGAACTTTATTTTTCCGCGAAAGAAACCAAAGTTGAAAAACAAGTTGACTATATTTTACTGTATACCGGTGATGAAGGTTTGAAGATGTTCAACTCATGGTGTTTGTCAGAAGAAGAAAAGAATAATCCAGAAATAGTTTGGAACAAATTTCATAGTCAGATAGAGCCAAAGATAAACTTTCGTGTTCAACGATTTTATCTACAGAGATACAGACAAGGAGAAAATGAGAGTATTGATGATTTTGTAACAAGAAGTAAACTACAAACATTCAAGTGCAGATTTACGGAAGCAGAGTTTGGTGAGAGGCTTATTGAACAGTTAATTATCGGCACTAGATATCCTGAATTACAGAGGGAATTGCTAGGGCAGGAACATACCCTTATATTAGAAAAGGCCATTGAATGTGGACGTACTCATGAAGCATTAATTCAACATATGGCACAGTTACAGGATGTTCACACTCAACAGAATGGAATTCATGCCATACAGAGAGGTAGACAGCAATGTGGATCATGCGGAGGATCGCACCACATCAAACAGAAATGCCCTGCCATAGGAACAACTTGTTCTAACTGTGGAGGCAAGAATCACTGGAAATATGTTTGTAGATCAAAATACAGAGGATCACAGAGAGGCAGAGGACGTGGAAAACATGAATATAACCACAGATCCTAATCAAGGCCTGGAAGAAAAGGGTTTGGAAAAGATTATCAAATAGAAGAAAAGAAATAAAGACGGAATTATAAGTAAAAGTGGACACAGGTGCACAATATTCTTCCACTACGGATATTCAGACGCATGTTCCCAGAGAAAATAGATACGGTAGGATACCCTATTCCTGGATCAGTACAAGCAAAACCTGGAACAATCCTCAGAGCATATAACGAAACAAGGATTCCACAGTATGGAGTGATCACATTACCATGTCGCTACATGAATGGAAACTGGATGCATGCCAAGTTCTACGTAGCAGAAACTGATGGCCCAGCAATCTTAGGATTGAAAGACTGTAAAAATATGAAACTGATAACCATAAACTGCGCTATTGACAAGAAAACAGAAGACAATGCTCCTGAGCAGAAGATAAGAGAAAACAGCATCAAGAAAGATGACAGAACTACAAAGAATCTAACAAATATCAAATCAATAGAAGATTTGAAATCACAGTACCCAGACAGATTTGATACCATAGGCAACTTTCCCTGAACATATCATATTCGTACGGATCCAGATGTTAGTCCAGTAGTTCACTCGCCGAGAAAGTGCCCAATTCAATTGAAAGATGAAATCAAAGAAGAGTTGACAAAGATGGAAAACCAAGGGGTAATCAAAAGAGTTACAGAACCAACAAACTGGGTATCAAGCCTTGTATATTCACACAAACAAAGCGGTGGATTAAGGATCTGTTTGGACCCAAAAGACTTGAATCTAGCCATAAAAAGGTGTCATCATAAAACACCAACACTAGAAGAGATTATCCATAAATTTGCTGGATCTACTTCATTTTCAAAGATGGATGCAAAGAATAGATATTGGTCTGTAAACTTGATGAGGAGAGCAGCATGCTGACAACATTTCATAGCCCCTTTGGGAGATACAGATTCCTACGAATGCCATTCGGACTTGTTATGTCACAAGATGTGTTCCAACAGAAAATGGATATCATACTAGAGAAATGCCCAGGAACACACGGAATATCTGATGATGTCGCCGTTCACGGCAAAACAGAAGAAGAGCATGATGCCAATCTTGACAACCTCATGAAGACAGCTAAAGAACATGGACTTGTATTCAACAGCCAAAAGTGTAAATTCAAAGTAAAGCAGATCAGCTTTTTTGGCATGGTATATGATGAGAGAGGAGCTCACCCAGACCCAAAGAAAGTTGAAGACATACAGTCAATCAAGACTATATATAAGCTATATATAGAAACCCTGATGCCTCATGAGATCCCAGCAAGACCATTGCAGATAGTCGGTACAGACCTATTTCATCATGATAACAACGAATTTCTTATCGTCGCAGACTACTACTCAAAGTTTCCAGTCATAAGAAAGTTACCACAACGTAGAAGACCATGTGAGAGATGTGTTCCAATGACATTAAGTGACAGTGTCAGTGATTGTGATAGACATCAGTATCGAACCAGATCAGGCAAAGCTATTCGCAGACCTGATAAATTAAATCTGTGACTGTGTTGATACTCTAAGATCAAGAGTGACTGTTTAAAGTTGATGTTGATAATTTAACAAATGATAAAGTTAGAGTTGTCTTAAAAGTTACAGAGTGATTAAGCTGAAAATTGTTACTCCCTGTGAAGATATCTTGAAGAAGAGGGATGTAACAGATGGACATTAATATACCTATAATAATATATGATCCATAATTATCCGTCAGGATACTAGCATCTTAGACTATCAGCATTGTACATCTATACGCATGCGTGGGGTGAGTCCCAGTAAGCCGTCAGCCTGTACAGACGTCTCTTAGTACATCAGTAAACAGTGATTAACCAAACCCAGCGTTCGTTATGCAGTTCTCAGCTGACAACCTGAGAATATTACAACTTGCTAAACTATAATTATATGAAATGATGTATAAATAATACACCATGATAACTCCTAAAAGCACTTGATGTGGATCTAATTATTATAGGATAACTTCATAGGTTTCTGGGACGCAACTCTGTACAGCGAATCGCGGTGCCTTAGACAACTGGGCCACCCATGCCCCCTGACACCCATGCCCCCTGAATGCTTGATTCTGATTGATTTAAAAGAGGTCTCCTTTTTGCTACGGAAACCCCTGTTAAATACAAAAAAACGTGCGCATGAATACATCAATATACTACATATTGATTCATAAGCAGACCTGTTAACCCCTCATCATGACAATGTGGGAGATTTGACTTCAAAATGGGTGAGATTTGCCTCCAAAGGGGGAGATTTATAAAATAGTGAAGATAATTTCCAACTTTTTTTTAAAATAATGTTAGGCGAGACCAATTTAATTGCTAGGATTACGGCTTCGCCGACACCATTTTCCGACAAATCGAAAAAAATAAAAATGAAATTCTATCATTTTTTAAAAAAATATTCTACCCGACATCCGACATCGATCGATAAGCCTTGTTGTGAGAGAAATACATGTTACAGGAAGTAACTCTAGTTTTTAACTAAAATTCCTTACGCACATGTGTTGGCAAATTCCATTGGTTGTTCCACGCGAACATAGCCAATCGAATGCGTACTCTCAATTACAAGCGTTTCCCACATGCGCACAACGTGTATTGAATATGCCGGGACCATGTGGACATGGGGTGTCAGTTTTGGTATTTTAATGCCTATTATTATCTGCTGTCTTTCGACAATGTCAGCAAAGTATTTCAGCGTAAGCGTTCTGAAGGGTAGCGTGTGCTTATCAAAGCAAATCATGGAAAGTCCACTGGATGACACAGTTGGTGATTTGGCGACGAAAGCCGTATCGTCAATCGCCGATGGAGATGGACTTTCTATACAAGAGGTGCATGCAACAGAATCCAAGGCTGGTTCCTACGGGAATATTGTGGAACTTACAACACCTATGCAAGTTTTAGCAGACTTTGGACTAAATTATGTGACAGTGGTGTCAAAATCGAGAATAAACAGCGCCGATGTGCAGAAAACATCAGCGTTTGATGTTATGATGAGTTCTCAAAAGTTCGACAAGCTGCCGGCTAAATATTCTGGTGACAAACTGACTGGCGATCGAAAACTTTTCAATGACATTCTCGACATGTTTCACAAACATGGCATTGGTTTTACAACAAATAATGTTGAATCAGTAGGAAAAACTGTGTGCAAGACTCTTCAGAGAATATTATGGTACATCACAGCACAGCACAGTAAACTGAAGGAGAGGGGGGGGAAAATTCCCAACATGTTCCAACAGTTCGAAGGCTACTTCGATCATGTACAAGCACATAAGCCACCACCAAAGGTATGTATAACAAAATCTGTAAACGTCAATTTCTTAGGGACAATTTTGAAAAATAATTTGACACCTGAAAACCTTTAATAATACTATGTTGATTGTTGAAGCTGGTATAAAACTTGGATTGTTTTAGACAAACCCAGACTTTTAAACTAGTACTCTGTCAGTGTGTGTGCATGTGTTTAGCCAAATGGTCAAGGGAACTATTATTGAATAAAGTCATATGTTGACATGATGAGAATAAATACAGGTTAATAAATTTAGCAATTATTAAATTTTTAATAGAGAACAATTGTCTACTTTTAATGAAACTGCAGTGTTACAAGATTGTAATACAAACTTCAAACAATGATTTTTAAACATCTGATGACTTGTATTTTCAGATGGAAGTCGCAAAACTTCAAGAGCATATTGATGCCCTGTCTGAGCTCCTCATGCTGCCATGGACCTACAAATTTAAGACACTCTATCAAGATATTCAGCAACTGGTCCAGTGTATGAGAAAGTACATTGACTTCCTGAGACAACAGTCCCAGCGGTCCAAAGAACGACACAATACTAGTGCACCTTTGCGAAATCCTTCTGTGAATTTTTCTCTTGCAGTTATTGAGGCAACTGTTGGTCCTGTGGGGGAGAATTATTTGGATCTTGACAATACATTGGCTTCTGAGGATGAATACACTCCTGTGGAAATCAGCAACTATCCCCCAACCTGTAGATACAAGAGAAGAACATGGATTGACAATCTAAGTTTGTCTGTACCACTGGCACATTACAGTTACTTTCAGGGCAATTATCTCGGAAATATACATTTTGTATGGCGTTTGCCAGGTGATAAGAGTGAGAGGTCAGATGAAAATACAGTTAAAACTGTGCGGGTAGTCCACAAGTCATTGCCAGATTATTCAACTAGACAGATGAAGAAAGAGTTCTATGCTAAATACCAACAGTCTACAGGAGTGTCTCCAGCTCTTCTCAGAAACATGTACAAATTCTTGACCAATGACAGTAGTGGTGCTGAAAACACTGCACAAGCTGCGATTGATCAACGTGTTGAAGATGTGTTCGAGTTAAATGATCCTGATGTGGCATGGGATTTACGGAGACTAAATGGCAACCCAGAGAGTAAAAAGTTTGATACCTTCTGGGATGAAGTTGAAAAATACTTCCATGAAAGGGACCTTGCCGTCCACGAGCGGAGACATGGATCACAACTGTACCTTCCATATGCAATATCAATTGACGATCTTGTGTCAACGGTGAGAGGTCGTGTAGATCCAGAAGTACTCATTCCCTCCAATGAATGGGTGTGACTGCAGTTCTGGCCAGCCAATCCAACGACGAGGACTGCATTCCACTACACTGGTCGTTTCAATGTAAAGTTTTCACTTCAAACAAGACAGATACGCGGAAAACATGAGGATAGTCACTATGTGGCTGCACAGTTGGTCTACTTGAAGAAATTTGCTGTGACATTGAGAGAGCATGTCGATTTCTTTTGGCTTGATGACAAAGCCATTGTTCCTATTGGAGAGCCTGGATTACCTGTTGGTACTGGTGTTTGCCCACATAATGCTTCTCTTTCCAGTACTACTACCAGCTCTCTTACAGCATTAGATCATGATTATAATGTGTGCGGGGCCATCCCCTCTGTTGCTCTGCACTGTGACATTCCACAGGATGCCAGTGATTCTTTCTTCAATGGAACAGCCTTTGTGACTGTAAAGGACAAAGTGTTCAGTCTGTCCAATGCTATTCGTCATGGTGCTGAAACAACAAACATCATCAAATCCCATTTCAGTACTGATGATAGAAATTCAGAGAAAGCTATACTCATAATGTACACGGATGGTGGCCCTGATCACCGCACTACTTTCAGATCTGTGCAATTGGCTATGATAGCCATGTTTGCATGGCTCGATTTGGACATGTTGATCACGGCAAGGACAGCACCAATGGGCAGTTGGGCAAACCTGGCCGAAAGAGTGAACTCTGTTCTGAACCTTGCACTACAAAATGTATCCTTAGAGAGGGAACGGATGACAGAGGAACTGGAAATGAAAATGAAGAGAGTGTCAACCCTGAAAACTGCAAGAGACATTGCTTCTAGGTATCCAGCTTTTAAAGAAGGCCTTACAGCTGCCGTCTTGCCAGTTCTGAAGTTACTGGAGGAAAGGTTTTCTCACCTGAAAGTCAAGGGGGATGCGGTGATAATAAACAGTGCTGCAAGCAATGAGAGTGTTGAAAATTTCTTCGGAATTTTGAAAGATCATATAGATGATAAACTTGATATGAACAAGTTGACGAAGAAAGATCTGGAGAAATCAGATAAACTAAATGACTTCATGGATCGCCATTGTCGCTGTCGGCAGTACATCTTTCAAATCAAGAAATGTGATCCTCACAGAGTTGACGATTGTTGGTATTGTGTCATCAATCCTCCAAGACTGCCTGACGATGAGTTTGAACAATTGAATTTCATTCCAGATCCTGTTGTATCTCCTGAAAGTGGAGATAAGTTTGAAGAGTTTCATTCTGTCTATGGTACAGACACTACTGATTCAGCTAGACCCTCCTTGAGTTCTGTCACCATGTCTTCAATAAGAGACAAGCAAAACAGGAAAATTCTCACTGCAAACAAAGTTCGAGAGTCAGTAACATGTGTTGAATGTCGTAAACCGAGATGTGTTTATTCAGACACCAGACTTTCCTACAAAGACAAAATAGCCTTGATCCGCATGAAAGAGGGACGTTCTTACACTTGTGGGTCACCACTGTTTCCTCCAGCATCTCAATACTTTGAAACGCTAGTTGTGAAAGAGAGTCTCAGATGTTCGTCCACAATGGAGACTACATACTATGACAGTAATACATGTTCTTTGCCAAGTGTTTGCTTTCACTGTGGAATTGCCAGGTCAGAAGATTTTGCTGATGACAGTGTAATCCATGAACTTCAGGCTATGTACAGCACTGTGAGGCCTATCTGTCGATCTTGTAAACAATCAGGAAAAGAAGCTGCAGTGAGGGGGAAACGTAATGTTAAAAAACTGAGAACATCATAAATCATTTTGCATTAACTGACCTGTAAATCATGCAGGTACTAGTCAGATGATGGAAGATATGTTACCTCCTGTGTTTTGTGTGAAATCAGAAATGGTACCTTTTATTTTTTAAATACGTCTTCCAATTTTGATGTGATGTGGGGAAAGTCTTGGCCCGAATTTGTGCAGAATGTCTCTGCTCATGTATGTTATCCTTTTGTTGTTTTATGACTGCTTTTAATAGGAGGTGTGTACCTCATAATTCCATGAGGAAAATGCTGTGTGATACTGAGTGAAAGTGGAAAAAAGTACTTTTTGTAACATTTCAGGTACAGTTTTTGTAGGTGCTAAATGGTTATTTGTTTTGAAGCCATTTAATAAGTGCCATTTCATTTTAGTACATTCCACATGTTAGCATAACACGTCAGTCATGAGTGTTACCTGATCATTTAACACGATTATGTTATACTGGACAGAGTATTTCAAGTATTTGTATGTGCCAAATGTTCTTTTGTTTTGAAGTCAAGGGCTATTTAATTTAAGTGCATTCCACATGTTAGCATAACACTTCAGCTATGAGTGTTACCTGATCATTTAACACGATAAAGTTATACTGGACAGAGTATTTCAAGTACTTGTATGTGCCAAATGTATATGTGTTTTGAAGCCAAGTGCTGTTTTAATTTCAGTGTATTTCACATTGTTTTTATATTTTTAAAATACAATAAAACTTTAATAAGTTAAAAGCTTGTTGTTGAAGTCTACCTGCTTGTGGAAAACTGCCAAAAGATACCTGTAAACCCTGGTCATCAGTAAGGAGTGTCATTAGATAAAGGGACTATAGTGCATTGCTTGCAACATGCGTGGTGGGTAATACTAAAATACTTTTGTAGCTTCTGTGGCACAAGTGAGGGATTTTTTTAATTTTTATTTTATTTCCTCCTATCAGCATTCCTGCCTCCTAAAATCCGTAATACCTGCGAAAAAAAATTCTTTCAAGTACTTTTTTTTTTTTTTACATTCCCTCCTCCATTCAGCCACTTTACCCGAAAAAATCCGTAATCCTAGCAATTAAATTGGTCTGGCCTTACTAAGAAAACCAAATATTTTGAAACAATAAATAATCAATAAGTTTCTTATACGTACAGCTTGCTTAATTTCCGTTTGCATTTTCCTCCTCCAACACAATCTACCTATATCACTTTCGTTCAAAGATCATCTCAGATAAACGCAAACAGATATTGAAATTTCACAATCGGTAGCTTGACCAGTTGACGACGTGTTCAATCCGACCAGTTGTCAGGCTTCGTTACGATGCAGGTTTTCTGAGTATTTGGCGCGATGTTGGTTACAAAATTCGCCAAAGAAATATCAAATGCATTTATCCTGACGCAACATCATCGCCCCTAATTTCAATAAGATATACTGGGTTTATTCTGTCTGCGGTAGTCTGTTGACAGTCCCATTACTTCGCTTCTTAAATTTCCTAGAAATGTTCACGTTATTCCATTCCAAGAAATGTATGCCATATTTGGAAGTACTGTTACGTTTTACTACAATTTATGAATGAAATGAGTCTCATTGTCGACCTTTCTGACCCTGACGTGTATTTATCTCATTGGTTGACTAGTACTGTTGTAATGCAAATTAGATTGCAGATCGGGGACGCAAGCAAACTATTCGCCAATCAAACTGTGTAAAATAATCACCTGATACATTCTCGCGAAATTTGATAAAGTTCTATTTTGATATTTTCTGTGCACACACGTCACGATGTCAGTCAAAAGGAAATATATAAGTTTTACTTTAAACTTTGACTTTGAAACCCTAGCTGTGAGGAAGCCTGATCGTGTAACTCATTGTTATTTCGACTACCAAATCAACCAATCATGCATAGTGTTTCTGAAGACAGGGCTTGCAGGATATATTTTGTTTTCATTTCGAAGAGTTCAATGACGTAACTTTGAGTTATGTTGATGTTTTAACAAAGTTTCTGACAAATCTGATACCCAATAAAGTCATGTATAACTGGACCGGACATATGTATCTATGTTCTTAAATAATGGAAGAATAAACACGCTAAGAACATGAAGACAACAGTTCATTTCATGAAGTGATGAATACTTGGCTGATTTTTCATTTCAAGTTCAACCCTTCAGGCACCTGTTAGGACTATCCGAGTTTTCTTAACAGTTTACATTGTTCAATCGTTCACCATATGAATTTAATTACCAGTTGATTACTGGACAAAGGCCCATGTGGGTCCCCCTGCGGGTGGCTGTGATAAGGGTCGCTAATCCGGGAGCCTACCGGACAGATCGGGACGCAAACTTCCCTTTCATTGTTTTTACTCATGGGACAATGGAGGCGAATTTTTAAAATAATGAAGAATTCTGTTTTGCGAGAGAAATAGTCCATCATGCGGGAGACTGGGAGATTTTGTCAAATTGCGGGAGTCTCCCGCAAAATGCGGGAGGGTTCACAGGTCTGCATAAGTTCCCTCACAACTATTAGAAAGTTTGGCAGTGAAGAGGACGTCTGTTGAATTTTTTTTTATTAAAACTTAAAGTGTGATTAACAGCCAAAAAGGAATTTATGGCAGTGTAATAGAGGTAGAGTATTCAAAGAAATTATAATGTTTTGGGTTGGGGGTTGGGTGGATTATGGCTCAAAACTGAAGGAATTTTATCTCACATCAAATTTGGTCCCTAAGTGTTGTCATCACATCATCTGATCAGTCAGTACGAAGATCTAGGATGTCAAAATCTTAGCCAAAAATATCTGATAATGTTGTTATATCAAACGTTTACTCTTCTGATGGGTTATTTGTAGCCATTGTTGTTTATTTATATATCGGCTATCAATGTATTCATACTCATGTTTCTGTGTGCAAAAAGGCTTAATTCAGAGGCATCAATTAGAAAATTGAAGCTTCATTTAAATCATTTAGACTCAAAGTGGGAGCATGTGAGGATGATGTATTTGAGTCATTTTCAAAATTTGTAAGATTTTTGGGGCCTCTGAATTTCAAAAAACAAATATTTCTTTTCCTTGATTTTGGTTCATTAATACCAAAACAACATGTTTTAGAGTTAAGGTAGAGAGTTTGCAACCTCAATGAATCCTAATATTGCTTTTGCAGACTTTTAAAAACGAAATATGCAAATTACAAGTCACTACTGTTACATGTTGTAAAGTAAGGATTTTTTGAAAAATTGTTATTTGAACCTGGGCTTAGCGATAATATCATTTTCTGCGAAGAGGTGTACACAGAAAAGTCAAAAGAAACCAAATTGAAAAAAATATTAAAAAATTATGGTAAGCTTTGGTTTGTCAATTTACATTTTGATAAAAATTTAAGTTATGACACAAGTCTTCTTGTACTAAAACATTGTTTGTTCTGGCAGATTTCTTTCAGGACATACAGTTACATGCTTATTCATTAGATAATAACAGATAAAACAAAAAACAAAAGGACAATGATAATTATTTACTATAATTTAGGCCGATAACAGTTGTGACATATGTAACAGTAGTGACTTTTTGTTGAAAGAGGAAATTTTATATGGCTTCCACATTCCATCTTTCAACGCAACAAACAATGTTATCAAACACAAATACATCATATCAACTGAATAAGCTTTAATTTGAATGAGAAAACATGTCTCACTGGTTAACATGTTGGTTTTAAGACGAAAAACATTTTCAAAACAAACGTTGTAGAAGAATGTTGAGACATGGGTAACTCACAAAAAAAGCACATAAACATTATTGACAAGGGACTTTCCATCTCCCCCTTCACCCAGAGCTGAAGATATCTCTTGAACATCCTGCTTCATGGATTTGTTGGGATTCACTGTTGTCATAGGTGCTTCCAAACTGTCCAGAGGTGAAGATGACTCTTGAACATCCTGCTTCGTGGATTTGTTGGGATTCACTGTTGTCATAGGTGCTTCCAAACTGTCCAGAGGTGAAGATGTCTCTTGAACATCCTGCTTCGTGGATTTGTTGGGATTCACTGTTGTCATAGGTGTTTCCAAACTGTCCAGAGGTGAAGATGTCTCTTGAACATCCTGCTTCGTGGATTTGTTGGGATTCACTGGTGTCATAGGTGCTTCCAAACTGTCCAGAGGTGAAGATATCTCTTGAACATCCTGCATCATGGATTGGCCAAGATTCACTGCTGCCATAGGTGTTTCCAAATTGTCTCTTATCACTGGTGTCATAGGTGCAAAACTGTCCAGAGAGGTGCAAAACTGTCCAGAGATGAATATGCTTCTGGAGTGCCATCGCTCCTTTTGCCTGTAACACCTTTGGCGTTCCACCGCATTCATACCCATCTTTGATTCTTTGCACTGAAAAAGCCAAATATATGATTGAAAACATAACATTTAAAGAAAATTTCACAACCCTAGTCACTACAGTTGCAAAAACATGTGTTAACTGAATGGAGAAACTATGTTGACAATTACGTCAAAGCCATCAGAGTCTTCTGAAATATTACAAGGAAAACATAAACAATATTCAAAGACGTCAAATGGAATAAATTGGGTTTCAAGATACCTTATCACTAATCTTACAGTAATCTATGTCACCACTGAAAACATAAACCTATTTGTAACCAGTTGGTCAAAACCCTTATAACCCTTTGTCACTACTGTTACATAACAACTTAACTCATGATATTGGAGAAAATATGTCTACCAATATTTCAGTTCAAGTCAATTTTGTAAAACTTAAAGAGGTATTTTTTAAACACGTATTAAAGTTAGGTAACACTAAGTTACAACATATTCTTTCAAATTATAAAATCCCTAGTCACTACTGTTACAATTCAGTGTCACCACTGTTACAACATATGCACTTCAAGTAAAACTGTTGGTAATTCAATGAAATCGGTATCAGTTTTTGTGAAACAGTGTTTGATGAGAAATGCACTTTGAAATTAATTCTCTTCAATTGTAAAACTTAATCTCCAAAACCATTTTCTTACAACATTAAATCAGTTGTCACTACTGTTACATTTTGTGTCCCCACTGTTACAAAGCAACTAAAACGTATGAGATTAGAACAACTATGTCAATCAGTTCAAACAAATCTGTCAAGCTCCTTTGGGTAATCAACACTAAAAAACGCCTTGATAATATCTATGGTATTATAAGCAAATGGAAAAAACGTAATTTGACTTTGATGGGTAAAATAACAGTTGTTAAGACTTTAATTCTCTCTACCCTTGAACATATTTTTTCCGCTCTGCCAAATCCATCAAAAGCCGTTATTGATCAATTGAATAGAATTCTTTTTAACTTTATTTGGAGTGGCAAAAGAGATAAGATTAAGAGGGATTATTTGAAAAGGAATTACAGTCAAGGTGGATTGAAAATGACTGATTTACCCAAATTTATATCATCTTTAAAAATTTCATGTTTAAAAAGATATTGCGAAAAAAACATTAATTATGACCTTGCTAGTTTTCAGCTGGCTCATATCTACACTTTAGGTGCCAGTTTGCACAAGAATTGGGAAATTGTAAATCCTTTCTGGAAAGATATGCTTATAGCCTAGAGTGACTTTATGCATTCATATGACTTTGAAGACTTAGAAAAAGCAGAAATTGCTTCCCAACCCATATGGTTAAACCATTATTTTAGAGAACCAGTATTAATTTTTAATGACTGGTTTAAAAAAGGTATAGTTACGATAAAAGACTTGTATGATGAAAACGGATGGATCCCTTTCCCACGTTTACAACAACTTTATGATCTTAAAGGAACTTTTCTCGACTATAACCGTATGTTTTTTAATATTCCAAGAAGTTGGAGACAAAATATTGATAAAAATCTACATTCCTCTTCTAATCTCACAGTATCTCTTTGGATTTATGATCTTACACGTTCTATTAAAGGAACAAAAGTGTTTTATAATAAACTGATAGGGAATTCCCTCCCTCTCCCTAAATCTTGTTTGAAATGGGAAAATCAGCTGGGATGTTCTTTTCCATGGAATCAAATATTCAGTGTATATTGCCATGGGTTAAGGGACACAAAACTCAGGGATTTCCAGTTTAGATTTATTCATAAAGTAATATTTACTATACGTGAGTTATTAACCCCCTGGATGCCAGAGGGACATATATGTCCTTCCTCTACAACCCTCGCTTTGAAGTCGAATAAAATTCAAAATACATCACCCACACAAATACACGTCACAGTTTTGAATAAGGTGGGAAATTCCCTGTTCTGTGATATCATCCACTGCCATTTTAGTCCAAGCAAAATTATTGAAAATGACCTCTGAAAATTAGGCACATCGTAAATGTCGCCAATTTTTACACATTACTAAATCACCACTCACGGCGTTATTTACAGCATGTTTTGAAATCAAAATTTAGGATATTTACTCGGAGAAATGAATTTCAAAAATAGTATATAAGTGATCACGGGTATCTGTATTTTATGAAATCACCAATGATCATTCCAAAACGTCTCCGATAACACGAGAATCGTTTGGAATGTTTTGGAAAATATGCAAACACGAACGCCGAAATAAACTTTCCGCCATATTGGCTAGTGTTTACAAAATCACGTTTGAGGTACACTGGATATGAGGCGCCTGTAACATCGCGTATATTTCAAACTTAGCTGCCATACACACATCCTTGAATTCCTCATACATTTTAGAATCAAATGACCAATGGTCTTTGTCACCAATACAAAGTGGCTGGATGAAATCAAGCAAAATATGTCAGGTGTGAAAACGAACGCTGTGCTCGAAAAACTGCACTTGTTTGAAATGTAAACAAAGCAAAATACAGATTTTACACAGTGTAGCATTTTCTCCAATTTAGAGCTATCCATTCGTCTAATCTTTCAAGACATTGGCTCAACATTTTCAGAATATGCACGGGAAGAGAATAGTATGAAAAATTAGGGTATTTGAAATAGATACATTGCAATGATTTGATATTTTCAACAGAAATTGTCAAGGTTACCGTTCTGTGTGACGCCATGACTGACGCAAAATCACGCACAACGACAACGGTATTTATCGGAATTTCTGCCTATTTCGGTTCTTTTCGATGAAGATTATAAGAACAAATAACAGTACATAGATTGTCAGAATGTTTCTGACTACTTACATGTCACATTTATGTCACATTTATGTATATGCGATCCCTGAATCAACGAAAGTCCTCTCGTAAAATCCCGCGTACTGTTGACAGTGAACACACCATTTTGTAAAAGTCGGTCACAGGTAGTGATGTCATACGTCAACATTGTTGTACATATTTGGTAATTTCTTTGAGGTGAAGGTCCTTGAATGAGAGTGCACACGATCATTGTATCATGCTGTTTACAGTTTCAGTTATGATGTAGATTTTGCATATGTTTTATACATTTTTTCACACAATTAATTTCCCTTTGGATATTTGTCAATGTTCAAAATAATATACGCAAATATAAGCCACAACATGTATGAAGTGATAATCTCCTGTTTGTTTGAACATTGTTTACATAACAATTGATAGGTTTTTAGTGTCGAATACGATATTTCTTTCCTTTGGACAAGTGTTACAAGATGAAGCGTAAAGGTAACTGCAGCATGTACGTATTTCTTGGGATGTGTAATAGTCAATATCATAAGTTCACATAACCAATGTCTTTGAATAGCTGTTTCATTTTGTTTAATAACTAAAAATGAATAGTTCTATGTTACTTTGACAAAATGGATAATATTTTTCGTAAAAAGATATGCACACATTTCTGAAATTGTCTTGGTCTTGGAATTTAAAAAAAATAAAATTGTCGTTTGATACACAGAGCCGTGATAGCTAACGATTCGCCAGGTGCGTGTTAGCCACAAACAATTATTCCTCTTGTTTTGCATTATATAATCAATGAGTTCATTCTTTTTTCAATATTGTGATCACAAGATATTAAACTGTTCACTTTATTTCTCCAGGAATTGTAAAATGTATAAAATTAAACCCATGCCAAGTACCCTAGCTGTTGGTTCAACCGGATACGATTATCCTGATAATTCTATACCAGCTTTCTTCGCATCTTTTAGTGTGTAATTCTGAGACAAGATGAAGAGAAATAATAACAATATCTGTCCAATATTGAATATAATTTGGTTGTTTTGAAATATTATTTTGTGTATTTCATTACGTAAATTGATGCCAAACAGGTGCGTGTCTTGTCAAATTAAGACACACGATAAACTAGCTAATTGTTTACATATTCAAAACATTATTTAATTGGTAAAAGCAGTAATTTTATGTTGTGTCGAAAAAGCGCCACATTCCGTTTTACACATCGAGATTTTCCATATCATGAACGAAAATTAGGGGAGATATATATTAATCAAAATACCAGAGTAATCTTTCTCTGACATTATCAAAGACATAAAAACAGCCATGACGTCAAATAGAACGGTGTTATTTTTGGGGGGTATTTCATTACATTTGATGATAAGGCTAGTGCTCCATTAATAATGGTGCAACATTAGTCAAATTACACTTACACATTCAGGAGAATGTTGGAATCTAAGGACTAAGTTATAGGTTAGATAAGGCCATCCATTTCTCTTTTACCGCTTTTTTATGAAGCAAGATTTCATCATTTCTTCTGTTGTTGTTTTTACAACTAAACGTATACAGTTTCTTTATCTATATTTGTGTTGGAATAGTTTGGTTCCTCGTGAACAAAACACCACGAAAATATATTATCCTTACCCACAGCTAATTCTCACCAAGTGACCTGAGTTACAGAGTCACAGATTCCGTAAAGCATGTAAATAAAAAAAATCGTCGCACAGTACTTTTATCGGTGTACGATAAAAAGCGGAGAAATTTACTGTTTTTCAAGGTAGAAAAAATTCTCGGGCAACACTTATAAGTGTTTTTTTTAAAACCGGTTCAATATTTGCAGTTAACTTTACACCATCAAATAGGAAATTTAATATTCTCCACCTCTGCATAATTTTATAGCCAGAGGTTGATCGGGTGCTGCGTGAGCGCAATTCTTGCACAACCTTCACTTTTCCGATCTTATGAAAATGTGCGTCAGAAAAAAACCTCTGCATCCAGAGGGTTAAGAATGAAACTTATTGATAACAATGAGTGTTCTATGTGTCATACTCACAAAGAAAATGTTTCTCATGTTTATATTGAATGTCATGTTGTTGAGAGTTTTTGGTCAGATTTCTGTATTTACTTGACTCATATCTTGCATAGAAAAATCCTTATACATGTAACTGACATGTAACTGATGTACTTATTAACCATTTGATTGTAGCTGCTAAAAGATTTATCTTTGTCCAGTGTATTAAGAATGAAAAGGTTGACTTTGTTGCTTTTAAGAACACAATAAGAAGTATCTATGACGTTGAATATCATATTGCACGTAGAAATAACGACTTCTCTGCCTTTAATAGAAAATGGGCTTTGTTTATTCAAACTGTAAAATAACTTATTCACTTGATGTTTGCAACATAATTTGATGTACCATAAATACCGCATCTTCTTAATTGTATACATAAATATGCCTTCATCTGTACCATGATGTGGATTATGCCTTCATCTGTACCATGATGTGGATTATGCCTTAGGCCTCCTCTGTACCATATCCTTTTGAGAAGTTCCTGTATTCATAAAGCTGTATTCCTTTCTGTGTGCATATGTATCCTGTGTATATGACTGAATAAAAATTTATAAAAAAAACAAAACAAAAAACCTATAAAAAAAACAACAACAAAAATAATATAGCTGCGGGCAGCGATGTCGGGCTCTATGGTTTCGAGAATTACTGAGTCATTCGGTTTCAGCCTACTCGAATCCGCTTTATAATACAGTGCATAAGAGTATTGTATAATGTAATTAACAATTTGATATTTCACGGACTTCTTCTTTGATAAGCATTTAGAAGTTGGAGTACTAAGTAAGGATAAGAATTTATGGATGAACAACTTCTTTATTACAATTAAGAGTGACGTTTCGGTGTAGGTTCTATCACCGTTATCAAGCAAGTGTGGTTGACAAGTATCTATACAAAGTAGGAGGCAATGTTTATGCAGTAGAGTAAATGTTGTTATACTGGAGTAGAGAAGCCTGTTATGTACACACAAGGGTAGTGATAACAATCGTCGGTGAAGTCAGTGACAGAAACAAAGGATGAAGCCAGTAATATAAACAACGGGATTATGGCTGATTGGGGCCTTTGATGAGTTGATGGTACGACGGGGGATATGAAAATCAAAATCAAATATGGCCGCAACTAATAACTATCCCATCAAATATATCACTGTTTGATGTGTTATGTACGGAGACAAATCTCAGAAAGTTTGGTGGCATTTCATGTGGTGGATTCAGTGTCGTATGCTTTTGAAGACCTGTGTACCCAAAACACACTGTGAAAACCCTGAATCCAAAATGGCTGCCAAACCACGTGGCCAATGGCCAAAGTTAAAGAACAAAAGATGTCAAGCAACTAAAGCTGCAGGCACATGTAGAGTGTGAAAGTAATCGGAGTAGCGGTTTCAGAGCAACGGGTAAAATACATCTCACGCCAATAGTGAGTGAGTGAGTAAGTATGGTTTTATGCCGCTTTTAGCAATATTCCAGCAATATGACGGCAGGGGACACCAGAAATGGGCTTCACACATTGGTACCCATGTCGGGAATCGAACCCGGGTCTTCGGCGTGACGAGCCAACGCTTTAACCACCAGGCTACCCGACCGGCCCTCATACCAATAAATCATTTAGTTCCAGTCAATTTGAATCCACTTTATAAATGCATTGCAGATGAATATGCTATAGTGTAATTTATTACTTCATATGTCATTAGACCGCCTCCATGGTCTAGTGGTAGAGCCTCCGCCCGGAGAGCGGAAGGTCCGGAGTTCGATCCTCGACCGCGTCATACCAAAAGACGTTAAAAGATGGTACTTGTTGTTACCCTGTCTGGCGCTCGGCATTAAGGGGTTAAAACAAGGACTGGTCGGCTCGGAGTCAGTATACTGTGTCTGAGTGGGGTATTCATGTTAAACTGCGGCATGGTATCTCAGTGAGCTAGCACTATATATCGGCATCAGTCCGGACTAGTACAAGCAGCCCCACACACGTACATGCACGTCGCTATATAAGTGCAATAATCTTGGACGCGACGTTAAACCCCATTTCACCTCACCTCATATGCCATTAGTCCGTTTTGACAAAATTGGCGGGAGCCAGAGCTTTCTTGGTTGTTCTCTACCCATTCCAGTCCTTGCTCATATTCGAATCCTCAAATGGATTCTTTATACCAATGCCGTCAAATAAAGACGTCGCTACGTAATTGACGTGTACAAGGGTGTCTCAGGGCATAGAGCCCTAATAATAAATCGAAAGATTACAATAGGACAATATAATTACAATAATTACCTAGACGATCCCACCCTACATACACACACACAATTTGGTCGAAATCGGACCTGTAGTTTCCGAGTTACAAGTGTTCAAAGGTCTGCTATTCAGAGGTCTGCTGTACGGCAGCTTGGGGCAGGGTGACAGGCAGGGTGGCAGGGGGTCAAATAGTCCGGAAGCATAGCTCCCTTGTCCATTGAGCTACAGTCAAACGGATTAGTGTTCTGACTTCGCCAGGACCCTGGGTTTCTGTCGCATTGCTCAGATAAAGTGCTGAATCTGTTTCCGGCCTCGTCCAAGTTCGAATCCCCAATTGGTTTGGTTGTACAGACGCCGTCAAAAGTAAGGAAACGCTTTCAAGGCATCGCCTCTACGATCCCAATCTAAATACACACACAAAATTTGGTCAAAATCGGACCAGTAGTTTCCGAGTTACAAGTGTTTAAAGGTCTGCTATTCAGAGGTCTGTTGTACGGCAACTTGTGGCAGGGTGACAGGCAGGGTGACAGGCCGGGTGACAGGCCGGGTGGCAGGCCAGGAGGCAGGCCGGGTGGCAGGGGGTCAAACAGTCCGGGAGCGTAGCTCCCTTGTCCATTGAGCTACAGTCAAACGGATTAGTGTTCTGACTTCGCCAGGACCCCCGGTTTCTGTCGCATTGCTTAGATAAAGTGCTGAACCTGTTACCGACCTCGTCCATGTTCGAATCCCCAATTGGTTTGGTTGTACCGATGCCATCCAAAGTAAGGAAACGCTTGCAAGACATAGCCTCTACGACATTGACGTGTCCCAGAACGTCCCAGGATGTTCTACACCCATTTCAGACGCCGTCCATGTTCGAATCCGCAAATGGTTTGCTTGTACCAACGCCGTCACATGCAAGGAACCGCTTGCGAGACATCACCACATGTGTCCCAGTGAGTTTTTAACTCACGTTTGACTTTGACCATGTTCGAATCCCCAGTTGGTTTTGTTGTACCGACGCCATCAAAAGTAAGGAAACGCTTGCAAGACATCGCCTCTACGATCCCACTCTACATACACACACAAAATTGGTCAAAATCGGACCAGTAGTTTCCGAGTTACAAGTGTTTAAAGGTCTGCTATTCAGAGGTCTGTTGTACGGCAGCTTGTGGCAGGGTGACAGGCAGGGTGACAGGCAGGGTGGCATGCCGGGTGGCAGGCCGGGTGGCAGGCCGGGTGGCAGGGGGTCAAATAGTCCGGGAGCGTAGCTCCCTTGTCCATTGAGCTACAGTCAAACGGATTAGTGTTCTGACTTCGCCAGGACCCCGGGTTTCTGTCGCATTGCTTAGATAAAGTGCTGAACCTGTTTCCGACCTCGTCCATGTTCGAATCCCCAATTGGTTTGGTTGTACCGATGCCGTCAAAAGTAAGGAAACGCTTGCAAGACATCGCCTCTACGATCCCACTCTACATACACACACAAAATTTGGTCCAGTAGTTTCCGAGTTACAAGTGTTGAAAGGTCTGCTATTCAGAGGTCTGCTGTACGGCAGCTTGTGGCAGGGTGACAGGCAGGGTGGGTGGGTGGCACTTTGTGACAGGGGGTGAAAGAGTCCGGGAGAAAAATGAGCGTAGCTCCTTTGTCCATTGAGCTACGGTCAAACGGATTAGCGTTCTGAGTTCGCCAGCACCCCGGCTTTCTGTCGCAGTGTTCAGATATAGTGCCGAACCAGAACCTGTTTCCGACCTCGTCCATGTTCGAATCCCCATATGGTTTGGTTGTACCGACGCCGTCAAAAGTAAGGAAACGCTTTCCAGACATCGCCTCTACGACACTGACGTGTCCCGGGATGTTCTGAAGCCATTTCACATGCCTTCCATGTTCGAATCTGCATATGGTTTGCTTGTACCAACGCTGTCAAATACAAGGAACCGCTTGCGAGACATCACCACATGTGTCTCAGTGAGTTCTTAACCCATTTCCGACCTCGAATCCTCGTGTTCGAATCCTTTCATGGTTTGCTTGAACCACCTTCATCAAAATATAGTCATTAGTGTCCCAGGGTGTTCTAAACCATTTTCAGACTTCGATCATGTTCGAATCCTCAAATGGTTTGCTTGTACCAACGTCGTAAATCATAGTCAACGCATGCAGGCTGGACATCATCGCCAGAAATTGGCCTGTTCTGGGGGTTTTCGGGGGGGGGGGGGGGGGGGGGCACGGATGGTACGGTAGCATTTGGCAATTGGGAAATAAAGTAGCAAGTCAGGGAGCCTGACTATCCGATCTAGATAGTCGCCTCTCAAGACAAGCATGGGTTGCTAAAGACCAATTCCAACTATCATCTTCAAGGGTAGTCGACAGTCAAAGGGAAATAATTCTACCTACCTAGATTTACGATTGCTTCATTCAGTATTTGCACTCAAATCTGTTTTTTAAATATTGCAACCAAGCATTGTTACTTTTAGCATACATCCAAGAACTAAAAATGAGGTTCATATGACTAAGTAACTTAATGTTAAGTCTCAGTTGTTTCTGTGAAGAACCTAACAAGATATGATCTTTAAAGTAAAATGTTGGCGAAAACAATGATCAAAATCAAAATCCAATATGACCTCAACTAAAAATGATATCCCAAGACAGCTATCAAAGGTTTGATGTGTTGTGTATGGAGACAGGTTCCAGAAAGTTTGGAATCATTTCATTCAGCGGATTCAGAGTTCCATGCTTTTGAAGACATGTACCCCCAAGACACCGTGAAAACCTTGAATTCAATATGGCTGCCAAACCACGTGACCAATGGCCAAAGTCAAAGAACAAAAAATGGCAGGCACCTAAAGCAGCAGACACATGCCAATTTTGAAAGTGATCGGACAAGCGGTTTGGGAGCAATAGGCCAACATAAATGTTAAAAAAAATCTTGTTTTTTGGTTATCTGCCCTTGGTCTTTGGGCCTACGGCCTTTGGATTTTTGTGGTATCTGCTTCAGGACATTGGGAATCTTGGTGCCAATTTTGAAGAGATTCTGAGCTGTAGTTCTTGAGTTATGATTGGAACAAAAAACGCCGGAATAATAATAATAATAATAATAATAATAATAATAATAATAATAAAGAAGAATAATAATAATAATAATAATAATAATAATAATAATAATAATAATAATAAATCGAACGATTACAATAGGTCTCTTTGCCTTTCAGGCATAGAGCCCTAATAAATCGAACGATTACAATAGGTCTCTTGCCTTTCAGGCATAGAGCCCTAATAATAATAATAAATCGAACGATTACAATAGGTCTCTTGCCTTTCAGGCATAGAGCCCTAATAAATCGAACGATTACAATAGGTCTCTTGCCTTTCAGGCATAGAGCCCTAATAATAAAGAATAATAATAATAATAATAATAATAATAATAAATCGAATGATTACAATAGGTCTCTTGCCTTTCAGGCATAGAGCCCTAATAATAAATCGAACGATTACAATAGGTCTCTTGCCTTTCAGGCATAGAGCCCTAAAAATCTGTCAAGCAATGTCAAGCTTACACATATTATTGTTTCAAAACAGCTATGAAAATTAGCTAACACTTTTATCAATGCACTTTTGTCAAAATTTGTTACAATCGCTAAATCTCTAGTCACTGCTGTTACAATTAAGCGTCCCTACTGTTACAAGTATTTAAAATACTCATTACTGTTGCAATCACAGATGTAAATTTGGTAATTTTAAAAATAAATTCATAAAACTTAATTGAAACAACATTTATTAGTTTGAATTGTTATGTAGGTAAAGCAGAATCTGTATTGCAATCCATTTCAGTCACAACTGTTGCCATCCTTCGTCACTACTGTTACATATACTTGCTATATTGTCTGTTTTCTGGCCACGCATGTGTGCATTTTTTAGAACCTTCAAGCAAAATCATTGTATTCATTATGCTAATTATCTGTACAAACAGCCATGAATTATTCTTTCAATTTGCCTTCAGAATACTAGTTCAACTGACGATATGTCTCCACTGTTACAATGTCTGTCCCCACTGTTACATTATAACACAAATGACATTGTAACAGTAGTGACCGTAACATTAGTGACAAATCAACTTAACTTTCATTTCTAAAATAATGACTGGTCCCTTAGGATCAAAAGACACATGCTTCCAAAACTATACACAAAATGGAAAATCAGTACACATATGCACACAACAAATGACATAGGTTTTCAAGCCCAGTAACAGTAGTGACGTAACAAAACATGAGATATGAAAAACGACTCACCTTATGTGTTGTAATTTTTTTATTTCTGCAGTCTCAAAAAAACAGGTGCAGCAAATGTTGACATCCAAAAAGTAAGGCTTTGGAACAGGAAGTAGTTTAAGCAGTCAGCTAGGAAGATGCCATTTATTCGAACTATTTAGTTCTGATAACAGTAGTGACATGTAAACTTGTGACAAGCATAAAAACGGAAATAAATCATATATTTTTCATTCAAAAATATTTAAATAATTTGTTATACTTAATCTAAGATCATCTTTAAAGATATATGCAAAAATGTCTGACAAAAACTAATTTTGGATTAAAATTAAATATCATGAAGTTGGGCCATCAGGCTTGTGACAAGTTAAAATGGGCAAAATTTCACCCTTAAAAGTCATTTTGTGGAGCTTAACTATAATTTATAGCTAATTTGTTTATAGTAGTATATGCAGACATATATAAGATACAATTTAAGATTAAAACACATTTTTAGAATACCATAATTAATGAGATACTAACATATAACACAAAATCTTACAAATTTTGGAAATGACTCATTTACAACCAAAATATTACTTTTTCATGTGTTAATTTTTTAACTCTTACTTTAAATACCATGGTGAGGTAATCAAAGGACTTGAGAAGGGGCATGATGGTTCCTATGATCAGCAGTGGCAACACAGAATATCCAATCACTCCTAGGCATTGTGAGTAGCTGACCTGAAACATGAACCTTACAAATAGCATCATATTACCCTATCTCACCTAGTCAACTATTCAACATGTATACCTGTGAGCAATGGCATCAAGTTAAAAAGGCTGTCAGCATCAACAATATCTTAACATGTATCCGTTTCTTTGTTTGTTTGTTTGTTTGTTTGTTGTTTAACGCAGCACTCAGCAATATTCCAGTTATATGAAGGCGGTCTCTAAATAATCGAGTCTGGACCAGACAGTCCAGTAACTGAAATCATGAGCATCGATCCACGCAATTTGGATACGATGACATGAATCAACCAAGTCAGCGAGCCTGAACACCCAATCCTGTTAGTCGCCTCTTAATACAAGTATAGTCGCCTTTATACGGCAAGCATGGGTTGCTGAAGACCGATTCTACCTCGGATCTTCACAGGTTTAATATGTATCCAGTCAGAAGGGTGTTGAACTTTTTTTCTGATTCCCCCAAACATTCCCACCAGAAACATATATCTTGATCCATTTTGATTTCACAAATCACTTGACAGCTCACCTTACTAATATCTATCCAAGAACCATGAGTACTTCAGGATTGAGAAAACATACTCACTATAGTAAAACTTTGGAAAAAAAGTCTCCAGCAACATGAAAATTGTTTGCTGGGTAGGTCTTTATACAGGTTTTGTGAAAGAGCTGGAAATCTGATGGTGGAAAACCTGGTGAGTACCGGGAATATTCAATGAGTTGTATGCAACAGTCATGCATTGCAGCCATGGTGACAAACAACTATTTCACAGGTGCATTGTCCCAGTTGAATATCTTTAGTGTTGACCTATATTCTCATGCAGTTACCTTAGCAGATTAGCAAAATATTTGGCCATTAATGGTCTGGCCTTTCTGAAGATAGTCCACCAGAGAAGATAAACTCTGAGCATTTCAGATCAGGAATTAAAAACCTTGAAACACAGCGTGCTGAAGCATTTGTCATGCCCAGTTAATTCCTAATGTACTGTCGTAAATGCTAGAAAAATGTTAAAATAGGATATAATTTTTCACAGACTGTTGTAATTGAAATATCGAGTGACTACCGATCAACCTGCCTGTGGTTTGAAGTATATCAGTCACAAGCAGATCTATCGACAAGTTTACAGGGGAAAATTTGAACGAAAACAGGAAGTCTCATTTATTTTTAGTCAATGATGGTAATCTAAAATGGACCATAGAAATATGCGCATGTGAATGATAATAATGTAGTCTTCATAAAACATCTGATCCACACACAAAAATCATTTGGAGAAAATTGTTGATGTGCATCTTCTAAAAGTATCATTTATTTTTAGTCAATGATGGTAATCTAAAATGGACCATAGAAATATGTGCATGTGAATGATAATAATGTAGTCTTCATAAAACATCTGATCCACACACAAAAATCATTTGGAGAAAATTGTTGATGTGCATCTTCTAAAATGACAAAATGACACTGCGTTTGTTTTGTCAACATTGCTCCCATGATGCATGTTACATTACACTGGCATAGCCAAGCCATGGTACTAGACATGGAGTCAGTACTAGGGGATGTATACAAGTTCTTTACACTTTGAGAGATAGAGGGGAACCATTTATTAATTTACATTCACCGAACTGTCCAAGCTATGGGGTTTTCAATTCATACCATCAAGTCTACGGTATGATAAATAAAACAAAACAGGTATAGGGGCGGTCTCAAAAACAAAACCAGGACATAAAAGGATATCAGACAGATTTGATACAGGGTGATTAGGCGTGTAGTGTACAAGCTTTATGAACAGAAGGTAACCCTGACTTGTAATCCTGACTTGTAGTAGAATTTGGGAAGAAATTAAAGATACAATTGATGTTTCCCACACTGCACTAATTATTGCTCTCGAAGAGATGGGATTTCGATACACTGTGTGTTGCGATGACCGAGCAGTTTTTAGAGGATAATATTCCATCCTGTCTATGAGGTCACATCTCCGAACCATTGATAACTATCACAGTCAGGGCATCCAGATAATTTACCTTGATGAATCATTCCACTGACTACATGTGGCTATGGACAAAAAGAAGCCATGGTACCATCAGGTAAAGGTAATCGTGTCATTGTTTTGCACACCCTAACCTATGATATGGGACTTACTGATTGATGTGTGCTAGTTTTCAAGGCGAAAAAGAAAACTGGTGATTTTGATAAGGAAAGTATAGGAGATGATGTGTTCATAGACTGGTTGGAACATCAGATATTGCCTATTTTAAAAGTCAGTGTCATTGTCATGGATAACACCAGTTAAAATAAGTGAGAGAGTATGGTTTTACGCCGCTTTTAGCAATATTTCAGCAATATCACGGCGGGGGACACCAGAAATGGGCTTCACACAATGTACCAATGTCAGGAATCGAACCCGGGTCTTCAACATGACGAGCGGACGCTTTAACCACTTGGCTCGACGACCGCACCCACCCATTTAATATAACATCCAAGAATCAGATACTGTCGCCCAGAACGTGAGTAGTCTGAAGGTGACCACACAGGAATATATGACATTGTCGACTTCAGACCATCTGAAACAAAAGTTCAACTCATGGCGAAAAGTTGGGCTGAATAAGAAACAAGGAATACAAGACATATATGCTGGCAGCACAACACGGTCATGTTGTCTTATGTACGGCAGTCAGACATTGTGAGCTCAACCCTGTTGGCTAAATGTAAAGGATTCGTGGCAAGACATAACACAACATTCAAAAGTACAGATTCATATACGTCATCAGCGGAGATAAATGCTACCTCAAGACGCCATCTGTAGAACAACAAATACTTCTTGATTCCAAAACCTCAACCTTCCAATACTGTTTCATAGCTTTTAACTATTCCATCATGTTTCCAGCCAAATATAATGCAGTACGTATCCTTAGTTGCTACCCCATCAACGTAAATGTCAGTTAAGTACATTAACAGCAATATTTTGAGACCACCCAAAACACGGCTGACATTTGCAAAATATTTTGGTTTAGGCTTCAATTTAATTTATGGAGTTGAAGGGATTATACATGGGAACAAATATGAATTTTCTGTCACAAAATCACCCAACAAATTATTAATCCTGACATTCAAGCGTACTCATGAATTCAGATACCTGAGCCATATCAGCTCATTCCTCAGCAATCGATATCTCAACTTCTATAAGGGAGAAAGTTCTATGGCTAATTACAATGAATGTGACATTCATTTCTGTGTAGATACTAACACTGTTTAGGATTGACCATTTGATATTTGGGGTAGGGGGACCTGGGATTTTGTTTCAAAAAAAATTGTTCCCAAATATTCGTGAAATAAAATAATGATGTTTCCAACAGTTGAAAACAAATTGCTTGCCAAATTACATTGTTGCATGGTATATGTCTTAAGAAGATATTCAGGCTCTTAGTTTTGAATAAAAAAATATGGCTTTGTAGCTGTAGATGACAAAATTTCTAATCCCAATACAAAATCCCAGCCCCCAACCCCCACCAGAATATCAAATGGCCAGTCCCTTGTCAAGCATGTGTTGTAAAGAAAGGTGATGAAGTAGGAAGGTTATGAACACATGGATAATTAATGTTTATACAAGGTTGGATGATGATAGTATAACCAGGGTATTTTGGTATACATATTAATACAAACATTTTATGAAATTCTGTGGTTCAGAAATTTGGATGGGATTGCTTTGTTGTAAACATGTATTGAATAATGTGTGTTGGATATGTAACAAAGGATAACTGGACATTTGTGAGGTCAGGACATCTGAGTAAAACTCATGCATAATCAATCCCACTTCAAACTGTTATGGGTCAAGAAAAAAGTGTCTGTAATTAGTTGTCAGCTAATGGTACTTTTTAATATATTCTGGGACCAGCCAGTCTGGCATATTCTTGATTCTGTTTATATGCAGGATTGACCAGATAGTTAATAGGAATGTGTTAGTATGGAAAGGTTTGGCAGTGCTGATTGAATCTCAATCAGAAGTTGAGAAAATGGAAATAAGATATTGTTGAGACAAAAAGACCAAGAGTTATAACTCATCTTGGTACAGGTACTCGTGAAACAAACAGACAAAGAGTTCGGGCCAATTTTGGTGGTAGCAGCTAAAACAAATCAGGCTAGTATTTTGTTAGTTGTCACAGAGTGGTGCATCAGTTCAGCTCAGACCAGGAAGGTTCTCTCTCTGTGTTTCAGAAGTTGGAAAAATTAACGTTAGAGGTTATGAGCTGATATGGAATACTACCGGGCTCTTCAGTGCATCATCTAGAAATGTGTTGTGAAAATATCAGTCAGGCAACTGAAATACATCTGAGGACCTATTGTGTGGAATTCTCATCCAACACCCTACAATAAATGGAATTGAACAACAAACCTGACATATGATTTGAATGAGCTACATCATCCCTGGAACCAAGGTGTGGTTGGAATAAGTTGCCAGGATAGAAGGGAATCACAATCCCCGATATCCCAGGTAACATCAGATTGATGTTTACACAACATATAAAGTTGATTTATGAAGACTGATGATAGACATATTGGAATAATAGGATAACAAGGCATGATAGTAAAAACAATACAGAGGTTTGTATGGACAAGTTGATTGGAACCCTGTATTAAGATGAGAAGGATTAAGAGTTAAGACATAAAATATGGACAATGCAAATGAGATTAGGATTGTTCAGTGATGAGCTCATGGTAGGCTGTAGGGGGTGTTGTCACTCCAGAGCGACATTAGACTTTTTAGACTGAACGTGAGAGCGACATGCGGTAATGCTTTGAAGTTTTAATCTGTTTACGCAAAGGATTAGTATTTTTTAACATAGGATTAGAATGTTCACCATGACCACATCTCAGTAATTAATTATGATTTAGTAATCATACTAATCATTGTGGCATGTTCAACGTGTGTCTATCTTAATTAATTAAGTGAGCAATATTACTGCGGTTTTGATTAATTGATTGAGCGATATTCAGATAACAGATATAAATAAAATTTTACAATTTGGTATTAACAATATTTTCTTTTAATAGATGGACTTCGAAGATGCTGCTCGCAGATGCTGCTGGCACAGTTCTGGGATGTGAATGGAAGGGTCGATTCTTCCATTACTCACAAAGCATTTGGCGACGTGTACAGAACCTTGGCCTGCAGATTCCTTACAGAGAAGGCCCTGAAGTGAAGACCTTTGTGAGGCGAATTGCAGGCCTGCCATTGATTCCACCGCATCAGGTAATACATTAAAATATTATAATCACAATCAACGAAAAATCATGTATCGCATCTTGTTTATATTATTCTTATACTTATATAAGCTTATATTTTTTCTATTTAGGTAGAAACTTAGTGGCTTGACATAATGGAAGATATACCAGATGACTGCCGATGTCACCTCTCACTGAATAGAGGGCCACCTGCACATCGAGCAATGGAACCACTTCGGCAATGATGGTCCAAGAACAAACCACCATCTAGAGGGATGGCATCACTGCCTGCAGAGACTGGTAACCAAGGCCCATCTAGAGAGATGACATCACCGCCTGCAGAGACTGGTAACCAAGGCCCATTTAGAGGGATGGCATCACCGCCTGCAGAGACTGGTAACCCAGGCCCATCTAGAGGGATGGCATCACCGCCTGCAGAGACTGGTAACCAAGGCCCATCTAGAGGGATGGCATCACCGCCTGCAGAGACTGGTAACCAAGGCCCATCTAGAGGGATGGCATCACCGCCTGCAGAGACTGGTATCCAAGGCCCATCTAGAGGGATGGCATCACTGCCTGCAGAGACTGGTATCCAAGGCCCATCTAGAGGGATGGCATCACTGCCTGCAGAGACTGGTAACCAAGGCCCATCTAGAGGGATGGCATCACTGTCTGCAGAGACTGGTATCCAAGGCCCATCTAGAGGGATGGCATCACTGCCTGCAGAGACTGGTAACCAAGGCCCATCTAGAGGGATGGCATCACCGCCTGCAGAGACTGGTAACCAAGGCCCATCTAGAGGGATGGCATCACCGCCTGCAGAGACTGGTAACCAAGGCCCATCTAGAGGGATGGCATCACTGCCTGCAGAGACTGGTAACCAAGGCCCATCTAGAGGGATGGCATCACCGCCTGCAGAGACTGGTATCCAAGGCCCATCTAGAGGGATGGCATCACTGCCTGCAGAGACTGGTAACCAAGGCCCATCTAGAGGGATGGCATCACCGCCTGCAGAGACTGGTATCCAAGGCCCATCTAGAGGGATGGCATCACTGCCTGCAGAGACTGGTATCTAAGGCCCATCTAGAGGGATGGCATCACTGCCTGCAGAGACTCGTAACCAAGGCCCATCTAGAGGGATGGCATCACCGCCTGCAGAGACTGGTATCCAAGGCCCATCTAGAGGGATGGCATCATCTGTACCAAGAATATAGTAACCGAACGGCCAAAGACTGGTCGATAATTACTTGTGGACAAATTACTACAAGCATGTAATACTCACATCCCCCGCCAATATGACATGTTGGGTTGTGTGCAATGTAAATGGCCTAATTGCAGCACTAAAAAAAGTTGTTACTGGTGTTGTTTTTCCATCTGCAGTTTATGATAGAATATGTTACTGAATTTGTAATGAGTAAGGATGAGACATATGGACGAACAACTTCTTTATTACAATTAGGAGCGATGGTTTTGGTGAAGGTTCTGACACCATTATCAAGCAAGTGATACAGAGTATGTTTGACAAGAATATATAGTGTTTATACAGTTGAGTAGGTTTAAGATCAGTTACACTGTTGTATTTGCAATGAGTTGTGTTTCTGCATGAAGTTAGTCAGTGAATGCAACAACTGTGTCCATGACACTTTGGGAGGAACATACACTCAAGCGATGCAGAGCTTACCAACAAGAAAGGAAATGTATTCAATACTGTGAGATGACATTATGTGCCAAGTTTGGTGAAGAAATATAGTACGGTTTTCAAGATCTGCTCAAGAAACGAGGATTACCACCATTTTTAGTCTAAGTCAAAGTCGTTGCCATGGAAACTGGAAAAATAATGTTTTCAAAAATCCCAAACTATCAAAAGGCACCAGTTCACCACAAGACCTATCTATGTGCCAAGTTTATCTCCAACGTTTTTTTGTGTTCTTCTCCGGAAACGAAATGTGACGGACGGACGGCACCCATTCCTATAGCTCCCTTCTTCGTGGCGGGGGATAAAAATAAATGGATACTGCCACCAGTCACAAAATGTGACAAAATAAATACCAGAGCTTGGAGATGAGATTTAGAGAAAATATATCACAAGGATCTACAAAGTTATGAAAGTCGAAACTAGTGAAATGCAGAAGGACCACACAACAAGTAGGTAAAGTTCAATAACAAGTTTTGTAATTATTCAATAAACTGAAAAATCTTGTACATGTTCTCGAGATCGCGGGATAACGCTTTGAACTGTACTGGAAACATCAGTCGCTCGGCGTTGTCTGTCAGATCTTGGCTCTAGATTTTGGTACTGGTCTGTATCCCTCCCACGATTGATATATCTGAACTGTTAAAACAATTAAACTGTACAATTTACAAACCCTACATTGCTTGTCAATGTCAAAACTGACGCCTCGATCCTAGACAAGTCTATTTGTAGATGACCTAAGGTCACATGATACACAACCCTGACATCATAAAATCCAAGATGGCGACAGTTAACATGACTGACGTGACTCGAGTTGGAATTTACTGTTATACTTGATTCTGTAACTTGGAAAAACGCTGCATAAAGGTATGTCATCCTTATAACATACAACATGATGCTGGTACCCTAGTTAAAATTAGTGTGAAGGCTGGGAGTTGCCCCACTGTCATAAAAGGCTGTAAGTGTGATCTTTGCTAACCTTGCTAGAACAGGAATTTTTGTTTACAATATCATGTTCTGATGAAGCTGAAAGCTAGGTCTGCAGCTAGGAAATCGTCTAGCAATGGATTCGTACTAGCTGGGGGTGGGCAAACCTGATGACTGGTGCTGTAATCCTGGTGAATAGCCAAGGGGCTATTGATATCCCAAATGGTAAGACCTGGAACTCGTAACATCGACCATTCATTGCAAAGCGTAGATATTTCTGTGACGATGGGTTTATCTGGATGTGAAGATAGGCATCCTGTAAATCGAGGCCGATAAGCCAGTCTCCTCTCTTCAGCGTCGACCGTAACTTCTGTGCGGATTCCATCAGGAATTTTGGCGGAGGTACCAGGTATCCCTTTTTCTTCAGAGAATAAAAGCCTTTGGTGTTGTTGGTCTCCATTAGTCTCCGAATGGCTCGCTTCTTTAGTAGCTTCCTGACGGCCAAATCTGTTGCCGCCAACTTGACTCAGAGTAGATGAAACATGTGTCCGACGACTTGGGTCTTCAAGGTAGGATGTTTCTTGAAGTGCAGTTTTTACCCGTGAGCCAGAATGTCTAGAATACAGCGGTCGGGTGTAACTTGCTTCCAATTTTTCAGCGTATGACAGAAGGTCCCAGAGTTGGCATTATGTTGAAAGACAGTAGACGTAAATCACAGTCCATAGACATAACCATGTCAAAGAGTCTATAACGTCTTAGAGGGTGGCAGGGAAGTAAGAACCTGCGTTTGCCTCTGCCTCCAGATCTTCAACAGCGATTGAATCCTTGTTGCTTGCAATCTGGCTGGCGAAAAGAATTTCTGAGAAGATTTACGCTTGTCGTACCCCGACATGTTTGGAAAGAATCCTCCCAGGAGGGGACAAACTTCTTCTTATGAGGCTGTTTAGATGATGAATCTTTGTCAGCTAGGTTAATAGTTGATGTTTTGAATCGTTCCATAGAATCTTTTCTGACTTCATCTATCTTGTGTCCCAATTTCCCGTTGAATGTCGTGGGAGCTGATATGGGTTGTGACATTATCAAACTCTTGGTTTAGTTAGACACAGCTCTGAAACAGATCTGAGATACAAGTTGTTTGCGCTGTAGCAATCTGGTCGGCAATCTTGATGAAGGTCTTCTTAGATGTGTTGGCACACCGCTCACATCTCTTGTCCTCAGTGCAAGATGTGCCTCTGCACTTCGTACAGTGATCATGAGGATCTCCCGTGACCATGAAATGGCCACACTTTTTGCACCTGGGAGTAGAGGGAGACTCTATTCTGACCTCACAAAATCAAGCACCAGTTATACTTATGTGCATGTGATTGTCACTCCCGAAGCAGCTATTAATATCCACTTATTGTCTGTTATTATAGAATTTTAGATTAATGTGACTTACTACTATGTGCTAGATCTTACTACTTTTACAATAGGTGTTGACTCCAGCACACACAGGAAAAAAGTCAGGTTCCCGCCATTACATACGTCATAGCTCAGGTGGTTACGATGCTGCATGGCTACAACTAATTGTGTGTGATTGACAGTGAAGAGGATGTCTGTTGAAAATCTGAAAATTTTAGTTTGTGACTGAAGCCAAAATACAGGATTTATGGCAGAGATGTAATAGAGGTAGAGATTTTGGTTGATATCTATCTCTTAGTTCCAGGGAAGAAGTTGCTCAAAGCAATGTAGCTAATTACCCCTATTTGGCCCTCAGTCCTTTGGGGGGTCAGCCCATCCATCTGTACAATTTTGAATCCTCACCACCAAAGAATGTTTCCAACCAAATATGGTTGATATCTATCGCTTAGTTCCAGCGAAGAAGTCGCTCAAAGCAATATAGCAAAATTACCCCTATTTGGGCCCAGCCCCACAGCCCCTTGGGGGGTCAGCCCCTCCATTTGTACAATTTTGAATCCTCACCACCTAAGGATACGTCCAGTCAAATTTCATCAATTTCCAATTAGTGGTTCAGAAGAAGAAGTCGTTTGAAACAATTGTTGACGTACAGAGGACGGACACCACGGTATGGCATAAGCTCACCTTGGTCCTTTGGACCCGGTGAGCTAATAAGTACTTGCAGTTACCCTGTCTGGCAATCAGCATAAGGTGATAACACACACAAGGTATCTCAGAGGGCTAGCACTCCAAAACTGGCAAAAGTCTGGTGTATTACAAGCAGTCACACATATGTGCAAGCACATTGCTATAAATATGTGAAATAATTTAGAAGACAATGTTGAACCACACTTCACCACACCTTACTATAAATAGAAGTGTTGCTTGAAGCCTGATATTGCTTCTTTCAGCTACATTTCCGAAAATTCTCATTTAAAGAGGACTGCAATATTATTCTATTTTATTTGTTGTTTCTACTGGTTGAACTTACCTCGCCACCTAAAACTCTAGCAAGCAGGAAGATGACAAAAGATCCAAAGATCCATATTGTGAGAATCCATGAAACTACCTGAAACAAAGAAGACAAGGATGAATATGAAGGAATGATTGCCACTGCAATGGCACTTTAGCTCACCTGGATATGAAGTTAACATCTTAAAGTGTCAATAAAGACCAGTTTTGGGAACTGACCTATAAATGTTTGATCAATACCGGTAATCAAGATCATCAATCTATCAAAAATGGATAATGTAACAACAGTGAATGTTGACAAGCTCTTGAAACATATGTTTTTCCATGTAAGGTTAAGTTACCTTAGTTCTATGTAAGTACCCTTTCTTTTTAATAAATAGCAAATCTAGTGTATCTTGAATAGCACTGTTTGCAAATGGACGAAATTCTGCAACTTAATCATGATTTCCTGTGCTGTGTCACACATGGTTGACAAAAGCAGTGTGAACAGACATCTTGGCCTTCTTGTTGATTCGAATTGACAGCCAGAATGATGTCATCAAACAAAAACAATTCTTTCCTAAAAATGGGAATGAATTTTCAATTCATCCTGAGGTCATAATCCTGATCATGTAGATGTGTGTGTTGAAGGAATCTTGTGATGATTCTGAACTGAAAACATGGCATTTTCATCACTTGGAAATATTTTTTACCATTACCAGGGTTTTAATAATCATTGTCATCCAATGAAATTTGTGTGTTATCATGACATCATATTGATGTGTCAGATCACTTGTATAAGCTCCACCCACTCAGAGTGAGGAAGTTCTACTGCAAATGCCGCTTTAATGATAATTCATTTGTTGCAGACAAGCAGATGATTAAAAAACTTATATGGGTAAAGAGAATCCTTGTTTAGCTCATGAACTGTATACATTATCCCAGGAAAAGCCAGAGACCATTATCAATGGAACTGAAAAAGGGCAAATGACAGGCCCCTTCAGGAAGTCTAAGTACAAGAAGTTTTGGAAAATGCCAGTGGTTCTTGCCAAATAAATAACCCACTAGCTCATTTAGATAGATTAAGTGTTTTCCCATTACTTCCCAGCTTATTGCGACCACTGTACCTTCTATGCCAGAGAAACTGGCCAAAGCTGTCAAGGCAGATGCTGTCAAATGCTTATACACATAGTCTCTGACATATGAACTCTGACCCTGTCATTCAAATGCTTACCAACTGTAAACATTTAAAGAGAACAGTTGAAATATTTACGTGCCATTACAAGTAATAGTAATATTTTATTTAGTGGCTTGAAATTGTGCGCTTCGCACAGAATCAGAAGTGCTAGTTTAAATGTAAGAGTGACAGTGGGTCCATTGGTTCCCCACATTGGTTTATAGCATTGCATGTTAGATCTATATATAAGGCCAAACTTCAGTCATCTATAGTGTAATTTTATCTTTAACCTTTAGCCTGCTGAATTATTTTCACACTTCTTACCCCTGCCTGCTGGATTAATTTTAGCATAAGGCGCTCTACAGAGGATGGGTGATTTCAAACAGTTGGTGCCTCATTAAACAAGGGCCAATTGAAGAAATATTTTGCACATTCCTGATAGAACACTACACAGTACTATATGAAAATATACCGATGTTTTCAATCATACCAAGGTCAAGACCAAAGCGAACACAAAATGTGTAAATTTTCTTGAACTTACCTGAATTGCATTATTGAAGGTGGTTTGCGTTTCATGCTAGGAACCTTTTAATATCGTAACATTTGTGCATATTGATTTCAATAATCATATCTCCGATATCTTAATTTTAATTCAGTAAAAATTCAGGGTTTTTTATCAGCAAATAACAGCGCGATTATAAATTATAATTATAAATCGGTAAATTTATTATCTAAATGTTAAACAGAAAAATAACTTAATTTTCGAGGTCATCATGTCAGTTGCTGAAAAACGAACATTCGGGTTAATCTGATGTGTCATGTTATAAAATTTGCAGGAAACAATTTATGACTTATAAATATTCACTAATCCTAATTTCAAGCGTTTCGGTTGAATATTTTCGATATACAAAAATAAACAGCCCGTGTCATGATGTTAGCAGACGTCCTAAAATCAAACATGGCGTGCTCAGCCCGACCTCTGAATAACTTATTGCTATTTCAATATCAACAAAGTTTACATTGCCTTTAAAAATATGCCTTAGCGAAAGGTGATGATCCTCTCAATCAAAAGTAAGATATTTCAGTAAGTACAAAGGTCACCGGATGTGATGTCACAGACAGGGGTTGTCTCCTGATAATTTTTAGTACCAAAACAGTTACAGTAAATTTTGAAATAATTCGCCTATCACATACAGCAAAAACATAAGATAATACATAGTATCAGTAATCGCCACTAATATGAAATAAAAATGTGACTTGACGATATACTTGGCGTATTATTCGATTCTTTTGACCTTGCATGCTCCCGTGACCCGGACAATAATCAACATGCCAAATGCAAGTTTCTCGGTATCTTTTATTTGAACTTTTGTTGATATTTAAGAATCACCATTCAGTGTTACGGTAAATATAAATGGGCATGATTCATATTTCTGCGATGTACACGCTGATAAGTTTCACTATTATAAGTGTATCCCACGTAATACGTCTATGGATATCGTCGATCAGCATGATCACTCTCTACAACAGGTGCATGAAAATGGGCTTGACAAAACGTGTTTCCAAATAACATTCCTGAGTTGTTGAATATGATGGGATATATGTAAGCAATAAAATGCTACATACATATTTTCGGTGTTAGTTCCACATTACATTTGGGACAGTTTTCCTTTCCTAATACATTCATAGATTCTAGCATGATTTTTAGAACAATTTCACGAAGCATTTCTAAATTTATTCCCAAAATATGAAGAACGCCATGATTGCGTATTGATTATAGATTTGTAATTGTTTAATTATTTACAGCTGTTTACAGGTTTAAAAATTTTATTTTATATTTTTTTATTTATTAGTTATTTTTTTCCACAATGATTGTGGGTATGGACACTAAATATTGGTCAATGCATCTGCACAGAGTAGTATAGGTAATGATGGTTCTGGAACACTTCCACTGGAGCCAGATTTTATATACCTATACCACTACTACAGATGAAATTTTTTATGTCAAAATGATGATGTGATTCAACGATCTTCATAACATTAAACTAAATTGTAATGAAAATATTCTCTATTATTTTTACTAATACGTATACCATTATTTTTAACAAAGTGATACTCAACATTTTTACTAAGTTCTTTGTTCATTTTACTAGGAGACCAGACTATATACTCTTCTTGGTAATTGGAAAGAAACAATTGATGACCGTATTTGGTTGGTTTGACATCACTGATATAATATATACCTTGTGGTAATTCTCTCCATTTGATAATTTTGTCCCTGAGCATAAATGCTTCGATAGCTTTTTCGAGTTCTTCCTTTGTTTGGTTTGTAATTCTCCATTATTATATACTTATGTAAGCATTCGTTTAAATGAATGTATGATTTTTTATGCGGCTCGATCTAATGATAGGAAGCAATCTATTTTTAATCTCCAATTTGTGAAACCACAACAAAACACAAATATATAAGATAAATGGTTTATTATATTGGCACAGAAACGGGTGCTAGCTCGGGCACAGGCATGGAATGTTAGAAGAGAAGGAGGAACCATGTTATAAATGGATGTCCGGAGGTCATGCCCACCTGGACTGAGGGATCTGCCGGTCCTGGGGTCTCCTGACCCGAACTATCCCATGTTTTTGGTGTCCTAGGGTCATGCTGACCCGGACTGAGGGATCTGCCGGTCCTGGGGTCTCGTGACCCAGACTATCCCGTGATATGGTGTCCTCTCCTATGAATTGGGGACAGTAAAGGCCGACCAAGTGTAATGAAAGATAAGTCAAGGCGACAGAACCAGCCCCAAGGTGATGGTCAGGGATGGAGGGTGGCAACTTTGACAACCAGCATGAAAACACAGCAGAGAATGAGGAAGAGACATGCGCAGAATAAAGTAAATCATGATGCATGATGGGATATGTTTACCGCGAATATGGGGTACGGCATGGAAAATGCAGGCAATGACACGCATTGTGGTAGAATAAGGTATGGACGGCATAATGTTAAGAATATGTGTAGAGATCTGGACGGTAACATTGCAGTGAGTACATGTAATATGTAGAGAGTACCTGTTATGGCTGCACATCAAGTAAATTTACATCAAGTTCTTTGGTTTTGGCACGGAAAAATTGACGCGCTTGTTGTCTCCCCCTTTCTATGAACTATTTTTCTTGTCTTTGCTAATACCACTGGTCTTACGAGTATTTGATCGAATCTCCTGCTTCATTACGTTGTATTTGGTGAGTTCTGACAAAACTAAACGAAACTCCTCCTCGGATATCTTACAATCAGCCATTGCTGTTGAAATATGGTCCTCAATGCTGTTCAACTTTGCCTCGGTGAGTATCCGAATATTATCATGTTTTAAGGCTTTCTTTTGCAACATACGAGAAATGAATTTTATCGCTATTCCTGCCAGTCCCGAGACTCCAGCCGCTATTTCCATGCCAAGTATGATAGGCGCGGCGATTATAGTTGATAATAAACCAACACCGGCTACACCGAGTCCCATGCCAGCCGTCACAAGCGCAGCGTCAACTCCGTCGAGAGCATTCACGGCTCTGTGATACTTTTTATACAATCCAAGTCTAAACTCCCTCTCCTTCTCTATTCGATGTTTTATGTCGCTGATTTTATGTCATCGAAAACCATCAACAGTATCCATCTTTTCAGATGCTTCATCGAGCGCTGGATATAAACCCATAGTGTATATTATTATATAATATAATAGTCTTTAATTGGTCTTGCTTCAATGTTTTGAGAGTATACATCAACCTTATTAAATGTATATTATACGGCATGAATATCTTAGTAAGAGAAATGCTGTCACGTTTATTAATTTGGACCCCCTCAAGGGTTGCAACGGGTAATGCTCCCATATAAATAATACTGCAACTTTGACATTGGTGTTTCTTGAGCCATTTAATTGATAGACCTGGTAATATTTCAAAGGCATCTTCTGGTGCATCTCCAAGCAAGACTTCAATAATAAGTGTCGAAAGATCAGGTATTGCACTCAAGTTATCTTTAATATCATTGAATTCAGTAACCAAATTTAAACTAACATTCTTTGATGCCGGACGACTCAATAACATATGACCTGGGTTTTCTGGCAGGGGAGAGGCTAACACACTTTTTCGTTTTGAGGGGATATAAGCCCCGAGTACGATCCCACTATTTATTATCTTAGTTAAATTATGTGCCTTACCCGTCATTACATATGGTGGGGTAATGACGATATTCACTAGCCATTCGATTTTTGCTTCAATCATAGTCCATTTATTATCATCGTTGCTAGTAAGATTGTATGAAGTGTTTTTATTGAGTCTACTAACGTCGACATCGCTTAAATCTCCTAGAATAACTGGGAATGCAACTTCTTTCCGCTTGTATACATTATCTTGTAAGTGTAAAGCGTATAACTTACCATCGGTACTGGGTTTACCGAAACCTTCTGTGTCTCCAAGATCGGAAAGCGCAATTGTATTACATTGTCTAAGGTTATGCGTTCCAGGGCCTGATGAATCAACCATTTTTTATAATATGGATTGTTGCACTCAAGTATCCTATATGTACAGGTTGATGTTTTAAATCTATTACAGACATTTTGGGGCCTGAAATAATACCTCGCTTTAATTTTTAACATTGTAATGTTGAGAAAGATTCCGTTCTACCGCTATTATATTTCTCTTCTTTGACTGGAATAGCTCTAAGCAGAGTTGAAGGACTTTCGAGTTGAATATTATCCGTCATACTTATCTGATCAAGATGGATGCACAACTCTTTATAGGGAACTAAATCGGGTAATTCATCTACCTGCACTGTTTCGTTGATGTTATTGATTCATCTCTTCCTGGTCTACTAAGTCCAAGTGTTTCTGATAAGCACTCGCCAATAATTATAAAATCTTCTCCAGTGATTAAAATCAGCATCTCAGCAGAGATCATTTTGTGTGAGACTAACTCCCAAAGGCTTAAAAATTTCATTATTGAGTGAGCATACGCTGTAATACCCATCAGGTATAGTGTGAAGTGCTTCACGAATTGGAGATGACTGAATTCTCTGAGAAGACCAGTAGGAATATCCTCTGGTGATCCAATGGCCAAAGGTGAAACTTCATTTGATGTGTGGCACTACGAGGTTGAAAGTTTCGTTTGCAGTAAGACTCATTCTGAGGAGGAGATCTTACAGGCGCTCAGGAGAGCCCTTAGGGGTGAAGCTGCCCGTGTCATAATGAGGTTAGGTCACACTGCATCACTCACTTCAGTTCTTAATAAACTGAAAAGTGTATTCAGTCCATCAGTCATGGAGCAAGGTGAAGTCCTTATGGCCCAGTTTTATGGTGCACGCCAAGGGGAAAAGGAGGATGCTACAACATGGGGTTGCAGACTTGAGGACATGTTAGACAGGCTTGTCTTACAAGGTTTCATCCAACAGGATAGATCAAGCTCTGTTCTCAGGACAGTCTTCTGGTCAGGACTCAGGCAGGAACTGAAGGACTCAACAGGACACAAATTTGACACCATACAGGATTTCGACCAGCTCCGAGTCGCTATTAGGAGAATTGAATATGACCAGGAGCAAAGGAAACTGGAAGTACAGAAGAAACCTGTACCAGCCAAGGTCATGGCTTCACTTCAACCAACCTCTGAAGTATCAGCGTTGATGGGAGTCATTGACAAGCTGTCATCCAAGATTGATAATCTGGAGGCAAGGATGAATCAGTTCACTCCTACCGCATCCCAGGCACAACACAAGGGACAATATCATTATCAACATCATCATGGTAATCCTGATAACCCTGCACAACTACCTCATGATTTTGAACTACAGTCTGGAGTCCAGTGCTATAGGTGTGGACAATATGGTCACCTTATGAGAGGCTGTCGTGTCAACATAGATCATATGAGGCGTGGACCTTTAAATGGCAGAGGACCAATGTCAAGGGGCAGACATTAGGTTCTTTCAGACAGAGCTCCACTGAAGTCGTCCATTCCAAGATACCAGCTGGATTGATTGGAACAGCTAACGAGACAAATGTCATCATCCATGGTGTTTCACATAAGGCCCTCCTAGATACAGGATCATCAGTGTCAACTATCCCGGAAAGTTTCCATAAGGAGTGTTTATCATCATTGGAGATTAAGACCTTAGGTGATTTCATTCGTATTGAATGTGCTGATGGTGAGGCATTGCCTTATATGGGATATGTGGAAGTTCCAGTTGAAACTACTGGGTTATCTCCAGGTCTCAAAAGTAATTGTTTATTGTTAGTCATCCCAGACAGTGAGTACAACAAGAGTGTACCTGTTTTACTGGGGACTAATTACCTTATCCCAGCTCTTGAGAGCTGCAGGGAGGCAACTGGACCTAACTTTCTTCAAGTCAGCAAAATGCACACACCTTGGTATCTTGCCTTTAGGAGTATCATTTTGCAGGACAAGGAACTTAAAAGGAAAGATGGGACCCTTGGACTTATGCGTAGCTGTGAGGTGTCAAAAGTAGTTGTACCTCCCAACAGAACTGTAACAGTCAAGTGTTCACTCTACAAGGAACTGCCTTATAGAGAAACTTGTGTTATGCTTCATCCAGCCAAGAAGACATGTATATCACCGGGGATAGAGATAACTCCTGCATTATTCCGCTACCAGTACAAGCGATCACTACAAGTTCCTGTTCAATTGTCAAACCTGACCAACCAGACCATAGTTGTTTCCCCTAGGACAATCATCTGTGAGATGCAACCAGTCCAAATTGAGAAAGTTGCACCCATCAACTTGGAACAGATTGCCACTGAAGTAAAACAGCACCCACTGGACAAGGTGAACATATCTCATAAAGTTACTGATGAACAGAAGAAGATGGGTGAAGAGTTAATTCAGAAATACAGCGATGTATTTTCAACAGGAGATTTAGATGTTGGCCACTACACTGATGTGAAACATCGGATTGAGTTGACAGACCCTACACCATTCAAGGAAAGACATCGACGCATACCGCCATCTATGTTTCAAGAGGTGAAGGACCATCTCCAACAGTTACTTGCTTGTGGAATCATCAGACGTTCTTATAGCCCATGGGCATCTAATGTAGTCCTTGTACGCAAGGCTGATGGATCTCTGCGTATGTGTATAGATTTTAGATCACTCAACCGTCGCACGGTTAAAGATGCCTACGCTTTACCACGCGCAGAAGAAATCTTTGACAGACTTGCAGGATCCAAGTTTTTCACTGTTATGGACATGAAGTCGGGCTACCATCAGATAGAAATAGAGGAAGGTCACAAAGCAAGAACAGCCTTTACAGTTGGACCTCTTGGGTTTTATGAGTACAATCGCTTGCCTTTTGGACTCGTAAATGCTCCAGCTACATATCAACGCCAGATGGAACATATGTTAGGAGATCTTCATTTGGAAATTTGCATGATATACCTGGATGATCTCATCGTGTTTTCTGATACTTTTGAAGAGCATCTCATTCGATTAGAAAGGATTTTCCAACGTCTGAGGAAAAGTGGAATAAAGTTGGCACCCAAGAAGTGTAACTTCTTACAAGAACAAGCAAAGTTTGTCGGCCACATTGTATCAGCAAATGGAGTTCAAACTGACCCTGCAAAGATTGAGAAGGTACTGAATTGGCCAACTCCTAAGAGTCCAGAGGAAGTTCGTCAATTCCTTGGGTTTGCCGGATACTACAGAAAATTTGTTAAGAATTTCTCTAATATCGCTTGGCCTCTCTCACAGTTGCTCCCTCCAACTGTGAAGAATAATCGCTTCAAGAAGAAAACAGACTTGAAAGTTAAATGGACTTGGGGTCAGGATCAGGAATCAGCCTTCAAGCAACTGAAAGATGCTTTGTCAAAGCCACCTATTCTTGGATATGCAAATTATGGTCTTCCTTTTGAAGTTCATACAGATGCAAGCTCACTCGGATTAGGTGCCATTCTCTACCAAGAACAAGAAGGACAAAAGAGAGTCATCGCCTATGCCAGCAGAGGTCTGAATAAAGCAGAGAGGAACTACCCAGCACACAAGTTGGAGTTCCTAGCATTAAAATGGGCAGTATCGGAGAAATTTTATGACTATCTCTACGGAAATCAGTTCACTGTACTGACGGACAACAACCCTCTCACATACGTTTTGACTACAGCCAAATTGGATGCTACTGGACACAGGTGGATTGCAGCTCTTTCCGCATTCAACTTTGATATTAAGTATCGTCCAGGAAAAGGTAACATAGATGCTGATGCGCTCTCAAGGTTGCCACAAGAAGAAGAGACAGATACTATAGCTACTACATCTGTAAAGGCGATCTGCAATAGTTGTCAGACATCTAACTACATTGAGAGTTTATGCTTTGCAGCTGAAGTTATTGCAGATGACGACGTTGAATACAGGAACAACATATCTAGCTTCACTCTAAGGGATTGGAGGAAAGCACAAGACAGGGATCCAGTACTCAACAGAGTCATTGACGGACTACATCACCACACGATACCAGAGGATATTCCTACTGGTCTTCTCAGAGAATTCAGTCATCTCCAATTACAACAGGGAGTGTTGTACAGAATTACTACCATGGATGGAGAAGAAAGGAAGCAACTTGTTCTCCCAGCAGAATTCATCAAAAGAACACTAAACGGACTTCATGATGAGATTGGACATCTCGGCCGAGATCGGACTCTAGCTCTCTGCAGGGACAGATTTTACTGGCCTGGAATGGCTAAAGATGTGGATCAGTGGATAAAAGACTGTGACAGATGCTTCAGAAGAACACCAGCAGAAGCCAGAGCTCCTCTTCTCTCCATCACTACCAGCCAGCCCCTTGAGTTAGTTTGCGTCGACTTCCTTACACTGGAGATGTCAAAGGGAGGATATCAACATATTCTTGTTCTGACTGACCATTTTACAAGATATGCTCAGGCCTACCCTACTAGGAACATGACTGCGAAGACCACTGCAGAAGTCCTATTTAACAACTTCTTTGTACACTATGGCTTCCCACAAAGACTACATGCAGATCAAGGCGCCAACTTTGAGAGTAACCTAATCAAGGAACTATGTAAGCTGGCGGGAATAAAAAAAAGCAGGACCACACCATACCACCCACAAGGAAATGGAATGACAGAAAGATTCAATCGGACACTGATAAGTATGTTAGGTTCTTTGCAACCATCCCAGAAGACCAACTGGAAGTCATATGTAGCACCACTCGTTCATGCTTACAATGCAACACGACATGAATCGACCGGAGAAAGTCCTTTTTTTCTTATGTTTGGCAGACAGCCACGTTTACCTGTTGACATTGCATTTGGAATAGGTTCTCCACAAGGTAGACAATCTAAGACCACCTACATCAAAGATCTGCGCCAACGGCTTGCTGACTCCTACAAGTTTGCAACAGCTGCTGCACATAGAGCCAGGGAGAGACAGAAGAGTAGGTATGACATCAAGATCAGAGGAGCCATTCTCAACATTGGAGACAGAGTCTTAGTGAAGCAGCTTGCATTTGATGGAAAGCACAAACTGGCAGACAAGTGGGAAGAAAGCACATATGTTGTGAGGGACCAGCCCAACCCAGAAATCCCAGTGTACTGTGTACAAAAGGAAGATGGAGATGGACGGCTAAGGACGCTTCATCGAAACTTGTTGCTGCCAGTGGGTTCACTAGAGATCAACACTGACATGAATAGGACGGTTCCCGTTCCAAAGCCAAGAACGAAGTACCTGGGACCAATAGTGAAGGAACAAGAGTCGACCCAATCACTATCAGACAGCGAGTCTGACGATGATCCCATAGTACTGGTTGAGTCACAACCTGTGGACCTGAGTGATGTGTCTTCAGTGGTTAGCATTCCGTCAAATGCTGCCCCACAAGCTGAAGCAGATGGACATGAAACCTATGTAGATGTGGAATTAGAAGATTCCACTGCTGCAATGGTTCAAGAGGGGGAAGAAGGAGGTAATTCCACAGCTGGTGATAGTCCTCAACTGGAAGCTGAGGAAGAAGGAGGTAATTCCACAGCTGGTGATAGTCCTCAACTGGAAGCTGAGGAAGAAGGAGCGGCAAAGCCGGAACAGGAACCAGAACCAGAGCCAGAACAGGAACCAGAACCAGAACCAGATCCAAAAACAGATCCAGAACCAGATCCAGAACCTATTAGGGTGCCTAGGAGAGTTCTACCAACTCTACCACCTAGGCGATCTACAAGACAGCGTCAGCCGCCAGCCTGGATGGGAAGAGGAGAGTTTTGTATGAGTCAAGCACCAACATTGTTGACAGACTGGAAAACAAGAGCATCATTTCTTAAGACTCTAGCTGAAGGCAGACTTTTGCAGGACCTCCCAGAAGACGCCTACAAGGCTATGCTATTTCTGATAACTGGTTCTGCTGTAACATAGAATATATTTCGGGACGCCATTTTCTGTGGCCGGGGAGAATGTAGCAGTATGCTTGTAAATAGAATATTGTTAGATTTTAAAGTATCATCATAGTAACCAAACATGAATTAAATTAATAAGCTAACCTAAATATTTAACATTTATGTTCCTAAATACTTGTGTTAACTTCAGCACTTGCACAAATCTACTAATTCACAGGTAAGCTAGTTCTGTATATAGCTTGGGTAGTTCAGACATTTCTTTCTTGGCTATTGTCAATGGGTTGGTCACAGGCTTGGCCTGTGATTAGGTGCTCTTTGTGATCTAGCTTTGTTGCATGTTCTCTGCAATTATGTGGGGACACTGATCACACTTCTACTGGTCAGTCAACACCTATTTTCTCAACACGTTCTCTACACTGAATCATATAGGGTAAGTTCATTTAATTATTACTTTATTTATCTGGGAGCTTAGGTTATGTATTTTAATCATGGTTGTTGGATATAGTATTTTAGCTAGCATTGTATTATGACATTGTAATGTATTCTTTATTCAACTTAACTGTGTATTTGACTGAAGTAATAGCCAAATGTACATTTATATATAAAATAGGTTTAAATTGGTTAGAAGTGATATATGTATATGTATCATGTATATATGTATAGTATTTTGTAGAATTTATAATGCTCGTATTCCATACATGCTAGTGTAACTGTGGCTATGTGATATATGTATAAGTAGTATACTTATATGTAGTATACTTATTTGTGCAGGGCTATTTCACTGCACGTCTCCATAAGAGAGTTTCCAGCCTGCGTCCCTGAGACGAGGTATGCTATTTATGTTTTATTAATTATGCATTATTAATTGTATATATATATAGAGTGTAATTTGTTTTATGTGGAAGGATTTGTTAATATATATATATGCCAAAAGTAAGGAATTATAGATTGAAATGTATAATTAGTATTGTTGTTATATAGTGCCTTTATAATGATACCCATGATATTTATATCAAGTTATGTATGTTTTAGGGCAGATCCGGACTACCGTGTAGTTCTCTACGCCCATTGAAAATAAATCCCTTGAACCCAACAAGTACTCTCTTATCTTTGAGAGGACCAGAGTACCGCTGTTACAAACTTATTATTTATTATCTCTCACATCATTTATATTGGTCCACCGCGGGTAATACGTTACATCGCATTGAGCGACTTCCAGTGGTCCATCCGAGTTATTGATAGTATGAAGCAGTTAAATAGCCTGACCATTTGTTATTCCCGGGAGTGTGACATACATATTAAATATACAATGATACTATATCATAACTTAAATGTGGAATCAACTTACATTACTAATCAGTCGATTTTAGTAAGTGCCTCTGGTGCTAATTTTTTTTATGAATTCCCTGATATCTTTGAAAAATATAGGGTCACGGCAACTAGCGATAAATTGGTGCACGATTGGTTTCACAATGCGATGCAATTTTGGCAGAACCAGTTAAACTTTGCCATATGATGTGCCACAACAGGATTTGAACTAAATAAGTCTGTTTTATCATTTCATCTGTATTATCAGATTAGACGTATACTTAAAGAAATTAGTGCTCCATTACCGCAGGATCGAGCATGGAATTGCATCAAATAATCCGTACAACAGGTGGGCATTCGAACGTATTTGTCAGGAATTTAATGTTTCTACGAGTAAAGATTGGCATCTGAGTGGAGTTAATCATGGTCTAGGTATTCTGTACGCTGGTACACACTCTGTTAAAGAAGTCAGCGATGATTTACTGAAAAGAGGTCGGCTTCTTCCGAGCTTTGCTCTCTCAAGTATCAGTTGAGAGACGATCGTATGAACTTTAAGGGTGGTGTTGCTTTCACCATCCAAAAGGTTGAGCAACCACCTGGAAATGCTTGGAATGAATTTCTTAATGATAAAACAGAAAATGATTTTACTAGCCCAGGAGTTGTAAGAGTTAATGAATCAATAAGAACTTATGTATGGGCAATTCTTGGTGCACAATCGCAAACACGATCGGGAATAATTGGTTCTGGGACAGCGCTCGATGTGCAAAACCATTTTGTCGCAAATGTGGAGGATGCTATTAATTCACAATTGACATACCATCTTCTATAAAGCGTTATCAAGATCTATTACAGTACGCTCAATCCAAAGTAGACTACGTTTATGCGCCGGGACTATACATGTCTCCGAGTAATATGGAACTTAAGATCGGTCAAGTGATCGGTTATACAGTGGTCCCTCGCTACAACGCTACCAATGGGGTCCAAATAATTGGTGGGCGATGAGCCGTTTAACCGAGGCCGAGGCGGGGGAGCGCGCTCGGCAAATCTCAAATCATCAATATGTGTTTATCTCACGTCAGGTCAAAATAGTATATATTTTTATGGACCTAGATCTACCAGTAATATCATTCATTTATTAAATCTGTCACATTTCACCAGGTCTGAAATACGTATTCCATTTCAATTTATCATTTTTTATCGATAAATTAAAAAATTATTCACTATTTCCCGCGATGTATAAATTTTCGGACACACATTTCGACAACAGGTCCGCATCGAACATGTCAAAGAGCAAAATAAAGACGTTTAAAGCAAATCTTTAAATATATTATAGAAAGGGATAATTAAAATCAACAAAAATATATCTAAAAGTAAACAAACTTACATCTAAGTTATTATTTCCATGGTTATTTGCGATCGCGTGTAATGTAAGTCAAATGACATCTCGGCTTTCGTCGCCTTGAATTCTCGGCTCGGACACAACGTTTAATGCAAAAATATATGCATGAAAAATCTTTGTCACAGCTTGTAACCTAGCACGATACATTCACGAAGTTCCTTATTTTTAATATATATGTTGTTGCATTAGGTGTTTAAGAGGTCGCCTTCTGCCTAGGCAATTTCGGCTGACCTGTCCCTCTTTGGGACTCCTGTGTGTGAGAAGGGTTCACATATCTATTGTGAGTTTGGTGTTCACATAATTTCTGTTTTTGCATTGATATGATTTCTATTTTCTTATATTGATATGATTTCATTTTTATCCTTGGCTGCTCTGTTTATATACGTTCGAGCAACTGTCCATCTCTCAGAAATAGAGTTAGTTTGGCCTTCGCTATTGCATCTCTTGGCTTTAGGAGATCTATGACAGATAGCGGATCTAACTGCAATTCTTGTTTTAACCTAGACCGGGCTGGGGCATGGTCTTGACATTCTAGTAACAGGTGGTCAATGGTTTCAGCCTGATTGCAAGATGAACAAACCTTGTCATAGTGCTTTTTGTGACCAAGTCTGAGGCGTGAGATAGCAGTTTCAATTTTCCTTTCATTTGAGTATGAGTTTGGCTTTTGTTGGACCTTGGGTGGAATTTTGTATAGCCATCTGCCGATCTTACTTGCGTCCCATTGGGCTTGCCATCTTTTTGCTATGGAGGCTTTGATTTTGCTTTTTATCTATAGTTTACTAAAGGGAATAGGCTGTATATCCGCTTTGTCTAGAGCTAGCTTCGCCAGTGAGTCTGCTTTTTCATTTCCATGAATATCTATGTGAGAGGGGATCCAACACAGCTCCACCTGTTGCCCTTGGTCCGATAGTTTTGTATATTCGTATAGAATATTGTTGACTGTGTTTGGCCTGGAGTTTGAGTTTCTCCCACTGATGGCCTGAAGTGCACTTAGCGAGTCTGATAGGACGACTGCCTTTGCTTCCGGGAGTTCCGGTATGAGTTTGAGTGCATGATGAATTGCCTCCAATTCAGCCGTGAATACTGACTGACCATCAGGCAAGCGAACTGAATGTGCTTGGGGTTTGGAGCTGTGGATATGGATCCCGTAACCAGCACTGTTGTTGATAGGATTCTTGGATCCATCAGTGTATATATGGGCCCAGCTGTCCCAGGTAGTTTGAATTTTAGTGATAGCTACTGATCGTAGTAGGGTTGGGTTTTCTCTTTTAGTGACTTCTGATGTTAAAGCAGTGTCAACTTTGGGAGTTTGTAAAGTCCAGGGAGGGTGTAACCCTTTGTAGTGACTTTCTGGAGGCTGAATGTCATCGCAATTGTGACTTCGAATGAGTTCACGTACTAATATCCCAGATGGCTTTAGTGAGGGATTTTTTCGAGCTAGGGCTTCATCTCGAGCGTTTTTGTCTTGCCATATCTTTTTAACCAAAGGGTTTGATGTTCGTCCCCAGAACGATAATATTGCCTGCTCTCTTTTTAGTTTCAATGGGAGTTCTCCCGTTTCTACTTGTAGTGCTTCTAGTGAGGTGCCTGTCGCTGCGCCTGTGGCCAGCATTAGGGCTTTGTATTGTATTCTGTCTAGGCGCCTCAAGACAGTATTTGATGCTGAGTGAAAAGCCTCACAACCATAGTCAATTTTTGATCTCATAAGAGCTTTGTAGAGGTCCAGCTGAGTGTCCCTCGATGTGCCCCAAGATGTGCCTGAAATTGCCCGTAATACATTCAGGTCTTTTTGACATCTGTTTTCCACATATTCTATATGCTTGCGCCAAGTGAGGTGTTGATCAAGGATAACTCCAAGAAATATTGCAGATTTTTCGAATTTGATAGGTTTGCCTTTTATGGAGACACGGGGTATCATAGCATCTTTCCCCCGGCGTTTGAATAGAACTCCAACCGTTTTTTCACTTGAAAGGGTGAATCCCCATTTATTGCACCATTGATCTACTCCGTCCAGGGCTGACTGGAGTTTTTTTCTGATTTGTGAGATATCTCTGTGCTTTACCCATATTGCTCCGTCATCAGCGAACTTAGAAGTTTGGGTAGGAGAGTTGACATGGTCAAAAAGATCATTGATCATGATATTAAACAGGGTTGGGCTTATGATGCTGCCTTGTGGCGTGCCATTGTCCAGTGCCATAGGATCCGATCGATTGTTCCCTATTTTAACTGATAGCGACCTGTCTTGCAGGAAGCTGTCTATGAAGTTTGCCATGTTCCCTTCAACTCCATTTTGTGATAGTTTTGAGAGGAGTCCGTCATGCCATACCATATCGAAGGCTTTGCTGTAGTCCAGATATACTGCGGCTAGGTATTGTCTGTTTAATTGGGCTTTTTTTATTTCATTTTCCAGTCTTAGAATATGATCTAGACACGAGTGTCCCTTCCTGAAGCCACTTTGGTCAGGTTTTATGTGATTGCCAGTTTCAAGATGATGCATGAGCCTTTTTGTAACCATGGCTTCCATGGCTTTGCACATGTTTGAGGTGAGTGAGATCGGTCGATAAGAGTTTGGTAGGGCTTCTTCTTTCCCTTGCTTTAGCAGCGGGATAACCGCAGCATGTTCCCATGCTTTTGGGACTTCTCCTTTGGACCATATCGTGTTATACAACTCAGTGAGTAAGCCTTTGGTTTGATCAGGTAGGTTTTTCAATATCTCGTAGCTGGTTGTGTCAAGACCAGGTGCTGTGCCTTTTCTATGTTGTATCGCATCATCAAACTCTGTCACAGTAAATGGTATATTGTATACCAGATGCTTGCTTTGCGGCCGTTTTGAGATCTTAGGCATAAGCATTTTTTCCTGTTTGAATTCTTCGCTGCAATTTGTGTTGCTGCTGACAGATGAGAAGTGCTCAGCTAGAATGTTGGCCTTTTCTTTGACTGTATGGGCGTTGGCTAACTTAGGAATTTTGGTGGGTTTCCGCTTACCCCTGATTGCGTGTATTTTGCTCCAGACTGTTTTAGCATTTGTTTTCTCATTAAGGGATTTGCAGAAGGTCTGCCATGACTCTTTTTTAGAATCGTCTATGAGTTGTCTTACTTTCGTCCTGGCTGCTCGGACTTGGGCAAAGGCTGATTTATCCCTTTTTGACCTATTTAGGGCTTTCTTTCTCACTCTCCTAGCTTTTGCTATTTCCCTGTTCCACCATGGTACCGGCGTTTTGCCAGTTTTGTGGTCTTTTTTTTTAATTGATTTTTCAGCTGCGGCAATAATTGCTGAGGTGAGATTTTGGCAAAAAAGATCAGGATCATCCGAGGCAATATCTGAGGACTTGAATGATATACATTCCTTCCTGAATTTAGGCCAGTCAGCCTTTGCATAGTCCCATGTGGGCTGAGGATCGGGCTGTTCCTCTAATTGTGGTGGGCTACCTATGTAGGTGAGTATAGGAAGGTGATCGCTTCCCCAGTGTCGTCATGGACTTGCCATTGGCAATGTGAGGCGAGGTTTTTGGTGGCAATTGTAAGATCAGTTGAACTCCACGTGTTGTGGACTTGGTCATAACGTGTGTGACTGCCGTTGTTCAGAGTTATGAGATTGTCGTCCTCAACCCATTTCTCTACCATTTTGCCGTATTTGCATGAATCATTCCTGTCTTCCCAAAGAGGGCTGTGGGCATTAAAGTCACCAAGGATTATCCCATTTTTGCCTACTATTTGAGCTAGTCTTGTTAGCTCTTCCATGTTTGTTTCATGGGTAACCCTGTGATATATGTTAGCTATGCATAATTCGTTGCCATTTGCCAGTTTTAGGGAGATTACTTGGGTTTCAAGGTTTCCTACGTTTGCTTCAATATTTTTGGAGGTACAGCTGTCGTGGACAAGGGTGATTAGTCCTCCTCCCTTGTTGCCAGGCATAAGTCTTTTTCTGTCTTTTCTATATTGGGTGTACCCAGGTAGTGTGAATTTGGCTTTTTCACTGAGTTTAGTCTCCTGTATTAGAATGACATGAGGCTTGATCACCTTTTTTTTGACGAGTGCAGTCAGTTCATTGCCGTGGCTCTTAAGGCCATTTGCGTTCCACTGTAGTAAAAGCAAGTCCATGATAATTTGTAGATGAGTGCTTATTGAGTTTTAGGGCATACCCTATTTAGGAACAGTTTCTTTGTTCCTTTGTATTTCATTATTTTGGAAGCCAGTTTGAGGATGCAGGTGGCTTTGGCTTTGACACTCATTTTTCTGCTTGTAATTTGGATCAATGCTGTTGCAATGAACTCTACAAGTTTGTTTGTGTTCTGAGCCTTTTGTTTACCATGAGCTGGTGTTTTCTTTGCCTGACTGATTCGTTTGCTGTGTTCCTCAGTTTGAGGATTAGAAGGCATGGGGTTTGATTGGGGAGCTTGGGTCTTTTTCCCCTTGCGTTTTGCAGTGGCTTTGTGCCTGTGAGCAGTGCTCACAGATTCGATTGTTTTCTCAGTGCTCACAGATTCGATTGTTTGCTCAGTAGAGTGATCAGTAGTCGCTTGGGTTTTTTCGACCTCAGTGGGTTGAATAGATTTGGATTCAGATTGCTGAGTAGGTATTTTATTTATACGTTTGCTGATGAGCAAGCGTTTAGGACATTTCGGCGCCAAGGATGAATGACCCTCTTTCCTGCAGTTTGTACACCATGTGTTGCAGTTTTCTTTGCAAGAAACTCGGGAACAGTTTTTGCACTTGGGTGGCTGGTTACATGATGTTTTCGTATGTCCATAGAGCATACAGTTTCTGCATTGGGTTGGCCTTTTCCTGTATGGCATGGTTTCTATGTCCTTACCACCTAGATTAAGGTGGCCGGGGACTGACTGTCCAAGTAATGTGAGTATTACTACTCGTGTGTTGTTTGTGCCCATTGATTTGATCCTGAATGCCGACAGGATTGTAGGTTGGGTGACTTTCTTTTGAGCTTGACAGACAATTTGATAAAGCTCGTCGTCATTAATTTTTTTGTCTAGATGTACCGCACATCTGACATTGCTAAGCCACTTTGGGGTATCCCATTTTAGTTTGATCCCGTTTATGCTTTTGGGCATATCAATTGACTCTGTGAGGTTGTCCCCGACAACAACATACCCTCTTCCACACTTATTTATTCGAATAATATTTTTGTGCTTCAGCTCTTTGGCAATATCTTGAGCTGTTAGGATCTTATTAAGATCTTGGGAGAAGTCTGCGCTAAAGACTACTTTTTCCCATTTGGTTTGTGGTCTTCTATTTTGTTGTGTCTTTGATTCTGATGAGACCATTTTTTGTCTTTTCTGTACCATTTTAGCCTTAGGTGGGCTAGATTGAGGCTGTTTGCGTTAAAGCATGCCTTGAGCCCATAGGGCACTATAATCGATATTTTCTTTGTTTTTAGTTCCTGAGAACGTGAATCTGTCCTGAAAACGGTCAGCGCGGCTTGACTATAAGTTAAGTTGGCTGTTTTTTTTGTGACCAGAGTGAAGGGATTCCCTTCATTTGGGTTGGGCTGACCCTTTCGAGAACTGGGCTGGTTCTCTTGAGAGTTGGGCGAACTCTCAACAATTGTAATTTCTGGACATAAGTCCGCCATCTCCATTTCCAAGTTCATATTTGTCAGTCCCAGGCGACTGGGCGATTGACAACCGTGCAGTTTAAGCTGGTGAGCGAACCGAGCATGGTTGGCGCGGAGGGTTGTGTACAGTACGGAACCTGTGATACAACTGATTTTAATATATATCGTGATTTCCTGCTTAAAAAGTTCAGAATAACACGATTTAACAAAAATCTTTCGCCAACTTCTGAAATTTATCAAACACGAGCTTGGTATCACAGCTATAATTTGATTGGCTGCCTGAGGTCACGTGCTCAAAATTGACCAATCACGAAACTTGTAGCAGATTCCGGCAAGAAAGCGTCATTAGAAACAAATTGATTGGCATTGGCATTGATTGGTCATGTTGCTTAAAATACGGAAAACAAGAGTTTTGACCAGCACTATGCACATTCATACAAATATAGATACACATTTAAGCCAGATTAATTGGTTTGATACGGTTACTTGATCCGAATCAAAAGGAATGACCGCCGTGTTGTGACAGCAACTACATGTGAGTTGACAGTGTCGCTTCAAATTGGATTGCCCACTAATTAAGAAAATAAACTTCGCTTGTGGTTCTCTTTTATTGCATGCATGCGCTAAGATCAAAGGATGTATAGTGTGAAAAGTTAACTAGCTGAACAATCGTATTTCCGGGACTTGCCGCGGATGTTTTCAAACAGATTATTAGAACTCCATTCAGCGATAAACGGTTGATTATGCAATGAGAAGCGTTATGTGCAAATGAAAAACGAACAACAATACAATTATGTCCGTGTAAAACTCTCAGTATTAAAAGTGTACATAAATTTTGGGAGCCATGCGTTACCGCGCGTGGTAACCGAGGTAGCGCTTTATCGAAGAGCACAATAGCGAGGGATCACTTTAATAATAAAATTGTTTTTGCTACCAATCAACAAAAACCAGGTATAAATTCAGATATCAACACCGATTTAATAACGCAAACAAACACAGGCGAAACGGGAATAGTAAAACCACAGACACCACAAGTTTCACAACCATCTACTGACGCACAACCACAAGTGCCACCACATATTGCAGCTAAAAATCAACAACATATCGATAAAAAAACAGCGCTTACTGTATATGACTGCGGATAAGCTGAGGTGTTAACTTGACCATTGAAATACGAAAGAAAATGATATGACCCGCAGATAAGCCTAACCAGGAAGTGCAAGGCAAAAAACACTGCGAAGTCGGACTGCGCCGATGTCGAAAACATGTGCCGTTACTCTCAGATATTCAATAATATAAGATGAAAAACGTTGTAATTATATTGAAAAAGTCATTATTATTTCTAATAAAGATTTAACAAACCAGTCATCCACTTTCATAATGAGGGACGCTGTTTCTCTTGTCTTTTTTAAATCTCATTATGATCGTTTTTTGTTGCCATCAACAACGAAGCGCCATTTTGTGAATCGGTGTATATAGAATTATGAACCCGTGAGAAAATGTACCAACAAATGAAAACACAAGTCAAATATTTAGTTTCAAATCATTGTATTTTTGGTTATTTGTTTTGTGTACGAATAACTAAATAAAAACATATATACATTATCATTTACATCACATCACATCATCCCTCGTAAAGCCATCAAATTCGGTGTCGCTGTCCTCACCAGCCAGAATTGCCCACGCAGCTACTATACATCTGTCGCATTGTCGTAATAGTCATCGAGGTCATCACATACCTTGACATCTTCCACATCCTTAGAAACCAGGGCGGGGGACACGAACTCCTCGAATAAAATATCATCTTCAGATTCATCCATTGCGTTAGAAATTCCACATTTCAAAGACGATTTCTGAACCATGTCTGTGGGGATCTCATCCAAAGACTCCACCACCCACTTTGCTACTTCCGCGAGTGGAGCTCTTCTCATGGCGTTCGACTTGGTGAAGGTGTGATCGCCATTCAGCATCCACTCGGACCACTTCTCCCAGGCGTTGGTCTTGAATTGTTTGTTAAGGCATACGTCAAAGGGCTGGATAAGGGATGACTGCTTGGTGTGTCTTGCTTTCTGTCAACTTCTTCTTTACACTCTGGCACAGGTGAGCTCGAAGCATGTCCCATACAAGTAACGACTTGCATCCCCTCATGCCACCCGGCCTCGACATCCACACATCTGTCACCCATTGGTTAGCTAAGTCTTCGTCCATCCATCCTTTGGGGTGTACCGCGACAACAACTCCAGCCGGAAACTTGTCCTTTGGCATTCTCTTTCTTTTGAATACAACCATAGGTTTTAGTTTCGTCCCATCAGCCAAACAGGTTAAAACAACAGTAAAATGTTGTTTCTCGTTCCCCGTTGTCTTCACCGATATGGTCTTGGCACCCAGGTGGTCAACTATTCTGGAGCCTGGCATATCGACTTTCAAAGGTGTTTCGTCCATGTTGCCGATTTGACAAAGTTCATAGGCCATAGCCTTCTGTTCTTTGATGACAAAGGCATGAAACAAGTCCACTTTTGTGTTTTCCTGCTCAGGCAGCTTCTGGGCGATGTGGGTTTTCTGCCTGAGTGTAAGGTGTCTCCTGTTCATAAACCTTGAACACCAGTGTGAAGATGCCTTAAACGTTGTTGGGAGGTCGAATTCCTTTTTCTTCGCCTTGTAAACCGTCAGTGTCAAATGGCGAATCATATTTCTGGTTACCATGTAACCACACTGTCTTTGTTCCGTTATCCACTCATACAGGACATCCTCTAGTTTACTGTATGGTGATATGGCAAACCGTCTAGCTTCTTTTGTTTTCAACATTTCTGTTCATTCAAGTGCCGTCTTTTCATTCCTCCAATTTCTTACTTGCCTCTCGTTAATAACAAACTGTCGTGCAGCCGCAGTGTTGTTTGTCGACTCAGCAACAGAGACGACTCACTGTTTGAATGCAGCATCGTAAGTGTGGCATTTTCATTTTGAACTCATGATGAGAATGCCAGTCAATACTTACTTACTTACTTATATTGGAGATTTTACGTGCGCTTTCCGACTGCAATGTATTTCGCACACGGGCCCGGCCAAGCCATTTAATGTGTTTCCGAAAAGGAGTTGTTTGGCAATCCAGTAGGGGTGTATTAGTGGTTGCTTATATAGAATTTTGGAAATTTTGAGATTTGGAAAAAATGCCAAGAGGGTTTGGGGGGTGAACTAAGGGACCTGAGTATGGAAGTTTGTTTGTTTGATTATGTGGTTTGGTTTTGGTAGTTTATTGGGGTTTTAAATGTGATTTATTAGTCCTGTTTTGATTAAGTATACGCCTAAGGCTTTGAATTTTTCTATTTTATTTTGTGGATTTAGGATTGCTTCTAGAGTAAGAGCCTTATTTAGATTTAGGGTGGTTTGTAGTATAGTTCGGTGTGTTAGGTAGAGGGTGCAGTGTATGAGTGCGTGTTCTGGGATTTCTTGTTGTTTGAAATGTGGGCAGGTTCCTGTTGCGTGTTTTCTTATTATTTTCAGGTGGTTATTTAGGTTGGTATGTCCTGTATGGAGTTTAGTGATTACTCTGTCGATTTTTTTGGACGTATGTAGAATTTTTGGTTTGGTTAGGGGTTTTTTGAGAACCTTTTTGATTTGGCTTTTTGAGTTTTGATATAAGTTATGCCATTTTAGGGTGATTTTTTGTTTGTTGACACTTTTAATTTCTGATTTGGAGATGGGTAGGTTTAGGCTTTTTTCTGGGATTTTAAGGAATAGTTTAGCTGCTTTATCGGCGTTTTCATTGCCGTATATTCCTACGTGGGCGGGGATCCAAATGAATACTATTTGTTTGCCTGCCTTAGTTAAATCATTTGAGCTTTTTAGTATTTGATTTATTAATTCAGGGCGGTTTTTGTTGTTTTTATTTTGGAGGGCTTGTAGTCCACTGAGCGAGTCGGTAAGTATTAGGATTTTTTGTTGTTGTTTAGATTGTTGATTATGAAGGGCTGAGGCCATGCCCATTAGTTCGGCCGTGAATATTGATTGATGTTTGGGAGTCGGTAGGATTGTGTGGCTTTAGTTGGTTGTGTGATGTGGACTCCGAAACCTGTGTGTTTGGAGATCGGATCTGAGGATCCGTCTGTGTAAATGTGACACCAATTTGGCCAATTTTCATGTATGTATGCTAGTGTGGTGGTTTTTGCTATGTTTGGGTCGGTTTGTTTATTTATTGTCCTAGCTAGTGTTAGGTCTATTTTGGGTGTTTTAAGTTTTGGGGTGAAGATATTTGATTTTTTACAATTTTGTTTAAGATTGTTTATTTGGTGTTCATTTAAGTAATTGGTTATTCTTTGGGATATTGGAGTAAGTAGAGAGTGTTTTCGAGCTAGGGCTTGGTTTTTGGGGCTGATATTTTTGTTTATTAGGTTTTGGATTAGGGGGTTGGATTGAGACGCGGCCCAGAAATTTAGGGTTAATTGTTCCCTATGTAGATTTAGTGGCATTTCTCCTGTTAAGGCCTGAAGTGAAGTGTAGGAGGTGCCATGTTGAGTGCGTGTTATTAGTTTTAGAGCCTGATATTGGATTGAGTCTAGTTTTTTGCTTAGGGATTGGTTTAGGGTGTCTTATATAGCATAGCTGTAGTCTATTTTAGATCTAATAAGTGATATATAGAGTGAGAGGAATTGTCTTTGGAGGCCCCCCAGTTCGAGTGAGTTAGGCATCTTAGCGTATTTACATCTTTGCTACATTTAGTTATTAGGTTATTTATGTGAGCGTCCCAGGAGAGATGTTCATCGAAAATTAGTCCTAAGAATTTGGTTTGTATTAGGAATTGGATTGGTTTGTTGTTTAGCTGGAGTTTTGGGGAGGCGGGTTTCATGTTTTTGTGTTTAAATACTATTCCTGTAGTTTTTTCCAAGTTAAGGGAGAAGCCCCATTTGTCAGCCCATTGCTGTATTTTGTTTAGAGATTTTTGAAGTAGGTTTTGGGCCATTTTAATGCTTTTTGTGCGGATCCAGAGGGCTCCATCATCCGCGAATTTAGATGTGTTTATTTTAGGGGATAGGCCCTCGAATATATCATTTATCATTATATTGAAGAGTGTGGGGCTGAGGATACTGCCCTGGGGAGTGCCATTTTCCAGGGGACATTGGTCCGATAGCGTTTGGTCTATACCCATGGTTATTTTACGATTGTTTAGGAAGTCCTGGATGTAGTTTATTATTTGACCTTTGAGTCCTATTTTTTGTAGTTTTTGTATTAGCCCGTCGTGCCATACCATGTCGAAAGCTTTGGAGAAGTCTAAGAAGATGCCTGTAGTATATTGTTTGCTGAGTTGTCCTGTTTTAATGTCCTGCTCTAAACGGGCGAGGTTATCTAAGGTTGAGCGGTCAGGAGTGAAACCACTTTGATCTGGGTTTATGATGTTATTTTGAGTTATGTAATGTTGTAATCTGTTTTTAGCCATAGATTCCATTACTTTACATAAGTTTGCCAGTCAATAAAAATATTCCAACTTTTATACACCTATGCAGTAACTCACCAATTTACTTCAAACATTGCTGCCACTATTGAATGTTATTCCAATTGAATTAAATAAACTATGAACAAATTAAATGACCATCACTTACTCATAGGCTTCTCCATTTTATTAAACTAATCTCTCGAAAACAAAAGAATTAAGCTCCTACTCCCAACACGATCGCTAAGCACCCACAACTTGAAAGTGTTTGTGTAAACAACATAACAATTCCAATCGGCCCCTTTATTATCAGTGCTCATTTCCTTGTGTACCGTGTTGCTTTTTAAAGCTCTCAACGCTACTGTCGAACCAGTTCGACAGAGTCTGTCACTACCCGTGTTGCTACTGTCGAACCAGTTCCACAGGCGAATAGCATAAGGACACCCACAAACAAAACTCGCCATATCTATTTACCAAGAAGGCTTTGCGTTACATTTAAATTACGTATGGCATGCATAAATGCTCAGCTTGCTCAATATCAAAACTTTCAGTAGTGTATTTACCTCAAAAAGAAAATATCGCGAGTTTAAAAATTTTCAGCCAAACTTTGCGGCACACAACTAGCAGAAACGGCCATTGTTGACTTTTAGCACTTCACGTTGAGCGGCATGCAGTCCGATATTTTCTTTATAATGTTATCATTTTTCACATTTGATCATAATTTATTGTTTGCTGACGAAGGGAAAACACTCAAGTTCCTTAATTTCTAAAAATTAGCAATTTTCGAGGTAATTTATTATAAACAAAAACAATCTGAATCGTAACATCATCGATTGGATGAAACTTGTACGATCATGACAACAGCGGTAAACAAACAACTCCACATGCATAGTGATCCCGTAAGACTATTACAAAATTTTTGTTACATCTAACTTAATTTTCTAGAATTATTGACACGCATGTATAAATCTGTGTAAAAAATATATCATTTTTATAGAGTTTTCAAATGATTTTGTTTGATAAACTTTCTGACACATTGACAAGCCGACAAACGTCGGTGATACGTTTGGGCATGGCCTAACTCGCGATTTGTTTAGTTGAACAAAGTCAACAAACACTGCAAATAATGACAATTATTGGATGATACGCAAAATCTGAACTGATATACATTCTAGGTATATCATTCAATAGCAATTTAATGCAGTTTACGGGAAATAATCGAAATACTTGCAATTTTAGCTATCATTTCTGAAACCGGAAGCATGTACTGCATGACACATCGAAGCAAAATATGCAAAAGTTGGTAAGCGATCATAAAACAAATTCCGAAATAGATTCAAATTCAAAAGAAAATACATAGTTTCCTTTTTTACGACAACTGTTTACTATTTATTGATCTGGATAGCAGTCTTCACTCCTATTTGTTTCATATTTATTCGTGATTGCCACGGGTGCGTAACATCAAATTTGTAAGTCTAAATCCGAAACCGTAAAGGAATCCACGCTCGATGATTTGAAAATTATTTTCTGAAAACAACGGCAGCGGAGAGCGATATAACATGTTGATATGCCATAATAATAACAGAATATTGTAATTGGTCTGTCATTGAAAGATGGACAATTTAGAATATTAAGGATCTTTTTTAAAACGTTAACTCCCCCTCCCCAATCTTCAGAACGGATGAAAGTAGGGACACACATCGACTGGATGAATGTAGGGCCTATGTGATTTTGTACCCAAAACAAAATTGTACCTCAAGCACTTGATGATTTTGTACCCAAAAAAACTAAACTAAATCTGTTTGATCATATTTATTTTTTCATGTTTATTGCAAACAATGAGCTGAACATTATGGTAAAACATTTCATCAAGTGTATAATATGACTAACCTAAATGTACGTGGTCCTTGAGTGTAGTCAGTCAACATTGGCACAACTCAAATTGACTGACTGTGATAGGAAAGTAATAAATTCTTGTCACTGGAGAAGAGGCCAGTAAATTGGTAAACCGTTAGATAATTGTAGATCTAGTGTTTTGACAGAAAAGTGATAATAAATTAACTTTTTTCATACAAAAAGCAATGTGTAAGTTTGAAACTACAAAACTGTAATACACAAATATTCTGGGCACAAAAGCACATACCTGTTTGGATACAAACTCTCAAGACATTTAACGTACAAAAAAGCATATTTCAAATGGATTTCGTAGAAAAATGGGATAAAAAAAGATATCTAATCAATGGAATTCCATTTCACATTTTAAACAAGTATTTGTTTACGTAACCAAGCACAGGTAGATGGCTCATGTTTTGTCCTAAAAGTAGAAAAAAAATATGGACACCTCAGAAATGAGGGCTTTTAAAGTTATAATTCTATCTAACTTGTCAGATGGTTTGATGTTGGTCAATCAAAGAAAAATCCTTATGAAATTTAAAAAATAATTTATGACACTAAAAAATTCAAGCACTAATCCTGAGATTATTCAAGGAAGGACAAATGTGGTTTTTTTGTTATTGCAAATGCTTTTGTTTTTGGCATTTCTTGTTTCATGATGGCAAGGGCACTTTTATACACACCAACTGAGGAACTTGTGACACACCAGCTGATGAAGTTTGATACTGTGATTGCATATACCAGGGAAAAACAGGTTTGCAGCAGTACATGTATGCGAAAATTAACCACATAAGGTGACATAAAGTCAGGGGGTGTGGCTGACAGGACAAAATACATCTGACAAAGGTAATCATGTATACAGGGTCATTTCTTTTCATTCCACCCAGAAGGCTGAGACACAAAGAACATAAGGACCTATACTGACTGTATATTCAGAAACCCATCAAAATGATCAAGGATGTCAGATCCAAAGCTGGTGATGATCTGCATTTATTTTGAATTTTTGTACATTATATTGACTGAAGACTAAAACCTGTTGATCACATTTCACAATGGTTCATGTTCCTTCAGGGGACATGCATGAGTGTCACTGTCAAGCACACGAGAGCATACTGCAACAAACCTGGAAAGTCCTGCCACACTAATTTCACATTATTTCATTGGTGAGAACCCTGAAAAATACATAAGGTAGGATATTTCCATGTACATTTCTCCAACAGAACAGTACTGCAAGAATTGTCAATGTATGTATATGTGCCCTATTCCTTTTTCAAAAGATAACATCCTCTTATAAATATATGGCTAACTCACCAGCTTAAGTGCCACCCTGGTTCTTGTGATTAAACAAACAAAAATATCATGTTCTGTTACAAGAAATTAATGTATCGTATTCATATTACAATTATATTTAAGAATTAGTTTTTTGGAAACAAACAACTTCATACCCAAGATTAATGTCCATATGAGTTGTGTATGTATAGGTTCATATAAGGATCTTTTCTTTTTTATGAAATACTAAACTTAAATAATGACATCAAATAGTTACTTATTCACATAATTTATGTTCAGGTGAAAGATAACAATTGTTGAATAAAATATGTTTAAACTAAAGATAATAATTAAAGTCTGATCAGTTACACTGTGCTGATGCATTAACCTGTTGACCAATATTTCTATTTCTATTTCTTTTCTTTTTTATGAAATACTAAACTTAAATAATGACATCAAATAGTTACTTATTCACATAATTTATGTTCAGGTGAAAGATAACAATTGTTGAATAAAATATGTTTAAACTAAAGATAATAATTAAAGTCTGATCAGTTACACTGTGCTGATGCATTAACCTGTTGACCAATATTTAGTATCCATACACATAATCATTTTTGAAAAAATAGATACTAAATATAACTCAATATTTTAGAAGCTGTGAACAGATGTAAATAATTAAACATTAACAAATCTATCATCAATACGCAATCATGGCAGTCTCTATATTGATGCAACAAATTTTAAGATGATCCGTGAATTGTTGAATGTTGTAAAATCATGCTAGAATCGATAAATGTATTATAAAAGGAAAAATTATTTAAATATCCCACATTTAATTAGAAACTAACACTGAAAATATGTATATCGTATTATTATACATATATACATCACCCACCTGCATATATCCTATCATATTCGGCATCGCATGAATGCTATTTTGAAACACGTTTTGACACGCCTATTTTCGCGCACCTATTGCCGATCGACGATTTCTATGGACTTATTGCTTCAAACACATAATTATTATAGTGAAAACAAAGTCAACAGCATGTACATCGCAGATACATGAATCATATCACTTTATATTCAACGTAACATGGAATGGTGATCCTTATATATCAACAAAAATTCAAATAAAAGATACCGAGAAACTTGCATGTGGCGTGTTGATTCATCGTCTCCTGTTTCCGGGTCACGGGAGCATGCAAGGTCAAAGGGATTAAAAAAATACGCCAATTATATCGTGAAAATCACTTTGTAATTTCAGGTTAGTGGTGATTACTGATAATATGTAGTGATTTGTGTTTATTCTGTATAATACAGGCGAAATATTTCAAAACTGACTGTAATTGTTTTGTTTCGAAAGATTATCAGCAGACTACCCCTGTCTGTGACATCACACGGTGACCTTTGCACAAACTGAAATATTGCTGTCAGAATTTACGATCTTTATTTTCGTTTTTCTCTCGTCATATTAAACGGAAAATGACAAATAAAACAATCTCCGATTGAGAAGATCGTCAGCTTTCGCCAGGGCATATACATGACGACAGTGTAAACTTTGTTGATATTAAAATAGCAATAAGTTATGCCGAGGTCGGGCGAAGCGCACCATGTTTGATGTTCGAACGTCTGCTAGCATCATGACACGGTACTTGTATTTTCGTATATCGTAAATATTCAACCAAAACACTTGAAAGAAGGATTGGTGAATATTTATGAGTCATTTATTGTTTCCTGCAAATTTGATAACGTGACATGTTAGATTAACTCGATATTCTGTTTGTATTTCTGCAACTGACATGGTGACCTCGAAAATTGGCAACAATGCAGTTTACCGGGCGCAGCCCGAGCTCTAGTGCCACCGCTGTCTCGTTAATCCGTTACCATGCCTCACGCTCTGGTGACTCTCGCTTCACGATCCAACACCCGTTTTTGGTCTTAGGGAAACTTACACATCTTTACAATCAAACACCCGTTCTCAGTCTTAGGGAAACTAACACGTCTTTATGATCCAACACCCGTTTTTCGGTCACAGGGAAACTTACACGTCTTTACGATCCAACACCCGTTTTCGGTCTTAGGGAAACTTACACGTCTTTACGATCCAAAACCCCTTTTCGGTCATTAGGGTTAGCTTGCTTTGGGCAAGGGTTAGCCATAAATTCTTACCTTTTCAAGCGTTAATCCGGTTAATCCCATTGGTCGGTCATGTTGACATAAACAGTCGCGTGTGTGGTGACAAGATGAATGGGAGAGCGGACCGTGACGTCACACGCAAGCGCAATTCATTGTTTACTGAATTATTTATGCATGTCAATGACCCGTTAAACGAGCATTGATTACATGTGATAGCGTCTGTGGTCCAGTGGTAGAGCGTCGGCTAAATTAACGCATTAATTAGCAGAGCCGATGAGCCGGCAAAGCGCGTTCGATCCCCAAAACAGCGCGTTCGAGCCCCCACAGCTCAAATAGGATCTGAAAAAGTGCGCCCTGTAAAGTGCACTACTCCCCGAAAATTTAGGTTTTTTTCTGTTTAACGTTTTGATAATAAATTTACAGAAATGGTTCATAATTTACCATCGCGCTGTTATTTACCAATAAAAAACATCAAATTTATACTCAGTTAAAATTAAGATATCGGAGATCTGATTATTGAAATCAATTTGCACAAATTTAACGATTTAAAAAGGTTCCTAACATGAAACGTAAACCACCTTCAATAATGCAATTCAGGCAAGATCACGAAAATTTACAAATTTTGTGTTCGTTTTGGTCTTAACCTTGGTATGATTGAAAACATCAGGATTTTTTTACATAGTAATGTGTATTTTTCTATCAGGAATAAATGTGCAAATTATTTCTTCAATAGGCCCTTGTATAATGAAGCACCAACTGTTTGAAATCACCCACCCTCTTTACAGCGCCTATGCTAAAATTAATCCAGCAGGAAGGGCTAAGAAGCAATCACAGTGGTCACCGTCTGTGACGTAACAGGAAACAGCTGATCACATATTTTTGCAAATGGTGAATAACTCACTGTTACAGTTGTTTATTTGCCCCTTTCAATAAAGGTAGATACTTGTTCACTATAATTTTTTTAGTTTTGCATAACGTACGTACCGGTAATAGCTATGGCGATTTCCTCTGTGAATTATATATTGTTAAATGTAAAGATTGTGGAGTTTATGAAGAACGATAAACTTTGAACATTAAATTGAAAACTTATTATTGTAAGTAGTAATATGCATAACATTTTTTTAATAATGACAACATTGGTGTATGATAATAACTTTATTGATAATTTTAACTTTATTCCAAACTTTCGGTTAGGGCTACCAAATTTTCAGCTACTTTTTTCTCCAACGAGTCCAAAAACCATATCCCCAAGTATCTACAAAATAGGCAGCAGTGTATAGCGAAAAACAGACCACAACCCCAATGCTACGAAGAAAAAGCTAGAACAAGTAGCGAAGAATTTCCATATAGACATTTGGTAGCCCAAAGTATATAGAGCAACAATGGAGCAAAAAACAATGCAGACAACATACCAAACTATGGGCGTACGAGCCGCAAAATCGGTAGCACCCCACCTATTGCTAGAAAATGCGTACCAGAGCAATCTAGAACCAGATATCGCCAATGTCGACTATTTGGCAGGAAATCTCGGTAGGACAAATCTTCAACCGCTAGAAGGCCTACCAACATTTGTAGACGATTTGTACGCGTTTGGCTATCTACATCGCAAAGAATGTTAGACAGAAGGGGAAAATTGCTATGTACAACGTGAGAAGATAGTTCTGCACAATATATAGTATCGAGAATATCTACAGCAGTACGAACAAGTATAGGAGAAACTCCAGATGGCTAAAAAAGAGGACATATCCATACAACAATTTTGCATACTATTTCTACACATACCAAAACCAAAAATAGTGCCATACAAAGTACAATTGCAAGAATAGAGCAAGATACAGAGCAGAAAGCGAAAAAGAAGTGGAAAGAACTATATCCAGAAGAAAAGGTACATGGCTTGTTTGTAGCAAAGATAGATGTTTCCGAAATACCTACAGACAAATTGCACACTGCTTTGCCAGATTTCGAAAGACAACTACTAGCACACGGCTATGGTTTGTATTCTATAGACTACACTAGGGACTTTTCGAGTACACTAGATAGAGAAGCTCTTGTCAAATATCTCTGCAAAGAACATGGTTTCCGAGAACAAGGCGACCTCGCAGCAGCTATGCAAGAAAATACTCCAACTATTCTCACAAATACAGATAACGTTAGAAAACATGTTCTACATGGGTACACACCTACAATGGCTATACAACAAGAGCGAAGTTGTACAACAAAGTCGTGACCAATTTCGAAGCAGGAGAAATACGAGAACAACTTGGCGGACATCTTGCAGACTATGTAGACTGTCCAAACAAACATTTGGGCAAGACATTTCTACACCAACAGGTACAATCTAGAGGCTGCACACGTATAGAAGTTTCTTTGTATGCTTGCAACGACGAATTGCGTGATACAGAAACAGCAGACTATTTGGTAGAAGATGCTCTAAGGATAGTTTCTCCAGCAAACAACCCTTTGTTTGTAGTACAACCACCCGCAAAACAATGGGTAAATCTTGCTAGTTGTCTAGATCCTTGCTTTGTGCTAGCAGATTCCCCACAAGGAACTATATTTGCAGCTTGGTATGTGCATACAATTGGAGGAATAGCTGGAGTACGAATTTGTCCAACAACAATGTCTGTAGAAGACGACAGAAAATGGAATAGAGCTATGATGGGCTACAGGAGATTTTGGTTTCCGAAACTGCCCAATATTCCAGGTAGAAATTCTATCGCAAACGAAGTAGGTGTAGAACTAGGTCCTCTATGCTGCCTTACAAAAACAAAAGATACAAAAACTATCTTGTGCGCAAGCAAAAAGCCAACACAACTACACAAAAACGAGGTGTCTCCAAGCGTTCTTGGAAAAAGTAGAGTGGGAATGGAGAACAGCAATATGCCACGCTATAGGTACAGATGTGTCCAAATAAAATCTGCAAGAAGTACCAGAAAAAGCAAAAGGAAGACAAGTATACACCATGTCTACAAAGATAGAGGAAAATATCTACAAGACATACAATAATGTCTCCATACAGAAGAATGGAAAAGACAAGCATGGGACTATCTAGAAGAAAAACAAAAGCAAAAAGAAGCTTGTAGAGAACAAAAAGAAAAAGAACTAGATCTTCTATCTTCCCTATTGCACCAAAAGCAAGAATATACACAAATTTCGGACAATACACGAACTTTGGTAGAAGATATACTACAAATTCCAAAAACAAAGAAAATAGCAGACGAAAAAACTGTTTGGACTATCCTAGGATATCGAAGCACAAAAACAAAAATTGGTCCTGCTACAGAGTTGTAGTGCCCAAAGAAGGAGGAGAAGTTGTTGTGGTTTGGTCGAACAAACAACTTGCAAAAATGCCACGACTTTGTAGAAAGCCGTGTAGACAAATTTGAAAGAGAAACTTGTTGGATTCCAAGAGACATTTGTCGTGTAGAAGAAAATGGGAATACAGCAGAAAACAATCCAGAGAAAGACAATAGCGAACAAGTAGGGTTGTATATATGCATACAACCTGCACAACAATTCTATTCTGGTGGGGAAACAATCTCCTGGAATCCTATTTCTGTAGAAGAAGCACCAGACCCGCCAAAGCTAGCAACTTCGCAAGAAGCAGCTCTAGAAAAAGAATACGAGAAAGTAGAAAGCGAAGCTACATACGAACTAGTTCTAGTAGACGCCCCACCAACAAAGAAAAAAACAAAAGCTCTAGACATGCCTCTCGGAGAGTACATTTGCAGAAAATATGCACTACAACGTACAGAGGAAACACAAGAACATTGCTATTCCTATTGCCAGTTGGAGAAGATGGAGAACATACTACAGATGCAGAAATCCAAGTATACGGCTATTTCCTTGAAAAAAAAATAGAACAGATTGGACCTCTAGAGGAAACAGCTAGTCCGATGCTTTGCAAGCTAGGAGAAGCGAAAACAACTCTACAAAAGAAGAAAGATAGAATAGTGCATATAGCAGCAACAATATACAAATAGACACACAGAAAATAATCCACAAATATCTATATTTACAACTTTCTCTCTACCAACAAATTGTACCACCAGGCAAACAACGAAAAACTTTTCTACCATATGCAACTGCATACACATCGCTATAGTTTGCAATCCTTTTTACTGTATCTACATCGTAGTGCCCTAGAATACATTCTGGATGGTCTACTGGTCTTTTGGAGGCTATATCTCGTAGTTTCTCTCTATCTACAGAAGAAAATTCCATAGGCCTATTCTTCCAATATTCTTCCTCTCCTGTATGGAATTCCTCGAAAAGAAAACGTGGAGGATTGCCTTTCTTGTATTCTATATACATATTTTCTTCTATTCTTCTATTCTATATTATACGATGACCAACTACACGGCAGTGGGCGGAGAATAGAAAATGCTAGCGAGGGTATTACTATGCAGATAACAAAGCACCAGGAAGCAGCTGGTAAATTAAACATATATTTCTATGTGATTATGGACGCCCAACTTAATATACAGAATAGAAGATTAATATTCGTGCAAGCGATCTATTAATAATCTTTTACCTAAAAAACCACACTGCGCTATCATATGCGGGCAAACGGGTAGTGGAAAAACAGCTTTTATTCTAGATATTTTACAAAGTAATTATCGGGATGGTTTCATCCATATCATTATTCTGTGCCTGACTATAAGCGTGAATAAAACATACCTATCGAGAGATTGGGTAATGAATGATCCTGGGGTGTACAGAGTTGATCCAGGCGATCGTTTACAAGACTCTTTACGAGTATGTCACGAAAAATACAAAGGAGAATCAACCCTTTTCATAATAGACAATTGCAGTGCGATAAAAGCTTACCAAAAAGAAAGATATGCTTTCATATTTAGCATTCTCCAGATGGCATACTCAGCATAGCGTTTGGGTACTTACTCAAAAATATAACTCTGTCCTGAAAGATCTCAAAAAGCAGACCAAATGGGTAGCCCTGTTTCATTGCAAAGACCGAGATTCATTCGAGGAATGTTTACGCGAAAATGATGTTATTTATACCAAGCCTGAACGAGATAAAGTCAGAAAACTGTTAGCGGAAACAAAGCATTGTAAACTCATATTAAAAACCGATCAACCAGCTTCTTATGCAATTGCTTAGCAAAAATAGCAAAAATATAGCAAAAATAGCAACTGCTAAGCAAAATTATAGCAACTGCTAAGAAAAATTATAGAAAAATTATAGAAAGATTATAGCAAAAATATAGCAAAAAGATAGTAAAAATATAGCAAAAAATATCGCAAATGTAGCAACTGCTGAGCAAAAATATAGCAACTGCTAAGCAAAATTATAGCAAAAATATAGCAAATATAGCAAAAAGATACGATAAATTGAACATTAGCGGTTATTATGTGATAAGGTGGTTTGAAATCCTCATTCTTTCGCAACAGTTTATTATTACGGGCTGGATATGCCATATTTTATTATGTTAGACTTAAAAATCTCCTTAGGTATTACATTATGGAATGCGACGAACTCATCGAACAAATGCTCAAAGAACCAGAACATGCAGAAGAACATACAGATAAATCTTTAGATAAACATAGAGAAAGACTCGCGGCTTTAGTAGCCGGTGGAAAATGTTCCCAATATTTTGGGGAAAATGACCGATGAAGAAATTAAAAAAACTGTACGTGCGTTACAAGTCTAGACTTGGAGCTACCATGACTAAAACAATAGGGTCGGCTATGTTACAACTATACACAGTCGTAGCTAGTACGTTTCTCCCTATCCCGGCAGAACATCGCATGTATTTATGTGAATCTCTCGAGAAAGACCCATTCATTGAACACGCTATAAGCGCAGTGAGCTGTGAGTTTTATCGGAAAGTTCTTAGCTCCAAAGACCACTGCTTTAATAACGGCTAGGTATTGTCAATTTAAACATACGTGCCCACTTAATAATAATGGAGACTCAAGTGACACCACAGATTGTGGAGACGCAACAACAAGTGAACAAGGTAAAAAACCCGATTGCACAATCACAACAGATTGTGGAAACACAATCACAACAAGTGAATGAGGAAATACCAACGATTGCGAAATCACAAGCCAGAGTGACAAAGAATCCTTTGAAAATCTCAGCTGGTAGCAAGGGTTGGCTAGCGAGGAAGGCTAGAAAACTAATGCATAATTCAAATATTGAACATAGTCGTCCGATTAAAACTTGGGCTCCCTATGCACTAGGAGTTGTTGCTATAGCGGTGGTATGGTTGTTTTATAAGACAGGAGAAGAGAAAACGTCACCCCCGATTACACAACAAGAAATTCAATTAGAGGTATGCCCCCATATAATGTTATAATGACTACTCCAGTTACAGATGGTAAAATGATGGTAAACGCAACATATCATTCAGTGGTGATCAGCGGCTTGGCCATTGGCTATGCCCGTATGGCTAAAATGATTACTAAAGCGACACCACCCAAGTTAGATCTTAATGGTTAAGATATCGGTATGATCATTCTTGATATTGTATTGGCAATATGATATGCTCATCAAACAAGGACTTATCCCAGAAGACATAATGAAGTAATTAAACATTTGAATATTTTATATTATTGAACATTTGATTATGGCAACAATTGCGATGAGGGTCGGTGGAGATATTGTTAATGCTCTAGCTATTAGAACAACTCGAAGCAGCCCAGTCACAATGGACCCGAAATAGGATATTAAGATTAGATTTTATTAATGAAGAACTGCATAAGCAAGGACATTCAATTCAAACGTTTAAGGATGTTGAATCTGCCATGCACAAATACTTCCTTGTTTATGGAAAGAAACTTGACCAAATACTGAGACCAACAATAAGTCAGTTTTATACACCATCAGAGGAACAAAAAAACATAGAGATAGCATTTATAATGTTTGGGTTATCAGTCATTGTAATTTTCAGTTATACAATAACTACACATAAACCATGACCTGTAAACATACTAGTCAGGCTGTGTCTTATCATCCATGTCACCCTGACTGCTAATCTATAAATAGCGCTGACTGTTGTCTATTTTTAGCTACACATAAGCTATGAGCTATTATGTATCAAGTAGTCTATAAATAGCGATGAGAGCTGTGACTCACCAGTGGAGATAAGATTTACCTTTTAGGCAAATGATATGATATGTGTATAACCATGAATCTGTGCAAATATACACAAATGGGGAAATCGATTCAATGTCTGAAGCCATCTGCGGGTATTAACTGTGGTACCCACTCTTATTACATCAGACAGGGTTTTGAAAATTACTTTTGTTCTGTATGTGGGATTGGGGTCAAAGGTAGTTACTGTTTATGTAAGAGTCTCGGTGCTGATAAGGTCAGGAAGCAGATTATTTACGCTAGGAAGAGAGATGACATCAATGAGAGGAATAGGTTGGGGAGAATACGTATTTATATATAAAAAACAACAATTTAGACATTTGAACCATTTTGTATATACCATTAAATCACAATGGTTTTTGTCAGAGAGTTGAAGGCTTTGGCAAAACAACGTGGTCTACATGGATATTCTCGAATGAGAAAAGCTGAAATGATCGATTTACTTGGTTTGGAATACAACAAACCCCAGACTGTTAGAGAACTCAAAGCTCAAGCGAAAAACAGTGGGCTGAGAGGTTATACTCGAATGAGAAAAGCTGAATAGATCGCTTTACTAGATAATAATCAATCCGATGATAAAAATAAACACTGTTGTTGATAATAATGAGTTAAAATTTGTACCCACAGCCGGCGTTGGTAAATATCTAAGAGGTTGGAAGATGGATATTAATTCCAACATGGATGTTAATGATGTTAAGCCCATCGTATCGAGCAAAATTAACAAGGAGTTAGATGATTTAAATAGTATAAAATACCAGCTGACGATTAAAATGTCATTGAGTAAAAGTAACAAAGAGGATAGCACTGAATATACCGAACCATATTTCCGGGGCAATCAAGAAGTTATAACTGAATCCAATACTATAAGCTCATCATTAGATACATCAATTCAGAGGATACAGGAAACTTTGGGGTGTGGATAAAATCGATAGTTTATATTTAGATATAGCAAATTATATGCCCTTCAAAGGTGGATCGTATATAGATTTACCCCCGTATTATAAAAAGAAAAAAGCCATAATTAATGTAAAATATAAAGGCGATGACTGTTTCAGAATGATGATAAGATCTGCATTGTTCCCCGTAGACAAACATCCGGATAGGCCTTCTAGCTATCCCCAAAGCGATGGACTAAACCTTGTTGGTATAGACGAACCTACACCAATCTCAAATTGATAAGGCGGAAAAGCAAAATAATTTAGCTATAAATGTTTTCGGACATTCTTCTAAAGGAATTGTTGTACACAGGATAAGCTCCGCTCCGGAACATATTCCCAGAATCAATTCATTTCTGATCGGAAAAAATGGTAAACATCATTATACGTGGATAAAGAGTTTAAACAGGCTATTATACGATCAAACAAAACATGCTAGAAAGAAATATTTCTGTGAAAGATGCCTGCATGGGTACAGCAGACAAGATCTATTAGAAGCGCATAAAGAAGACTGCAGAGGTGTTGGACAGAATGCTATCAGGATCGATATGCCTAAAGAGGGGAAAAATATATTAAAATTTGAACATTATTGTAATCAAATGCCAGTACCTTACGTAATTTACATTGACTTCGAAGCACTTATCAAACCTATAAAAAATACAGTTCGAAGCAATCAAGATAGTTTTACGTACAAAACTCAAGAACGTATTCCTTGTGGGTTTGGATATATAGTTGTAAGGTATGATGGGAAAACAAACCCGTCCGTGATTTACAGAGATCCCGATGCACAGGAAAGTTCCTAGAATATCTACAAAACGAAGAGAGAATAATCAGGGAAAATTTATCCTGTAAGAAACCCATGTGTATGACGAGGGATGATTGGAGGGCCCATAAGAAGTCGACTAGTTGTCATGTTTGTAATAAACCCCTGAATGGGAATTCTGTAAGAGATCATTGCCACGTCACGGGTAATTATCGGGGAGCCGTGCATAATAAGTGTAACTTGACACTAAAAATGAATTCTCAAACAATACCCATCCCCGTTGTGTTTCATAACCTTAGAGGATACGATTCACATCTCATCATGCAAGCTATCTCAAAGACCGACGGCGGTTTAACGTGTATTCAGCATTAGAAATTGGCACTGGTCCTACAGTCCTTGCCAAACTGCCCAATAGTTAAGGTATCATAAGGACTAGTAGAAATTTGCCCTTTTTAAGGGGTTTGCTATATGTTATCATTATAAGGACTAGTGGACTAAAACAGTTAGTTTCTAACGCTGGTATTCCTAATGATATGGAAAAATACATATCATTCTCGTTGACTAAAACTATACATTATACAGACAAGGATGGGAAAGCCAGAATAAAGCAAAGTAATGGGCTTAGACTGATAGACTCCGTACAGTTTCTGTTATCTTCCCTGGACAATTTAGCTAATGCGAACAATCCCGATGACTTTGCAATAACAAATCAATATACTGATCGGTTAACTCGTCATTTGTTGTTGAGAAAAGGTGTATATCCTTACGAATATATGGATGATTGGTCTAGATTCAACGAATCTAATCTTAACAGAATCTAAAATAACAAATGCCGATTATGAACACATTCTGACGGTGTGGGATAAATTAGGTTGTAAGAATTTAGGTGATTATCACCATCTTAAAAACCGATGTACTGTTACTCGCCGATATACAGTCAAGTCTCCTTAATCCGACAATCGGCTTTATCCGACACAAATGATGGGAACCGATTGATTCAGAGCTATTTAGTCCCGTTAATCCGATATTCTCGCACTCCGACTCCGACACACCTAATTTGCAACGAATTACCGAAATCACTCATTAATCAGTCTCGTTAATCCGACACAATGGTCAGCGTACTCCGTAGTCATCTGCCCGCGAGTACACAACCCCGTGTTTTGACACGCACATACTGCAGAGATTAACTTAACAATTAACAGGAAAAGCTATTCAAACCTGTACAAAGCTATACAAATGTAGTTTACAGATTGAAGCCAGATAAATGTGCATGAAGCCAGTTTAAAATATGAACAGGTATATAAAACATGGTCGACTGGTATGTAAACAAGAAAGCATGGATGACTTCATTAATATTCAAAGCCTGGCTACTGATCTTGGATCGGCAAATGCGATTGGAGCGACGCCACGTGGTATTGCTGTTGGACAACGCCCCATCCCATGCTACTGTCGACACAACTAATGTGAAATGTCACTTTTTGCCACCAAACACCACATCGCACATTCAGCCACTAGATGTCGGGATCATAAAGATTTTCAAGCTTTATTATAAGAAACAGCAAATGAAATTACACCTCGACAATGTTGATGCTGAAGAACCACAAGCCCTAGACGTCAAGCGAACAGGGGACTTTGAGAAATGTGCCTTCAAAATGTGAGAAACAGAAAACACTGACAGACTATTTTAAGTAGATGAAGCAAGTTGTTAAGACAGTAGCACTTGCATTTACACGGGGAAACGTGTGTGGTTGATGTGATATATTCAGTGAGTAATGTCTCTATTGTTACGTATAAATGGGAAAATTATTATTATTATTGCAATGTCATTAATTATAAATTAAGGAATGAATAAATAAACAACATAAGAATATAAATATTTTGTTTTTAATGATTTTATTACAAGGTACACACGGTTATTATCTATTGTGAAGATGTCCGATTTTCGATCACAAATCACTTAAATTTGTTAATCCGACATACTTGTTAATCCGACACAATCATGTGCAACCAACGATGTCAGATTAACGAGACTTGACTGTATTTGAGATATTTAGAAAGACATGTTTAAAACAATACGGCTTGGACCCGGCATGGTACTATTCCAGTCCTGGACTATCGTGGGATGCATTGTTGAAGAAGACCGGTGTAGAACTAAAATTACTCATCGATTACGATATGCACTTGTTTATTGAGAAAGGATTAAGAGGTGGTATATCGATGGCAGCGAAAAGGTATTCTAAGGCTAATAATAAATTAGTGGAAGGATATGATCCGAGTAAACCCGACACGCATATATTATATCTCGACGCCAACAATTTGTACGGATGGGCTATGAGTCAACCACAGGTGGTTTTGAGTGGTTCAATGTGAATGATATCGAAGTGAATGATATCTAAGTGAATGATATCTCCTCAGATTCTGATAAAGGGTACCTACTAGAAGTTGACTTGGAATATCCAACTTCGTTACATAAAGATCATAACAGTTATCCGCTAGCTCACGAAAGATTAATGGTGAATAAAGATTGGATGTCGGAATATCAACACTCATTGATGGGTAAGACTAGGTTAGCTAACGTAGAAAAACTCGTACCAAATTTGATGGATAAGACATTTGGTAAAACTATGGAGAATCTAAGGAATCTAAGTGTTGATGTTAAATTAGTGAGGTCTAATGAGGAAAAAGACTCAGGAAACTTATAGCCAGTCCGGCTTTTAACAGAAGCAAAATATTTGATAACGACTTAGCCGCACTACATATGCAGAAGAGTAATATAAAATTCAACAGACTGGTGGACGTTGGTATGAGTATTCTTGACTTGTCAAAACACTTAATGTATGACTTTTATTACAACGAACTTAAGAAGCAATACGGCGATAGATGCAAGGTGTTATATACTGACACAGATTCTTTGTTGATGGAAATACAAACCGAGGATGTGTATAAAGATATGGCAGAAAAAATAGATATGTACGACACGAGCGATTACCCAAAAGATAATCCATCGCACAGCATAGTAAATAAAAAGGTGTTAGGTAAGATGAAGGATGAATGTGCTCGGACCCCTATTGCGGAGTATGTCGGATTAAGACCTAAGATGTATTCTATAAAGAAGTCCGATAATGGGGAGATAAGAAAAGCTAAGGGTGTTAAGAAGTATGTGGTAAAAAAGCATATCAAACACGAACAGTATAAAGAAGCATTATTCAACAGTAGAACATTCAAACATGAGATGAACTCTTTAAGTTACAATCATAGGATATATGGATTAAGAATAAACAAGACATCATTATCCCCCTTAGATACAAAGAGATGGATTGATAAGGATGGTGCCTATGCTTATGGTTATGGTGGTAATACTGTATCGTTGGGAACTATGAGCAACTCTTCTCGTACAAATGCCCTGCACAGTCCATCTTTAAGATAATAAAGAATAGGCTCTCCCTCTTTCATAACCAACCGACTAATGTTATATATCTTAAGAGACCAAATTGGATTGGTTGCACGACGTAGGCCTTTTTCGAGTTCACTGGGCTGGTATAAATATCATACGCCTACTCTATCCGGAAGTTTTTGTTCTTTGCCTCTCCTTGGTGCTGAAGATTCGGAAGTCACGGATTTCATTTTAATCGCATCGGATGGTTTCTTCCCGATAAATCTCGTTAAATCATTATTCAGCGCTGATACAACAGCTGATAATTGAGTCACCCATTCGGTTGATCTTAATCGTTCCGATTTCATTTTGATCCCATACTGATAGCCAAACAAACGTTCCGCCAATGTCTGGTTAAATCTTTCAACGATAGCTTGACTATGGTAGGCCTCTGTTTCACCACGCCTGATTTCGACATCGTGCTTTGTTAACAGTTTAGTTATTGATCCCATAAACTCGCGACCAGGATCTACTTGAAATAGCTCGGGCCATTTTAGTAGTTCACGTTTATATATGCGGCTCAGTGCATTAGCTACTTCTGTTGAATCTTTCGAGGTTAATGGCTCGACTAGCCACATTCAATACGGTTAAAGCGTATTTATACATATTGCGTCTTACCTTATCATGGGGAAGAAACAAGAGGTCAGCCTGATGAACTTCATTCGTTGTAAAAATATCAAACTTCTTCCTTGGTATATAACGCGGTGCCGGTAAGTATATTTGCCACATAGCTTGTTTCTTTAACCAATCCTTGGCCACATCTTTAGATACCTTAGCCGCAGTGGCTAATTTTTGTATTGCTACTATACCTTTCCAATATCCTCGTGGGCTATAGTATATTTGATTCATTATTAATTAATATTGATGTTTCTTTTAATATGACTCATGACGATCGTTGAATCGCATCATCATCTTGACACAAAAAATTCCATCTGTAGTAGTGGTATAGGTATATAAATCTGGCTCCAGTGGAAGTGGTCCAGAACCATCATTACCTATACTACTGCACAGTGTTACTGATCAAACTTCAATTATTATCTTTTGTTTAAAGATATTTTATTCTAATATTATTATCTTTCACAGTGAACATCAATTATGTGAATAAGTAACTATTTTATGTCATTTAATTTTAATATTCCATGAATAATGAATAAATTGATCAGATCCTTAACATATACATACTAAACTCATATGGACATTCATCTTGTGCATTAAGTGGTTTGTTTCCAAATAAAACAATTCTAAAATATATTTGTAATAGGAATATGATACACTACTTACTTGTAACAGTACATGACATCTTTGTTTGTTTACCGGTAATCACGAGTGAAAAGATATGTTTACCCTTGCCAGAATGATGTATTTTTTTCTGGTCAGCCACGCCCCATGACTTTAGTTCACCTTATGTGGTCTATTTTGCATATATGCAGTAACTGTTGCAAACCTGTTTTTCCTTTGTATGCAATCACAGTATCACAACTTCCTCAGCTGGTGTGTTAAAGTTCCCCTGTCATCATGAGACAAGAATTATAAAGGAAAGTCATATTTACAATTAAAAACATATCTGTCTTTCCTTGAATACTCTTTGTCTAAGTGCCAGAAATTGTCAGTGTCATAAAAAAAATTAAAAAAAGATTTTCATAAGGACTTTCCTTAAATAGACCTTAGTCAAACCATGTGACAGGTTAGGTAGAATTATAACTTTAAAAGCCCTCATTTCTGAGGTGTCCATATTTTTCACATTTTTATATATTTTTAGGACAAAATGTGAGCCATGTAGATCTGCCTGTTATGTTACGTAAAACAAATCCTTGTCTTAAAATGAGAAAAGGAATCATTCAGACAAAAAATGTTTTTACCCCATTGATTCTCGAAAACCAGTTGAAATGTACAGTAGATCTAGTGACTTTTGTACCCAAAATTTCTAGTGATTTGGTACCCAAATGGGTATGTGATTTTGTAGATCTACCTAGAATTATTTCAAAGATATACATTAATTTTGGTGTCTTAAACTTAACATACTATCAAAACAATACATTCTAACTTAGGTTTAACCAACGTAACTGGCCTCTTCTTCAGTGACAAGACGTCAATTTTCTATCAAAACTAAACAATCAATTTCAAGGATCACAGTCATAATCATATATTATGAACTTGATGAAATATTTTAATGTGTGTTCTGTTCATCTACATAAAAACATAAATATAATTATATATCTATTGTCTTATTTTCTTAGGTACAATTTCACAAAGTATTTTGGGTACAATTTAATTTGTTTTGGGTACAAAATCACATATATAGGAGCCTAGATCTATATATATTTGCACTACCTCCATACAGTCGCTGTGTACCGAAATCTTAATCGGTTCAGAGGACGGGAGGTTCTCAGAAAGTTTCAACAACATCTTTAATTTTCTAAATTGTTCTTTTTGTAATGTTAGACCAATAACAATATTATGTTGTTATTATTTTGGCATATCAATATAATATATCACTCTCCGTTGCGTTCGTTTTCAGAAAAATAATTTTAAATTAAAATCATCGAGCGTGAAATCCATTACGGTTTCAGATTTAGACTGACACATTTGATGGCGACAATCACAAAGAAATATGAAACAAATATGAGTGAAGACTGCTCTCCAGATCAATAAATAGAAAATAGTTGACGAAAAATAATAAATTATATATTTTCTTTGAATTTGAATCTATTTCGGAATTTCTTTATGATAGCTTACCAACTTTTGCATATTTTGCTTCCATGTGTCACATGCGATACATGCTTCTGGTTTCAGAAATGATAGCTAAAATTGCAAGTATTTTGATTATTTCTCGTAAACTGCACTATTTTGCTATTGAATGGTTTACCTAGAATGTATATCAGTTCAGATTTTTCCTATCATCCAATATTTGTCATTTTTCGCAGTGTTTGTTGACTTTGTTCAACTCAACAAATCGCGAGCTAGGCCACGCCCAAACGTGTCACTGACGTTTGTCGGCTTATCAATGTGTCCGAAAGTTCATCAAACGAAATCATTTGCAAACTCTTTTTTTACAAAGATTTATACATGCGTGTCAATAATTCTAGAAAATTAAGTTAGATGTAACAAAATGATTGTAATAGTCTAACGGGATAACTATGCATGTGGAGTTGTTTGTTTACCGCCGTTGCCATGATCGTACAAGTTCCATCTAATCGATGATTTTACGATTCAGATTGTTTTTGTTTACAATTAGTTACACCGAAAGTTGCTAATTTTTAGAAATTACATCTTCCCGAGGCAAGAGAGTTAACGGACTATAAAAGTCCAGTTTCCAACCTTGCCGAGCTAGGCTGGTATTATGGAGTTTCATTTTGGCTGGATTACGAGTCTATGCATAGTCCAATCAAAATTGGGCACCGAAATCGAAATTCGGTTCGTTAACTGTCGTTCAGATTTCGGTCGATTGCAGGATTTGCAAAACATGTGCACCGCCAACTCGTTGTCAGCAGATATTTTCCAAATCTTTTCATGTTTTTAATCAAGGTGCTCACGTGATTTGATGCATTTCACGATGTAACACACGTTTTATCACAATATAGATATTGATTATCGATCAGATCGTCCTGACTGGGCGCCACCATTTTGTGCGAAGCAAACGCAAGTGATACGAGAGGTGGAATCTGATTGGTCCATAGGAGAGGCTTAGAAGGGACATAGCTGGTAATAGCCACTGGTGGCGCTACGATCGAGCCCAGTAATTCTGGCCTAGTTCTGAAAGTTTTAAGACTGAGCAGCCTGAGCATTTATGCATGTCATAAGTAATTTAAATGTTATACAAAGCCTACTTGGTAAATAGATATGGCGAGTTTTATTTTGGGGTGTCGTTAAGCTATTCGCCTGTTGAATGGGTTTGACAGCAGATGCACGGGAAGTGACACCTCTGTCGAATGGGTTCGACGTTAGCGTGCAGAGTTTTAAAGTTGCATCTGCGGTAGGAACTACCACACTCTGAGTGGGTGGAGCTTATACGAGTGAACTGACAGGTCAATATGACATCATGATAACACACACATTTCATTGGTTAATGTAAACAGCCACTCACGTTGGCCCTTTGACAACAAGGATATAAGGATGTAAGTTTTAATGGTAATAAATAACCATCAAACGATTCCAAGGCTTTTCAACAAAAGTCTTTTGTTTAAAAACCTACCTGCCATGTTGTCTTCACATCTTCATAAAATGATACTGTGGAATGTTCAAAATTTGTCCAACACACAAATTATAGTTCTTCCCTATTCTCTAGTCGAGAATGAAATACATTTGTCGTGATGAATAAGTGCAGTGGAATTGAACAAAACACCATAATATGCATCATAATTCTGAGGTGTACAGAATATCTGCAGTTTATGAATAGCATTTCTCACAATATGTACACCAATCGGTGATTTCAACAGTGGTTTTTTTTTTCGTTGTGTTTGTCTTGCCTTCATCTGGAATCTGGATGACAATTATCGTGAAAAAAACACCTGATAATGGTCAAAAATATTTTCAAGTGATTAGAGTAGTTTTTTGTCGTTTCTGTCACTTGTTTTCATTGCCCAGTAGCAATGTGTTTTGGCAAAGTCACACTTGTCCGAAAGCTCCTCATGCCAAAATCACTCATCTTTGCAGGTCCCAGTGACCCAGTTCCCTGTTGATTGGCATGCCAAGTGTCATTTGCATAAGGCCATCGATATTTTTGGTATGTTTTTCTCACCTAAAAACCTCAACTTACTAAAGAGTGGGCAGAAGAAATAAAATACAGTCAAGTCTCGTTAATCCGACACTCGTTAATCAGACAATCGGCTTTATCCGACACTAATTATGGGAACCGATTAAATCAGTGCTATTTAGACCCGTAAATCCGACAGTCTCTCTGACTCCGACACACCTAATTTGCAACGAATTACCGAAATCACTCATTAATCAGTCTTATTAATCCGACAGTGACCAGCGTACTCCGTGGTCATCTGCCCACGAGTACACAGCCCGTGTTTTGATGCGAGACGAATCGGCTGGTAGCTGCATATTACAACGGCTGCAGAGATAAACTTGTTTAACAATAAACAATTAATGCTTTAAATGAAGAAAACAGGATAATTCACATGCTTAGATTACCTCAATCTTATTAAGATCAGATACAAGTTGAAGTAAGACGAGTTCTATGGATGAACAACTTCTTTATTACAATAAGGGCGACGTTTCGGTGTAGATCCTAACACCTTTATCAAGCAATAGATGGATAGGGCTTACTTACTTACTTACGTTTGGAGATTTAACGTGCGCTTTCCGACTGGAGCGTATTTCACACACGGGCCCGGTCGGGCCATTTAGCGTGGTTTTGAAGGGAAAATAAAGGTGTTGCAACCAGAGGGGGGTTTTAGTGGTTGCTTATATAAGTTTCGGAGATTTTGAAATTTGGAATGCATGCCTAGGGGTGTGGTAGTGTACTAAGGGAGTGTGTTGGTGTGTGTTTGTTTGTTTATGTGGTGTGGTTGAGTGTTTTTAGATGCGGATCATTAGATTGGTTTTAGTTAAGTATACGCCTAGTGCTTTAAATTTTATTATATTGTTATGTGGATTTAGGATTGATTCTAGGGTTATGGCTTTATCTAGTTTTAGATTTGTTTGGAGTGTTGCTCGGTGGGTTTGGTAGTGCGTGCAGTGTAAGAGTGCATGTTCTATTGTTTCCAGGTGTGGGCAGTGTGGGCATTTTCCGGTTGCGTGTTTTTTTATTTTTAGGAGTTGACTGTTTAGTTTAGTGTGACCTGTTTGGAGTTTGGTGATTATTCTATCAATTTTCTTGGATGGATGGAGGATTTTAGGTTTGGTTAGAGGTTTTTTGAGGATTTTGATTATCTGTGTGTTTGTTTTTAGGTATGTCTTATGCCATTTTTGGGTGATTTTACGTTTGTTAATGCTTTTGATCTCTGCTTTAGATATTGGTAGATTAAGGCTTATTTCAGGAATTTTGAGGGATTTTTTGGCGGCTTGATCAGCGTTTTCGTTTCCATATATTCCTACGTGGGCTGGGATCCAGATAAATGCTATTTGTTTGCCTGCCTCTGTTAAGTTATTTGCGCTTTTGAGTATTTGGTTAATGAGTTTAGGGCGGTTTTTGGTGTTTTTATTTTGGAGGGCCTGTAGTCCACTTAGTGAGTCTGTGAGTATTAGGATTTTTTTTATGTTTTTTAGCATGTTGGTTATGGAGGGCGGATGCTATGCCCATTAACTCTGCAGTGAAGATGGATTGGTTGTTTGGGAGTCGATAAGATTGAGTGTTCCTATTTGGTTGTGCTATGTGGACTCCGAAACCTGTGCGATTTGTGATCGGATCGGAAGATCCGTCTGTGTAGATGTGGCACCAATTTGGCCAGTTTTCGTGTATGTAAGCTAGTGTGGTGGATTTAGCTTTGTTTGGATCGGTTTGTTTGTTTATTGAGTTTGCCAGAGATGTGTCTATTTTGGGGATTTTTAGTTTTGGGGTAAATATATTTGATGGTTTGCAGTTTTGTTGGAGGTTATCTATTTGGTTTTCGTTTAGGTAGTTGAAAATTCGTTGAGATATTGGAGTAAGTAAAGGGTGCTTCCTAGTTAGAGCCTGGTTACGAGGGCGGATATTTTCGTTTAGGAGGTTTTGGATGAGAGGGTTTGATTGGGACGAGGCCCAGAAATTAAGGGTTAAGTGTTGCCTACGTAGGTTTAGTGGCATTTCTCCTGTTAAGGCCTGAAGTGAAGTGAGAGAGGTGCCATGTTGGGAACGTGTGACTATTTTAAGAGCTTGGTATTGGATTGAGTCTAGTTTTTTTGGTTAGGTTATTGCTAAGCGTATCATAGATCGCACATCCGTAATCTAATTTAGACCTAATTAGTGATGTGTAGAGAGATAGGGCTAAACAACATAGGTATATATACACTTATTGACATCTAAGTTGTTACAGTGACTAGTTGATGGGCACAGAGAGGTGATTAAGCTAATTGGAAGCCAGTGGATGACTAATGAACACAGAGTAAACAAGCAGACAGATGGAGATGATGGAAGCCACTGTATTAATTGGATGGACAAAGGGATTTAGCAATTAGGTGATGGTAAGCAGGCGGGATGTAATAGCCTTGGTCTCTGTTCATTGCTGGCTGGATCCTTTTGATGTAGATGGCTTCTAGGAGTTTCCTGATTTTGTAGTCTGATTGGTTGTTGGCCAGGATCTTGATGTTGTTCCACTGGATGTTGTGATCGGGGTGGGTTTGGGTGTGGTCGGAGATGGCTGATTTTGAGTCATTTTTTTGTACTGAGGTCTTGTGTTCTTTTATTCTAATGGGTAAGGGCCTGGATGTTTCTCATACATAGGAGTCGCCACAGTCACATTGTATGTGATATACGGCTCCAGCTGGGTCTTCTTTCATTGATGTAGGGGGCTTGCCATTGGCGCTGAGGATGTTCTGGATTGTCCTGCCTCTCTGGAATACTGTATCAATGTTGGCGTGGTGTTTGAGCAGTCTGCGGATCTGGTGGCTGGCTGTTCCTATGTAGGGAAGGCTGATGACAAACGGGGCTGTCTGTTGTCGTGGAGGCCGCTCAATAGGGCTGAGGATGCTGTTGATTGTTTGTTCAACTAGGCTGGTAGGGTAATTGTTGAAGTTAGTGAATACATGGCGGAGGTGGTTGAGTTCAGTTTTTAACTGTTGTGGCGTGGAACAGATGTTGACAGCACGTCCGGCTAAGGTGGCGATGATTCCTCTCTTGATTTGTGGTGGGTGGTTAGAGGAATTGTGCAGATACTGATCCGTATGGGTGGGTTTACGGTAGACACTGGTTTGTAGTTTGTTATCGGGATCTTTCTGTACTCTTACACCTAGGAATGGTAGTTGTCTCTCAGCTTCTTCTTCCATAGTGAACTGCATCCTGGGGTGTTGGGCATTCAGGTGGTTGAGGAGGGTCTTGGGGTCATGGTCAGGTTGGAGAATGACAAAAGTGTCGTCGACTTTCCTAAACCAGCAGAGGGGGGTGATAGGTGATGTATGGAGGGCGGTTTCTTCTAGGTCTGTCATGTAGATTTCTGTGATGATGGGGGACAGCGGGGATCCCATGGGAAGTCCATGTGTCTGTTGGTAGATCTTGTCTTGCCAGGTGAAGTAGGTGGAGGTAATACAAGAGGTTATAAGTTTGATGATGCTGTCTATAGATAGATGGGTGTCAAGGTCCGGGTATACTGCTTCAATTCTTCTTCTGAAGATGGATAGGGCTTCGTCTCTGGGTACATTTGTGAAGAGATCTACCCTTCAAAGCTGACGAGTGTGCCTGGCTCGGTGATGGTGCTTATCTTTCTGCAGAATTCTGTGGAGTCAGTGATGAATGATTTCGCAGTTTTCCCCAGGGGGGCAAGAAGACGGGCTAGGTACTGGGCAGTGTTGTAATGGACAGTGTTTCTTGAGCAGACTAGGAGGCGGGCTTTGACTGGTTGTTTGTGGACCTTGATGGTGGCTCTGGCGTAGGGTGGCTTGGGGTGAGGGACAGTCATCTTCTTGTGGAAGGTTGGGCCAATTTCATTTTTTTCTCGGAGCTCTTTCAGCAGGATTTTATGCTCTCTTTGGAGTCGGGTGGTGGGGTCTTTCTTCAGCTCTTGGTATGTTGTCTGGTCATCTAGGATGTTGCTGGTGATGGCATTGAAGTCACTGGTGTCCATGATGACAGTTGCTCTGCCTTTATCTGCTGGGGCTATGGTGATGGATGGGTCAGCTTTCAAAGTTTTTAGAGTTTTCCTTTCCGCAATATTTAAGGTATCTTTTTGTGGTTTATTGTTTTCTAAAATGTTTGCAATCTGATGTCTCAAATAGTCCACTTTTCCCCCTGGGGCTTGTTGTTGAAGCCCTTTCTCAACATTGGCTATGAATGTTTCATGGTTTGGGCGAGAGGTGGGTGAAAACTTCAACCCTTTGGAAAGAACTGCAGTTTCTCCATGTTTTAGAGTTCTGCTGCTGAGGTTGATGACGGTCTTCTTGAGGTACTCTTCAGTAGATCGTGGTTTCCTGGGGTTGTTGGGTGGTTTCAGTTTTTGAAGTTTGGCAATCTGTGTTGTCTTTGTTGCTGCATCTAGTTTTTGGTTGGCTTCGGTCTGGATGGTTCTGAGGGTGGAGTAGGTGTCAGCATGTGGGAGATTCTGGATATGATCTTGTTGTTGTGTGATACTGTGAAGAGTCAGGGTCTTGGTCTTGCGGTGATGTCGGATCCTCTCTTTGACAAGTAGTTGAGATGCTTTCTGTAGGATGTTGCGGGCTGCCACCGAGTTGACTTGGCTCCTTAGTCTGAGGCCATTCGGGATGAGCTGCTGGTCCCTACATCTCATAAGGAAGGTAAGATGGTTGGAGGACTGGATGTACTTCTTGTCTAGGTTGCTGAGTTTATTGATGGCTGAGATTGCCACGTCTCCATGTAGACGGCGTATAACTTCTTTCAGTGGCATTTAGAAGTTGGAGTGATGAAGTAAGACGAGTTCTATGGATGAACAACTTCTTTATTACAATTAGTGCGCCGTTTCAGTGTACTGACTGACTGATATAAAAGATTTAACGTGCGCTTTCCGACTACAGCGTATTTCGCACACGGGCCTGGTCGGACCATTTAGTGTATTCCGAGAAGGGTGAAAGTGGTGTGTGCAACCCAAGAGGGGGCTTTTAGGGGTTGCTTATATTGATTTTTTGAAATTTTTAAATTTGGAATAAATGCCGAGGTGGGTGGAGGAGGGAACTAAGGGAGCCGGGTGAGGTGGGTGTTTGTATGTTTATTGGATTTTGAATTGGTAGATTAATTAATTTTTAGATGCGCTTAATTAGGTCTGTTTTGATTAGGAATACGCCTAGGGCCTTGAAGTTTTCTAGTTTATTTTGAGGGTTTAGTATTTCATCTAGAGTAGGAACTTTATTTAGATTGAGGGTGGTTTGTAGTGTGGTTCTGTGTGTTTGATAGTGGGTGCAGTGAATGAGTGCGTGTTCTGTGGTTTCGGGTTGTTTGCAGTGGGGGCAGTTGCCTGTGGTGTGTCTTTTAAGTTGTTTTAGGTGGTTATTTAGGTTGGTGTGTCCTGTTTGGAGTTTTGTAATTAATCTGTCAATTTTTTTAGAGGGGTGGAGGATTTTAGGTTTGGCTAGTGGTTTTATGAGTACTTTTTTGATTTGGCTATTTGAGTTTTGATATTGATTATGCCATTTTTTTGGTTATTTTTTGTTTGTTTACACTTTTAATTTCTGATTTTGAGATGGGTAGGTTTAGGCTTATTTCTGGTATTTTGAGAGATAATTTAGCTGCTTTATCGGCGCTTTCATTGCCGTAAATTCCTACGTGGGCGGGGATCCACAAGAAGGTTATTTGTTTGCCTGCTTTTGTTAGGTCGTTGGAGCTTTTAAGTATTTGGTTTATCAATTTAGGTCGTTTTTTGGTATTTTTGTTTTGGAGGGCTTGTAGTCCACTAAGGGAGTCAGTGAGAATTAGGATTTTTTTGTTGTTTTTAGATTGTTGGTTATGCAGGGCTGAGGCCATGCCCATAAGTTCGGCCGTGAATATAGATTGGTTGTTAGGGAGTCGGTAAGATTGTGTGGATATAACTGGTTGTGAGGTATGGACTCCGAAGCCTGTGTGGTTGGAGATCGGGTCTGAAGATCCGTCAGTGTATATGTGACACCAATTTGGCCAATTTTCGTGTATGTATGCAAGTGTGGTGGTTTTAGCTATGTTTGGGTCGGTTTGTTTATTTATTTGGTTAGCTAGCGTTGTGTCTATTTGGGGTATTTTGAGTTTAGGGGTGAAGATATTTGATTTTTTGCAGTTTTGTTTAAGATTTTGAGTTTGGTGTTCATTGAGGTAGTTAGTTATTCTTTGGGATATTGGGGTGAGTAAGGGGTGTTTGCGAGCTAGAGCTTGGTTTCTTGGGCTAATGTTTTGGTTAATTAGGTTTTGGATGAGAGGGTTTGTTTGGGACGCGGCCCAGAAGTTAAGGCTTAGATGTTCCCTGCGTAGATTTAGTGGCATTTCTCCTGTAAGGGCCTGAAGTGAGGTGTAGGAGGTGCCATGTTGGGTGCGTGTAATTAGTTTGAGAGCCTGATATTGTATTGAGTCAAGTTTTTTAGAAAGAGAGTTGTTTAGGGTATTGTATATGGCACAGCCGTAGTCTAGTTTTGATCTAATTAGTGTTGTATATAGTGAGAGGAGAGTATCTTTGGAGGCTCCCCAGTTAGAGCCGGTGAGACATCTTAATGTGTTAAGGTCTTTGCTGCATCTAGTTTTTAGGTTTTGGACGTGAGCCTCCCAGGTGAGGTGTTGATCGAAAATAAGTCCTAAAAATTTTGTTTGTTTTTGGAATTTGATTGTTTGGTTGTTTAGCTGGAGGATTGGGTAGGCAGGTTTCATGTTTTTATGTTTGAATACTACTCCTGTTGTTTTATCTGAGTTAAGGGAGAAGCCCCATTTGTCTGCCCATTGTTGTATTTTATTTAGAGATTTTTGGATTAAGTTTTCTGCCATTTTAATGCTTTTAGTGCGGATCCATAGGGCTCCGTCATCCGCGAATTTTGAAGTGTTTAGTTTAGGGGATAATCCCTCGAATAGATCATTTATCATTATATTGAAGAGGGTTGGGCTGAGGATGCTGCCCTGGGGAGTGCCATTTTCTAGGGGACACTGGTCCGATAGTGTATGGTCTATACCCACGGTAATTTTGCGATTGTTTAGGAAATCTTGGATGAAGTTTATTATTTGACCTTTTAGTCCTATTTTTTTTAGTTTTTGTATTAGCCCGTGGTGCCATACCATATCGAAAGCTTTAGAGAAGTCGAGGAATATGCCTATGGTGTATTGCTTGTTTAGCTGTCCTGTTTTTATATCCTGTTCTAGTCGGGCAAGGTTATCGAGAGTTGATCGGCCAGGAGTGAAGCCGCTTTGGTCAGGATTTATGATGTTGTTTTGGTCTAGGTAGTGCTGTAGCCTATTTTTAGTCATAAGTTCAATTATTTTGCAGAGATTTGAGGTTAAGGAGATGGGCCTATAGGAGTTTGCCTGATCTGCTGGTTTATTTGGTTTAGGTATTGGGATTACTAGAGCTTCCTTCCATGAGGATGGGACCTGTCCGTTTAGGTAGACTAGGTTGTATAGTTTAAGTAAAGTTTGGAGTAGTTTGGTAGGTAAGTGTTTGATTATTTGGTAAGAGGTGAGGTCTAGGCCAGGGGCTGTTCCTTTTTTTCTATTGTTTAGTACGTGATTTAGTTCTTCTATGGTGTAAGGTTGATTTATTTCTAGGTTGTCTTGTCTGTTTTCTTTGGAGAATTTGGTTTCTTTATTTAGTTTATCTTGGAATTTCTTACTGAAGTTACTGTTGCTGCTAACTTTAGAGAAGTGTTTGGCTAGGTTGTTGGCCTTTTGGGTGGGGTTAGTTGAGTTGTTTATATTGGGGCTTTTTTTGTGCCGTTTGATGCCTCGGATGGCGTGAATTTTGCGCCACACCTTCCTAGCGTCGGTGTGGTGATTTAGCTCCTCACAGAATTTTTTCCAGTTTTTAGTTTTAGCAGTTTTAACTAGGTTTTGCACTTGGTGGTTAAGTTCATGAGCTGTTTTGAGATGAGAGGGGTCTCGTTTAGCTCTGTTGAAAGCTGATTTGCGTTTTAGTCTAGTTAGCTCTATTTCCTCATTCCACCAAGGGACAGTGGGTTTTCCTGGGTTGGATGATTTGAAGGGGATTGCGGATTTGGCTGCGTTGATTATGAAGTTAGTTAGGTTTTGACAGAATGTTTCGGGGTCTGTTGTTTCTAAATCGTTTAGATTAGCTTCGTTGCATAATTCTTGGAATTGGTCCCAGTTGGCGTTTTTGTACTGAAATTTAGGTTCCTGTTTAGGGGTTTGATTTGGTATTTTTATATTTCCTAGGGTTATATTTATGGGAAAGTGGTCGCTGCCTAGAGGTACTGGGTGGACGTCCCACATCAGACTTTGTGCTAAGTCTGGCGTACATATTGTTAAGTCGATAGCCGACATGGTGTGGTGGGTTTTGTCGTATCTAGTTGGTTGGTTATTGTTTAATAGTATTAGGTCATTTTTTTCGATCCACTCTGATATTAGTTGTCCATGGTTGTCTAGTTTATCTGCAATGCCCCAGGTAGGATGATGGGCATTGAAGTCTCCTAGGAAGATGGTTGATTTATTTCCTAATTGGTAAAGGACATCTAGGTCTGTATCTTTAATTGGTTTTAGTGTTGAGTGATAGATGTTAATGATTTTTATTTTTTGGTTATTGATGGTGACTTGGATTCCATTAGCTTCTAGATTAGGAGTGTTTACTTTAACTTCCTCGTAGTTAATATCCTCTCTAACGTAGATGATTAGACCTCCTCCTGTTCTGCCTGGCATGGTTTTGGACCTGTCGGTTCTCACTGCGTTATAATTTGGTAGGTTGAATTTAGTTTTATGTGAGAATTTGGTTTCTTGAATACAAGCCACATGGGGACCTTTATCTATTTTGAATTTAGCTTTGAGTTCAGAACCATGGCCGGCGAGGCCATTGGCATTCCATTGAAAAATGTTTAGGCCTTCCATTGGGAAACTGGGTGGATTTATGTTTGGTTTAGGCTTGGTTTAGGTATTTACTTTAGTAGGTTATTAAGGTTGCTGCTGAAACGGTCGAAAGAGGTGGTGACGAGTTTTAGTTTATGTGCTACACCAAAGAAGGCTTTGGAGCTGGCTTCTGGATTAGACTGCTTTAACACGTAAGCTAGTAGGAGGACTAAGTTGTTTAGATTTTTGCTTGCTACGTTTTGGGTGAGTTTTTTTCTATAGCTTTTGGTTTTGGGGGCTGACAAGGTAAGCTCGTTTATTTCCTCTGAGGATGTGTACTCGTCCTCTTCGGTTAAGTTGTCTTTAGTTTGGTCAATCTGTTCGGTGGTGGGTTGCATGCTGGGTTTGGGTGCGAGAGTCTGAGTGGTTTCTGTAGTTTCCCTGTTGACTGGGTGTTCGGGGGTTGCCTGTAGGTTTGGGAGTGTTGTTGCCCTTGTGGCTGTGATGGCTTGTGTTGGTGCTGGTTGTGTGGTGGTCGTTGTGCGTTGGGTTTTGCATGCGGGTGTAGGTGTGGTAATTGTAGGGTGAGAGGCGGGGAGGGTGAGAGTGTGAGTTTGTGGGATGTGTGGGGTGTTTGTTTCATTTGCAATGTATGCGTCTCGCTGATTTTGGTCCCATACGGAGACTGGGTATACTGTTTTGCGTGCGTGAGTGTTGTTGTTTGAGGGTGGTGTTGGTAGTAGTGGTTTGTATGCTTGCGGTGTGGGTTTTTTGGTTTGGATTTTGGCCGTGTTTATGTCTATATGTCTGTTGGCCTGTTGGGTGAGTGATAGTCTGTGGGGGCATTGGTTCGAGAGTGATGAGTGTTTTATGGATTTGCAGTGGATGCACCAGGGTGTGCATATGCCTGGGCAGTCCGTTTGAGCACAGTTTCAGTGTAGATCCTAAAACCTTTATCAAGCAAACCCACACCGATCACAACATCCAGTGGAACAACATCAAGATCCTGGCCAACAACCAATCAGACTACAAAATCAGGAAACTCCTAGAAGCCATCTACATCAAAAGGATCCAGCCAGCAATGAACAGAGACCAAGGCTATTACATCCCGCCTGCTTACCATCACCTAATTGCTAAATCCCTTTGTCCATCCAATTAATACAGTGGCTTCCATCATCTCCATCTGTCTGCTTGTTTACTCTGTGTTCATTAGTCATCCACTGGCTTCCAATTAGCTTAATCACCTCTCTGTGCCCATCAACTAGTCACTGTAACAACTTAGATGTCAATAAGTGTATATATACCTATGTTGTTTAGCCCTAACTAGTTTGTACTCCAAGCTAGAAACACCTCTCCGCCATCCAAGCGCTCCAGCCACCAAGCCACCCGCACCCAGCCAAGCCTCCCAAGCCAGCACAGTACCCACTGTTAGCCAGCCCAAGAGCAAACCCTCGGTAGCTATCACAACACACCCACACACACTAGTTCAAAACTACTCACACCCAAGCCAAGCTCAAACAATTAAAAACTTTAAAAACCCTTAGCCAAACAAACAAACCTAATAAAAAAAAAAAAACACTCCTAAACCCATCCGTTAATACATCTAAACACAGCTCACCAAACCTCCTCTCACCTGCCAAAGCACCCTCCTCCAAACACCCACACTCAACACCTCTAAACTCACCAAATCTCACTCACTTCCACCCAACCTCATCTACAACAACATGTCCGACGCACGTGTTATCATCCAGGCAGACATCCACCAACCCGACACCCCTACACCGGCCGAAGCACACAACACTTCCAACCGGACACCCAACACCCTCATACCTCACGATTACGGCACAGAAACTCCAGCAGCTTCACCTCCCAAACCTGCCGAATCGCCTGCACCCATTACGAACCCTAAGAAACGGAAGCTGGACACTTCCAACACTACACCCGCATCACCCACCTTCCCAGCATCCATAGTCACCTTCGCTCTGCACTTTTGCGCCGCCGGCCCCATAAACACCCTAAATAAAGCTCTCACAGCTAATAAAGTAGGCATTTGGTTCAAAAAACAAAAAATCAATTTCGATAAAATCAAAGAAGTAAATAAAGGATTCCAGATAATCTTCCCCGACCTACAATCCCTAAACGCAGCCAAAAAGATAACGCAAATCTTCCAATTTACAGTCACACATCAAACTCCAAACTGGCAGCTCTACACCAGAGGTGTAATTAGGGTTAACCCTAGAGAAACAGAAGGTGACTTAATAATGTACGCTAACGAAGCAAACGATAACACAGACACCTCCCCTCAACCCAAAATCACTAGCACTAGGAGGATAACTTCAAATAGGAATGGAAAGACCTCAAACACCCCTATCGTTATCGTCAACTTTCAAAAAACTGCTAAATATCCTGAAGCCCCTAAATTCATCTCTTTCGGCGCATCAACAAAACTAGAAGTAAAACCTTATATTAAACAGGTAAAACAATGCTCTAACTGCCTTCAATACAACCATACAGCAAACGGATGTAATTTTAAAAAAACCAAATGCAGGAAATGCGCCCAAACAGAATGCCCAGGGATTTGCGCACCATGGTGCATACATTGTAAAACAACAAACCACTCCTCACTCTCTAACAAATGCCCACACAGGCACACTCTCACACAACAGGCCAACAGACACATTAATATAGATACGGCCAAACACCAAACAAGAAAACTAACACAGCACACGAAACAACCACTCATACCCACACCGCAACCAAACATTCCCCGACATCTAAACTCCGCATGGGATGGTATCCTCCAGGAAGTACACCCAGCAATCACCACCCACACCCACTACCCACACCACCCCCAAACCTTCACCACCCCCAACCCTCTCACAACATCCACACCTGCACGCAAAACAAACCGCATTATACCTGCCATCACCCAACCTTCCACCACTCAGCCTACAGCCACCAGGGCAACAACAACCACACCAAAACACCAACCAGGCAAAACCCGAAAATCCAATCAGCAGCCAAGACACAGACACGCCCAGCACGCACACGCAAACACAACCAGAGACGCTACCAACCCCCATGGAGAGTGAGGAACTAAACAACGATAACTCAGACTATTACGAAGTAGAAACCGATGATGACGTAAACGAAATAACACGCTCAGCACCTAAAAGAACCAAAAAACAACAACGTAAACCCCAAACTCTCCCCAAAAACACGCTAAATAGTGTTACTCTCCTTCTAGCTTACATGCTAAAACAAATAAATCCAGATGCTAGCACTAAAGCCCTGCATAAAGTAGCATTCAAACTCAAACTCACCACCCAAAACTATAAAGACTTCAATACAGGTTACCAACTAATTATATCAGATATATAAAATAATCCCATAAAACAACCAATCTCCAAACACTAAAAACCCAAATAATGGCAGGACTAAATATTTTTCAGTGGAATGCTGGCGGGCTTAACTCGCACAGCCACGAACTAAAAGCAAAATTTAAACTAAACAAAGGACCGCATGTAGCATGCATCCAAGAAACTAAATTCTCAAATAAATCAAAATTTAACTTAGCCAACTATAACATAGTCAGAACAGATCGTCCTAAAACCAAAACAACTAGAGCATCAGGAGGCTTAGCCATACTAATTAGAGAAGACTTAAACTATGAAGAGATCAAAATAAACACCCCAAACCTAGAAACCAACGGTATTCAAATCACCCTAAACAACAAAAAAATAAACATCATAAATATCACTGGCATCAACAAAAAATCCAAGCAGAGGATCTAAACATACTTCAACAAATAGGCAAAAAGTCAACAATTTTCCTAGGAGACTTTAATGCCCACCACCCCTCCTGGGGCACGGGGGAAAAAATAGATAATCACGGTAAAATAATCTCTGAATGGATAGAGGCCAACGATTTCGTATTACTTAACAATAACCAACCAACCAGATATGATAAAAGCAATAGAGACATGTCGGCTATCGACCTAAGTATATGCACCTCAGACTTAGCCCAAAGCACTCAATGGGAAGTTCACGACGCCCCACTAGGAAGTGACCACTTCCCAATAAACATAACCATAGGAAATACCAACGTCCCCGACAAACCCGAAAACTCAGAACCCAAATTTAACTATAACCAGGCTAACTGGGATAAATTCCAAAATATCTGCAAACAAGCCAATCTAAACGAGATAGAACATAATGACCCAGAAACCTTCTGCAAAAACCTAACAGAATACATAATCACCTCAGCTAAAAATTCAATACCCTATAGAAAAGCAAACAAATCAGGCAAACCCTCAGTACCCTGGTGGAACGAGGAAATAGAACAAACCAGACAAAAACGTAAAAAAGCCTTCAATAAAGCCAAACGTGACCATAACTACATACCTATAGCCCACAAACTAAACCATGAGGTCCAAAACCTAGTCAAAATAGCCAAAACCAGGGACTGGAAAAAATTTTGCGAGGGATTAAATAACCGCACAGATGCCAGGACGGTCTGGTGCAAAATTCATGCCATTAGAGGCCTAAAAAGACACAAAAAAACTCCTAATATAAATAACTCAACCAACCCCAGCGAAAAAGCAAATAACCTAGCTAAACACTTTTCGACCATCGGCAGTAACAAAAACTTCAGTGATAAATTCCAAACAAAACTCAAAACAGAATCCAAACCTACCAAAGAATTAAACGATAACCTAGAAATAAACCAACCCTTCACAATAGAAGAACTAAACTATGTACTCCAAAACAGGAAAAAGGGAACAGCCCCAGGACTAGACCTAACATCCTACCAAATAATCAAAAAACTCCCTCCCAAGCTACTACAGTCACTACTCAAACTCTATAATCTAATCTACCTAAACGGCCAGGTACCAACCTCTTGGAAACAGGCTCTAGTTATCCCTATCCCTAAACCCGACAAACCTACAAACCAAGCTAACTCTTACAGGCCAATATCTCTGACCTCAAACTTATGTAAAGTAATGGAATCTATGACCAAAAATAGATTACAACACTACCTAACTCTAAACAACACCATAAATACAGACCAAAGCGGGTTCACTCCTGGCCGCTCAACTCTAGACAATCTCGCCCGGTTAGAACAGGATATCAAAACAGGACAACTCAACAAACAATATACTACAGGCATCTTCTTGGACTTCTCAAAAGCATTTGACATGGTTTGGCACAACGGGCTAATTCAAAAACTTAAAAAAATAGGACTAAAAGGACAAATCGTTAACTACATCCAGGACTTCCTAAATAACCGAAAAATCACAGTGGGTATAGACCAGGTTCTATCGGACCAGTGTCCCCTAGAAAACGGCACTCCCCAGGGCAGCATTCTTAGCCCAACACTCTTTAACATAATGATCAATGACCTCTTCGAGGGCCTATCCCCTAAAATTAAAACATCCAAATTCGCAGATGACGGAGCCCTCTGGATCCGCACAAAAAGTATGTCAACTTCCCAAAATCTACTCCAAAAATCCCTAAATAAAATACAGCAATGGGCAGACAAGTGGGGCTTCTCCCTAAACTCCGAAAAAACTACAGGAATAGTCTTCAAACACCGAAAAATGAAACACACCACCCCAAATCTTAAATTAAACAATAAACCAATTAAGTTCCAAAAACAAACCAAATTCCTAGGGCTAATCTTCGATCAACACCTAACATGGGAGGCCCACGTTAAAAACTTAACAACTAAATGCAGCAAAGATCTAAACGCACTAAGATGCCTCACCGGCTCCAACTGGGGGGCCTCCAAAGATACTCTACTCTCTCTCTACACATCACTAATTAGGTCTAAATTAGATTACGGATGTGCGATCTATGATACGCTTAGCAATAACCTAACCAAAAAACTAGACTCAATCCAATACCAAGCTCTTAAAATAGTCACACGTTCCCAACATGGCACCTCTCTCACTTCACTTCAGGCCTTAACAGGAGAAATGCCACTACACCTACGTAGGCAACACTTAACCCTTAATTTCTGGGCCTCGTCCCAATCAAACCCTCTTATCCAAAACCTCATAAACGAAAATATCCGCCCTCGTAACCAGGCTCTAACTAGGAAGCACCCTTTACTTACTCCAATATCTCAACGAATTTTCAACTACCTAAACGAAAACCAAATAGATAACCTCCAACAAAACTGCAAACCATCAAATATATTTACCCCAAAACTAAAAATCCCCAAAATAGACACATCTCTGGCAAACTCAATAAACAAACAAACCGATCCAAACATAGCTAAATCCACCACACTAGCTTACATACACGAAAACTGGCCAAATTGGTGCCACATCTACACAGACGGATCTTCCGATCCGATCACAAATCGCACTGGTTTCGGAGTCCACATAGCACAACCAAATAGGAACGCTCAATCTTATCGACTCCCAAACAACCAATCCATCTTCACTGCAGAGTTAATGGGCATAGCATCCGCCCTCCATAACCAACATGCTAAAAAACATAAAAAAATCCTAATACTCACAGACTCACTAAGTGGACTACAGGCCCTCCAAAATAAAAACACCAAAAACCGCCCTAAACTCATTAACCAAATACTCAAAAGCGCAAATAACTTAACAGAGGCAGGCAAACAAATAGCATTTATCTGGATCCCAGCCCACGTAGGAATATATGGAAACGAAAACGCTGATCAAGCCGCCAAAAAATCCCTCAAAATTCCTGAAATAAGCCTTAATCTACCAATATCTAAAGCAGAGATCAAAAGCATTAACAAACGTAAAATCACCCAAAAATGGCATAAGACATACCTAAAAACAAACACACAGATAATCAAAATCCTCAAAAAGCCTCTAACCAAACCTAAAATCCTCCATCCATCCAAGAAAATTGATAGAATAATCACCAAACTCCAAACAGGTCACACTAAACTAAACAGTCAACTCCTAAAAATAAAAAAACACGCAACCGGAAAATGCCCACACTGCCCACACCTGGAAACAATAGAACATGCACTCTTACACTGCACGCACTACCAAACCCACCGAGCAACACTCCAAACAAATCTAAAACTAGATAAAGCCATAACCCTAGAATCAATCCTAAATCCACATAACAATATAGAAAAATTTAAAGCACTAGGCGTATACTTAACTAAAACCAATCTAATGATCCGCATCTAAAAACACTCAACCACACCACATAAACAAACAAACACACACCAACACACTCCCTTAGTACACTACCACACCCCTAGGCATGCATTCCAAATTTCAAAATCTCCAAAACTTATATAAGCAACCACTAAAACCCCCCTCTGGTTGCAACACCTTTATTTTCCCTTCAAAAACACGCTAAATGGCCCGACCGGGCCCGTGTGCGAAATACGCTCCAGTCGGAAAGCGCACGTTAAATCTCCAAACGTAAGTAAGTAAGTAACCTAACTAGACTACAGCTGCGCTATATACAACACCCTAAACAACTCTCTATCTAAAAAACTTGACTCAATACAATATCAGGCTCTCAAACTAATTGCACCCAACATGGCACCTCCTACACCTCACTTCAGGCCTTAACAGGAGAAATGCCACTAAGTCTACGCAGGGAACAGCTAAGCTTAAATTTCTGGGCCGCGTCCCAATCAAACCCTCTCATCCAAAACTTAATAAACCAAAACATCAGCCCCAAAAACCAAGCTCTAGCTCGTAAACACCCCTTACTTACCCCAATATCCCAAAGAATAACAAACTACCTAAATGAACACCAAATTAAAAATCTTAAACAAAACTGCAAACAATCAAATATCTTCACCCCTAAACTTAAAATACCCAAAATAGACACAACACTAGCTAGCCAAATAATTAAACAAACCGACCCAAACATAGCTAAAACTACCACACTAGCATACATACACGAAAATTGGCCAAATTGGTGTCACATTTACACGGACAGATCCTCAGATCAGACCTCCAAACACACAGGTTTCGGAGTCCATACCACACAACCAACTAAAACCACACAATCCTTCCGACTCCCAAACAACCAATCAATATTCACGGCAGGACTAATGGGCATGGCCTCAGCCCTCCATAATCAAGAATCCAAAAACCACAAAAAAATCCTAATACTTACTGACTCCTTAAGTGGACTGCAAGCCCTCCAAAACAAAAATACAAAAAAACGACCTAAATTAATAAATCAAATACTTAATAGCTCCAACGACCTAACTAGGGCAGGCAAACAAATAACCTTCTTGTGGATACCCACGTAGGAATATACGGTAATGAAAACGCGAATAAAGCAGCTAAACTATCCCTCAAAATCCCAGAAATAAGCTAAAACTTACCTATCTCAAAATCAGAAATTAAATGTGTAAACAAGCAAAACATCACAAAAAAATGGCATAACCTATATCTAAACTCAAATAGCCAAATCAAAAAAGTGCTCAGCAAACCACTAACCAAACCAAAAATTCTCCATCCATCAAAAAAAATCGACAGAGTAATCACTAAACTCCAAACAGGACACACCAACCTAAGTAACCACCTAAAAAAAATAAAAAAACACACTACAGGTAACTGCCCACACTGCAAACTACCAGAAACCCCAGAACACGCACTCATCCACTGCACACACTACCTAACACATCGAACCGCATTACAAACCACCCTCAATCTAAACAAGGCTCTAACTCTAGAAGCAATACTAAACCCACAAAATAAACTAGAAAACTTCAAGGCCTTAGGCGTATTCTTAATAAAAACGGAACTAATAAAACGCATCTAAAAACTATATAAGCAACCCCTAAAACCACCCTCTTGGGTTGCACAGACCACTTTCGCCCCTTTCGGAAACACATTAAATGGCCTGGCCGGGCCCGTGTGCGAAATACGCATCAGTCGGAAAGCGCACGTTAAATCTCCAAAGTAAGTAAGTAAGTAAGTAGCCCTATCCATCTATCGCTTGATAAAGGTGTTAGGATCTACACCGAAACGTCGCTGTAATTGTAATAAAGAAGTTGTTCATCCATAGAACTCGTCTTACTTCATCACTCCAACTTCTAAATGCCACTGAAAGAAGCAGATACAAGTTCTCGCTATCGCCGAGGACATCCCATTACAGGTGGTCACATCAGAACAACCTTTTGCAAACTATGACCTACCAATGAAATGACCAACAGGAAGTCGACGTTAGCCACTTAGAAAGCAGCTTTCTTAAGCTTTGGGTACCAGTTTCAAAGTTGCGACTTCCATTCCAGACTATGCTTTTTAAAGTATTTTGAATAGGTCATACAGTCCGTAACAATTGTTTTGTGTTAAACTTTAGTGGTTGCATGATTAGAAAACATATTCCGCCAACAATGTTACATAACAATTTGAATATATTTTTTATTACATGTTTGAATCCTTATCTATCGCGTAGTTGTCCAATTTTGGATCACGAACGTTGATACTACTAAATTTCGTTTATCCGACATACTTGTTAAATGACATAATCATATGCAACCATCGATGTCGGATTAACGGGACTTGACTGTACATCATTTATTAAAATAATTGTGTAAATTTCATGACACTTTAAAACAAAAATTTATGATTGTTTGTTTGCTATTTAACACCACACTAAGCAATTTTCCAGCTATATGACAGTGATCTGTAAATAATCGAGTCTGGACCAGACAATCCAGCGATTGACATCTTGAGCATCGATCCACATAATTGGGATACGATGAAATGCATCAACCAAGTCAGCGTGCCTGACCACCTGATCCCGTAGGTAACCTCTTACGACAAGCATAATCGCCTTTTATGGCAAGCATAGGTTGCTGAAGACCTATTCTACCCTGGATCTTCACGGGTCAAATTAATTTATGATATGGATCGATTCGCTTTGCTTGAGAAATAAATTTGTATCGTACAACTGAAGAAAGATAAAGTTAACTTGTTTCTTTTATGACTGTGCAATGGTAGATTACATCGGTGCATATTTTCCTCAGCGGCAGGAAAAAGTTAAACGCGAAAACTTCATATCATTTCACACGGACAGCCTCACATACTTCGAAATGATGTTCAGATAAATATTTAATAACATTAATTCTGTCATGTGATGGAATATGGATTTCAACTTTATTTTCATCAAGATTATTCAGGTCGCTGGCTACACAGATCATCTCTTGTAAACTACTTCGGCAAGAACACATGTTTGGTCTTAAAGCTCAAAGCAACAATGTTTTTCTCAGATACATTTTTTCTCCATCGATGACGAGCATGTGTCATAATGTCAATGCCTCGACAATCTTCCTGGTCAGTTGATTTTAACAATGTAATACACACAGCCTCATTCACAGCATTATCATAGATTCCTTTGAAATACCCACCCACGTGATCAGGGTTACGACCTTGGCATGAATTAATAAATTAATTTGCACTTTTAAAAAAGAAATGTTTTCGTGAATACTATAATTTAAAAACATCCTGTTCATGGTACTTTTTGATTGCACTGCAGACTTCTTTTATTTATTTCTAAAACTTTTTGTTTTCCCCATGATCTTCCAGCAGCCACGCCCCATGAGCGCATCCGAGTTTACAACTGTCAAGAACATTGCAAGTTCGCTTTTCTTCAATATGAGCAACACAACGTTTGCATGTGACACTTAATTTTACAGAGAGTTGTTAGAGGTCATCAGGGAGGCTTTGGTCATTTCGATCATGACATTGGTGACTTTATTGAGGATAAAGTTCCAATTCAAGATTACATCATTCCGACCGCCAACTCGAATAAACAAGATGGCGCCTCTCTTCCCGCCCTTGCAAGTGGAACGGAAACTTTGACAAATTCAGTGCCGATTTTTGGGATGAGTGAATCAGTGTCACAGCTCGATTTCATCATGGAATCAGAAACAGGCGAATATGTCTGTTCACACTGCTATTGTCAACCTTGAGCGACATAGTACAGGCAATAGTAGTTGGGGAATGGTGTGGCCACCATGTGGCAGAAATTCGTCGATTCAAAAACAGTGCTACCAATACTTCAGGACTGAGCTAAATAGACGAAGTGTATGGAGAGATCGTAGATACTCAGACTTGAAGAAACGGATATTAAACATAGCAGCAGATTAAGGATTGGTGTGGACAAAACTTGAAAGTGATCCCTTTTTGTATTTTAAAAATTGTACGCAAAGTAAAAAAGTTTCACTCAGGAATTTCAACTTTGTCTAAAATTTTACAAGACTGTGCCTTTCTGTGTTGGATCAGTAAACTCATGACTGCGAGAACCTAAGGCATGTTTTGGGAAGATAATTTTTTTTATCAAAAGCTACAAAACTGTGTGTTTGTCATTAATAAAAGATCACATTCACACTGTCACAACTACATCTTTTACAACAAGAAGCATCCAGATTAGTTTAGTAAACACGCTAGAAGTTTTCCTATGTCCCAAGTGGAGAGGTTTCAAACTGCCACTCCATATTTGTGGGATCTCCTGAAATCTCAAGCTATTTATAGTGCAGTTGCAGGTTTAAGGTAATGTCAGTGAATCTATTATTCCAGATATGACATCAATCCAGATGGGAACAGTGATGTCAATGATACGCCTGCGTTGCCGCAACCAGCACCTTGCCCAGAAATATACATATGGCTTGAAATCTACTGTTGCATCCCAACCTTAATGATCTCAAACCCCAGATAACTGGAATGTTTTTTCCAGATCCCTACTGGTTTCACACAACAAGGTTCGACTGTGTGATTGTTTGAGATGCCTGCGATCAATTGACCTAACACTCAGCTTATCTTTATACATTTAAATGTTAAAAATTTATATTCAGAATTACAGGTTTTTTGGGAAGTAACATGGCTGCAGTGTCATCAAAAAAAGAAATACAAAAAATGGAAAAAACAGTCATCAAAAGATACAAATATCCCCAGCCCTCACAATAGCAAAAGGCACCACTTCAGCCCCTGGTTACTACATGCACCAAGTTTGGATGAAAACTTTTACGGTTTTCAAGTTATGCTCCAGAAACGAAATAGGACAGATGGATGGACCAGATGATGACTATATCAACCTGCATTGTATGCCAGGGGGATAACATTTGGAAAGGATTTCGCAGAATGTTGTTTGGACTGTCAGCAGGTGATACTAGCAAAATGATGCCAGATGCTGCACACACAAAAATCTACTGGTCAATAATACTCTTTCTTACCTTGAATTGTCCATAGAGCGATATTACTGAGTAGAGAAGTACAACAAGTAGTGGACCCCAGAAGTCAGGGCTCTCTCTCACAATATGCCTATTGAATCCAAGTTGTGGAATAGGAAAGAGAACACATCGCAGTTTGTAGTAGATGTCTTTCAAGTCTATATCCAATTCTTCACTGAAACCAAATATATTCAAACAGAAATGAAAAATACAACATTGAAGTTATGGAAAAGTGGTGTCACTGCCCTGTAGCTCACCTGATTATGTACTACTATTCAACAACACATGTTTACAGTCACTGACACAGTGTTATTGCAGGATGAATAGCATCACTTTCTGTTTGGGAAAACACATGATGCCCAATGCAGAAACAGAAAAGCCTATGCCTCTAGTTACCATAAGTCTTCAATAAAGTTATGAGTACAACTGGTTTAATGACATGTCCTTTCAAAAAGGGTTCATGCTGATAGTTTATCAAATGTTAATATTTATTTATGGATAATCACCAACAGTTTACTGACTTTTGACCTTGTCAATTTGAACTGGAACAATATAGTGTTGTTTTGACCTTGTGAAAGCTTTATTCTGCTCACAATGTCAGAAACTGTTATGGATAATGTCTTTGAACAAAAAACAACAACCAATTTTGCCAGTAAAATAATGCCGTTTTAACAAACAAGTGGCTTTCACTTTTACCAATTAAAGTAAGTACCTTAAAATGTCAATATGAGAATGTATTTAAGTGATGGGATGAATTTGAAATATTTATTATTTTCAAAATGTGCGATTTCACTTTTTATATTTGTCTGATTTCATCCAACATTATAACAAACCTTTAGATTAAGAAATCAAATACTCTCCATAACTAGCATTCATTGCAGGTTGCAAGAAAAATGTCAGTTCATTACTTTGTCGAATGATGCACACAAGCTCATTTCCAAACTGTTCTAAATGTGTAAGGCCATCAATAAATTATAACCACACTACTACAGTCCCATGAAGGGGCAGCCCAACTCAGGACAAGACTGATGTTGTTAGCAGTGTGAAGTGAGTGTTTTATATATCAGTCAAATGGAGCCATGCAGCCGTGATCTGTTTGTAATATTTTTGCATGGGAAAATGAAATATGGCATTAGGCGACACTTTTTTTAATTCTTGGTTTACGGATTTCAAACTCATTTCAAAAGTGAGGTAAAAAAAAAAAAGCCTCTCACATTTTTTTCACTTGAATTTTGTCCTAAATTAGCGGTAATGAGGTTTTGAGTATCGACGATAGCGATGTATACTATTGTTACATGGATCTCTGGAGAACGGATAAAGAGCGGGAAAACTTACAGTACCAAGGTATTTGTAATAAGAACACATTGAGACTGCGCGTGGGCGCTGATAATGGTGATGATACCGTCGTAAAAGATAAGGCCGTTGCTGACGCATTAGGTAACCGATTCTATGTTCCACTAGACTTTGAATTACTAGATTCCCACATGCCCTTTTATCAAGCATCCCTAGGCGATAGGTTAGAATACGAACTCACTTTTAATGACTACGGTAGAGTAATCAGAGCTGCTGAAGATGCTAGCTATTCCATTGACAATATCTCGCTGGAGTACGATATGATAACGGATCCCGAATTAGCCAGACAAATTTGTAACCATTATACCGGAAGTTTAGCCATTTTTTTATACGATCGCGTGCTGCGACACCAAAAGATCACGAGGGACAAAAAAGATACGATGTGGAATACCAATCTAAACATCCCCACGAGATCGTTGAAGGGTATTTTAATGTTGTTTGAGGACCCCTCTGATGCGTTTAAAAGAAATACCGAGAAGTTCTACAATCCCAAGATTACAAAAGTAGAATTGACTATCGAGGGCGTTCCTAATCAACTATATAGCCAAGGAATGCTAGCGTATCACCAGTGGGATGAGATTAAAAAACTTCCTTCTATAAAATGAAGCCCAGAAGTTATTGCAGTCGTGAAAGATCTGTCTCTCGGGAGTGTATCGATGGGTGAATACCTCAACACGAAGTACGCGCTATGGCTCGACATGCGAACAACGGACGATGACCAAAACACGGCGGTGGGAGGAGAATAGAAAATGCTAGCGAGGGTGTCACCATACAGATAACGAAGATCCAGGAAACGGCTGGTAAATTAAACATATATTTGTACGTGATTATGGATGCGCAACTTAATATACAGAATGGGCGATTCGTGCAAGCAATCTATTAATAATCTTTTAACTAAAGATCCGCACTGCGCTATCATATGCGGGCAAACAGGCTGTGGAAAAACAGCTTTTATTATACATATATTACAAAGTCATTATCAGGACGTTTTCGATCATATTATTATTCTGTGCCCGACTTTAAGCGTTAATAAAACATACCTATCGAGAGATTGGGTAATGAATGACGACGGGGTACACAGAGTCGATCCGGGCGATCGTTTACAAGACTCTTTACGAGTATGTCACGAAAAATACAAAGGAGAATCAACCCTTTTCGTAACAGACGACTGCAGCGCGAGTAAAGAATTAACAAAAAAGAAAGATACGCTTTCGTATTTAGCATTCTCCGGACGGCATACTCAACATAGCGTTATGGTACTTACTCAAAAATATAACTCTGTCCTGAAAGATCTCAGTGAGCAAACCAAATGGGTAGCCCTGTTTCATTGCAAAGATCGAGATTCATTCGAGGAATGTTTACGCGAAAATGATGTTATTTATACCAAGCTCGAACGAGATAAAGTCATAAAACTGTTAGCGGCAACGAAGCACTGTAAACTCATATTAAAAACCGATCAACCAGCTGCTTATGCAATTGCTGAGCAAAATGTAGCAAAATGTAGCAAAATTATAGGAAAATTATAGCAAAATGTAGCAAATTGAACATTAGCGGTTAATATGACATAATATGGTTCGAAATCATCACTCTTTCGCAACAGTTCATTATTACGGGATGTATTGGATATGCCATATTATATTATGTTAGACTTAAATATCTCCTTAGGTATTACATTATGGAATGCGACGAACTCATCAAACAAATGCTCAAAGAATCTGATGCAGATGCTGAAGTAGTTACAGACAAGTATTTGTCACAGAGTGACGAAATATCCCCCGCCTGTACACCATAGTACCAAATATGAAGACAATCCAGCGATTAGTTCTTGAGATATTGTGGCAACACCGTTTTCCAACTCCAAAAGCAGATATGCCTGCTGTGACCTTGAAAATGGGGTCAAGGTCACCAAAACCGACTGGTGTCTGCGGAGTCTGTATATACACCATAGTTCCAAATATGAAGACATTCCAGAGATTAGTTCTTGAGATATTGCGGCAACACCGTTTTCCAACTCCAAAAGCAGATATGCCTGCTGTGACCTTGAAAATGGGGTCAAGGTCTCTTAAACCAACTGGTGTCTGCGGAGTCTGTATATACACTATACTTCCAAATATGAAGACAATCCAGAGATTAGTTCTTGAGATATTGCGGCAACACCGTTTTCCAACTCCAAAAGCAGATATGCCTGCTGTGACCTTGAAAATGGGGTCAAGGTCACCAAAACCGACTGGTGTCTGCGGAGTCTGTATATACACCATAGTTCCAAATATGAAGACATTCCAGAGATTAGTTCTTGAGATATTGCGGCAACACCGTTTTCCAACTCCAAAAGCAGATATGCCTGCTGTGACCTTGAAAATGGGGTCAAGGTCACCAAAACCGACTGGTGTCTGCGGAGTCTGTATATACACCATAGTTCCAAATATGAAGACATTCCAGAGATTAGTTCTTGAGATATTGCGGCAACACCGTTTTCCAACTCCAAAAGCAGATATGCCTGCTGTGACCTTGAAAATGGGGTCAAGGTCACTAAAACCAACTGGTGTCTGCGGAGTCTGTATATACACCATAGTTCCAAATATGAAGACATTCCAGAGATTAGTTCTTGAGATATTGCGGCAACACCGTTTTCCAACTCCAAAAGCAGATATGCCTGCTGTGACCTTGAAAATGGGGTCAAGGTCACTAAAACCAACTGGTGTCTGCGGAGTCTGTATATACACCATAGTTCCAAATATGAAGACATTCCAGAGATTAGTTCTTGAGATATTGCGGCAACACCGTTTTCCAACTCCAAAAACAGATTTGCCTGCTGTGACCTTGAAAATGGGGTCAAGGTCACCAAATCTGACAGGGGTATGCGGTGTCTGTATATACACTATACTTCCAAATATGAAGACAATCCAGCGATTAGTTCTTGAGATATCGCGGCAACACTGTTTTCCAACTCCAAAAGCAGATTTGCCTGCTGTGACCTTGAAAATGGGATCAAGGTGACCAAAACCGACTGGTGTCTGCAGAGTCTGTATATACACCATAGTTCCAAATATGAAGACAATCCAGTGTTTAGTTCTTGAGATATCGCGGCAACACCGTTTTCCAACTCTAAAAGCAGATTTGTCTGCTGTGACCTTGAAAATGGGATCAAGGTCACCAAAACCGACTGGTGTCTGCGGAGTCTGTATATACACCATAGTTCCAAATATGAAGACATTCCAGAGATTAGTTCTTGAGATATTGCGGCAACACCGTTTTCCAACTCCAAAAGCAGATATGCCTGCTGTGACCTTGAAAATGGGGTCAAGGTCACTAAAACCAACTGGTGTCTGCGGAGTCTGTATATACACCATAGTTCCAAATATGAAGACAATCCAGAGATTAGTTCTTGAGATATTGCGGCAACACCGTTTTCCAACTCCAAAAGCAGATATGCCTGCTGTGACCTTGAAAATGGGGTCAAGGTCACCAAAACCGACTGGTGTCTGGGGAGTCTGTATATACACCATAGTTCCAAATATGAAGACATTCCAGAGATTAGTTCTTGAGATATTGCGGCAACACCGTTTTCCAACTCCAAAAGCAGATATGCCTGCTGTGACCTTGAAAATGGGGTCAAGGTCACCAAAACCGACTGGTGTCTGCGGAGTCTGTATATACACCATAGTTCCAAATATGAAGACAATCCAGTGTTTAGTTCTTGAGATATCGCGGCAACAAACAGGTGGGACGTACGGACGGACGTACGGACGGTCGTGAATACTATATCCCCCGCTTCGCGCTTTCGCGCGGCGGGGGATAATAAATCTTTAGATAAACATAGAGAAAGACTCATGACTTTGGTAGCCGGTGGAAAATGTTCCCAATATTTGGGGGAAAATTATACCATCGAAAAAATTGATAACATGACCGACGAAGAGATTAAAAAACTGTACGCGCGTTACGAGTCTAGACTGGGAGCTACCATGACTAAAATGATAGGGTCGGCTATATTACAACTATACACAGTCGTAGCTAGTACGTTTCTCCCTATCCCGGCAGAACATCGCATGTATTTATGCGAATCTCTCGAGAAAGACCCATTCATCGAACACGCTATAAGCTCAGTGAGCTGTGAGTTTTATCATAGATACGGAATGTTCTTAGCTCCACTCACCACAGCTTTAATAACGGCTAGGTATTGTCAATTTAAACATACGTGCCCACTTAATAATATAAAGAACAAAGTTCAAATAAATAATGGAGACTCAACAGGTGACACCACAACAGATTGTGAACGAGGATGCACATCAGATTGCGGAAATGCAACAACATGTGAACGAGGAACAACTAGTGAATGAGGAACCACCACCAGCGATTGCACCACAAACACAAAAACAACCCAGAGTTACTAAGAACCCCCCAAAAATAGCTGCAGGAAGGAAGGGAGGACTGGCGAGGAAAGCGAAATTAATAAATAATTCAAATATTAATCCGATTAAAACATGGGCACTAGTAGGAGTTGCTGGTATAGCGGCTGTATGGTTCTTTTATAAGACCGGAGAAGAGAAAACGTCACGCCCAATGCAAACAAGTTCAATTAGAGGTTAGCCCCCATATAATGCTATAAGAAGCATGACTACTCCAGTTACAGACGGTAAAATGTTGGTAAACGCAACGTATCATACAGCGGTGGTCACCGGCATGGCCATTGGCTAAAATGATTACTAAAGCCACACTTCCCAAGCTAGATTTTAATAGTTATGATATACCAATGATGGTTCTGGATATTGGATTAGCAATGGCAACGAAGGATATGCTCATCAAACAAGGACTTATCCTGGAAGACATAATGAAGTAATTAAACATTTGAATATTTTATATTATTAAACATATGGCAACAATTGCGATGATGGTCGGTGGAGCTATTGTTAATGCTCTAGCTTTTTCGGGGAGCAATTATTAATTTTCTAGTATGAGGGAATCAAACGCTAAAGAAGTTGAAGAGGAGCGTAAACGACATAACGAAGCAATGGAACAACTCCAAGCAGCTCAGTCACAATATACGCGGCAGAGAATGAAGAGATTAGATTTTATTCATGAAGAAATGCGTAAGGAAGGACATTCAATTCAAACGTTTAAGGATGTCGAATCTGCCATGCACGAATACTTCCTCGTTTATGGGAAAAAAATTGACCCAATACCGAGACCAACAATGAGTCAGTTTTATACACCGTCAGAGGCTCAGAAAGACCGCGAGGTAAAATTTATCATGTTGGGATTGACTGCTGTATTGATTTTCAGCTATACCATAATAACTACGCATAAGCCAGAGTGACAGCTGTGGCTATGCATAAACCATTACCTAGTTAGGGGCGTCAGAGTGACAGCTAATCTATAAATAGCGTTGGCTGACTGCCTAATCAATAGCGTAGATGTGATTTGCATTTAGACAAATAATATGATGAATGTAAAAACCATGAATCATTGCAGATTCACACTCATGGGGAAAAAAACTCTATGTAACCGACGCTGTGTTGAAATTTACTGCGGCATACACAATTATTACATCAGGCACGGAAACATAAACTATACGTGTTCTGTATGCGGGATAGGGGTCAAAGGTCGTTATTGTTTATGTAAGGAACACGGTGCTGATAGGGTCAGGAACCAGATTATTTATGCTAGGAAGAGAGATTACATCAATGAGAGGAATAGGTTGGGGAGAATACGTATTTAGATATATGAAAAACAACCAATTAGACATTTGTCTCATTTTGCATATACCATTCAACCACAACGGTTTTTGTCAGAGAGTTGAAGGCTATGGCAAAGCAAAGTGGTCTACATGGATATTCTCGAATGAGAAAAGCTGAATTGATTATCTTATTGGTTTGACATACAACAAACCCCAGACTGTTAGAGAACTCAAAGCTCAAGCGAGAAACTGTGGGCTGAGAGGTTATTCTCGAATGAGAAGAGCTGAATTGATCGCTTTACTAGATATTCGACCATGATATTGATGAATGCTTGATTCTGATTGGTTAAAAAGAGGTTTCCTTTTTGCTACGGAAACCCCATTCAAATATAGTAAGCCTTTTCACAAAAAAAACGTGCGTATGAATACATAGATAGCCTACATATCGATTCACAGAAAATGGCTGCCGATCTATCACCCCCATATGAACTGTAAAACATATCTATATTTCCTCTAATACACGCTGGGTCTCTAATACCAGACAGGTCTCTAATACACGCCGAGTCAAGGGCTCTCGCGAAATTAATAGACGGCGTATAGTGTCAAACAGAGGAAATACGGTAGTTTGATATCGGATGTTTGGGGCGTTCTGGGCCGCAACCCTGACTGCTTCGATGATGACATTAAAAGATTTAACGAAGGCATATCTTTTGCATACAAATGAAATGTTAATGAAACTGTTAGATCTACAGAAATGTTCTATGGTGACCGGAATCGGAACAATTTAAGCTATTTCCTCATTGAAACAACCGACAATGAAAGTAAAATATAACATTATAAAAATTGTTTGAAAAAAACAACATTACATCAGCTGGGACAGTTAGTCAACGTGTTAATGTTGAACAGCATCACACTAGGTTGTCTTCTGGTTTCCTCCGTTACTGTTAACAATTTCTTTGGCAGCCATAACTGAGAGTGCAGTGCAGTGCAGATGGTACAGTGACAACCGGGACACGTTAGGACGGTTCTCATTTCAGGGTGGGGAGGTATAATTCAAAGATTCACACATTCAAAATAAGTGAAAGAGTAATAAAAAAAATGAGAAAATAATAATAACCTACACCAATATCAAAAATTGATAAGGTGGAAAAGCAAAATAATTTAGCTATAAATGTTTTCGGACATTTTACAGGAATTGTTGTACACAGGATAAGCTCCGCTCAATTCATTTTTGATCGAAAAAGATGGAAAATAAAATTATACGTGGATAAAGAGTTTAAACAGGGTGCTATACGATCAAACAAAACATGCTAGAAAGAAATATTTCTGCGAAAGATGCCTACATGGGTACAGCAGACAAGATCTATTAGAAGCGCATAAAGAAGACTGCAGAGGTGTTGGACAGACCGCTATCAGGATTGATATGCCTAAAGAGGGAAAAAATATAATCATTGCCACGTCACGGGTAATTATCGGGGATCCGCGCATAACGAGTGTAACTTGAAACTAAAAATGAATTCTCATACAATACCCATCCCCATTGTGTTACACAACCTTAGGGGATACGATTCACATCTCATTATGCAAGCTATCTCAAAGACCGACAGCGGTTTAACATGCATTCCTAATAATATGGAAAAATACATATTGTTCTCGTTGACTAAACCTATACATTATAGGGACAAGGATGGGAAATGTAGAATAAAGCAAAGTAATGGACTTAGATTCGAAGACTCCGTACAGTTTCTGTTATCTTCCCTGGACAATTTAGCTAATGCGAATAATCCCGATGACTTTGCGATAACAAATCATTATACCGATAAGATAACTCGTCATTTGTTGCTGAGAAAAGGTGTATATCCTTACGAATATATGGATGATTGGTCTAGATTCGAAGAAACTAAATTACCACCCCTCGAATCATTCTATAGTAACTTAACAGAATCTAAAATAACCGATGCCGATTATGAACACGCTCTGACGGTGTGGGATAAATTAGGTTGTAAGAATTTAGGCAATTATCACGATCTGTACTTAAAAACCGATGTACTGTTACTCGCCGATATATTCGAGATATTTAGAAAGACATGTTTAAAACAATACGGCTTGGACCTAGCATGGTACTATTCCAGTCCTGGACTATCGTGGGATGCATTGTTGAAGAAGACCGGCGTAGAACTAAAACTACTCACAGATTATGATATGCACTTGTTTATTGAGAAAGGATTAAGAGGTGGTATATCGATGGCAGCGAAAAGGTATTCTAAGGCTAATAATAAATTAGTGGAAGGATATGATCCGAGTAAACCCGACACGCACATATTATATCTCGACGCTAACAATTTGTACGGATGGGCTATGAGTCAACCTTTACACATGGGTGGTTTTGAGTGGGTCGATGAGAATAATATCCATAATAATGATGTGAATAATATCCATAATAATGATGAGAATAAAGGGTACATACTAGAAGTTAACTTGGAATATCCAAGTTCGTTACATAAAGATCATAACAGTTATCCGCTAGCTCCTGAAAGATTAATGGTTAATAAAGATTGGATGTCGGAATATCAACACTCCTTGATGGGTAATAGTAGGTTAGCTAACGTAGAAAAACTCGTACCAAATTTGATGGATAAGACAAAATATATAGTTCACTACAGAAATCTCAAGTTATATCTATCGTTAGGTATGAAACTTAAGAAAATACACAGAGTTCTAAAGTTTGATCAAAGCCCTTGGATGGAGCCCTATATAAGGATGAACACAGATTTAAGAAAGATAGCTACCAGCGATTTCGAAAAGAATCTGTTTAAGCTCATGAATAACTCGGTATTTGGTAAAACTATGGAGAATCTAAGGAAGCGTGTTGATGTTAAATTAGTCAGATCTAATGAGGAAGAAAGACTCAGGAAACTTATAGCCAGTCCGGCTTTTAACAGAAGCAAGATATTTGATAATGACTTAGCCGCGTTGCATATGCAGAAGAGTAACATAAAATTCAACAGACCGGTGGACGTTGGTATGAGTATTCTTGACTTGTCAAAACACTTAATGTATGACTTTTATTACAACAAACTTAAGAAGCAATACGGCGATAGATGCGAGGTGTTATATACCGACACAGATTCTTTGTTGATGGAAATACAAACCGAGGATGTGTATAAAGATATGGCAGAAAATAGATATGTACGACAAGAGCGATTACCCTAAAGATAATCCATCGCACAGCGTAGTAAATAAATAGGTATTAGGTAAGATGAAGGATGAATGTGCTGGGACCCCTATTGCGGAGTATGTCGGATTAAGACCTAAGATGTATTCTATAAAGAAGTCCGATAATGGGGAGATAAGAAAAGCTAAGGGTTTTAAGAACTATGTGGTAAAAAAGCATATCAAACACGAACAGTATAAAGAAGCATTATTCAACGGTAGAACGTTCAAACACGAGATGAACTCTTTAAGAAGTTACAATCATAGGATATATGGAATAAGAATGAACAAGACATCATTAACCCCCTTAGATACAAAGAGATGGATTGATAAGGATGGTGTAACTACCTATGCTTATGGTTATGGTGGTAATACTGTATCGTTGGGAACTATGAGCAACTCTTCTCGTACAAAATGCCCTGCCCAGTCCATCTTTAAGATAATAAAGAATAGGCTCTCCTTCTTTCATAACCAACCGAATAATGTTATATATCTTAAGGGACCAAATCGGATCGGTTGCACGACGTAGGCCTCCTTCGAGTTCGCCGGGTTGGTATAAATATCTTAAGCTTACTCTATCCGGAAGTTTTTGTTCTTTGCCTCTCCTCCTTTTAATCGCATCGGAAGGTTTCTTCCGATTAATTTCGTTACTTCATTATTCAGCGCTGATACAACAGCTGATAATCGTGTCTTAATCAATCCGATTTCATTTCGATCCCATACTGATAGCCAAACAAACGTTCTGCTAATGTCCGGTTAAATCTTTCAACAATAGCTTGACTACGGTGGGCCTCTTTTTCACCACGCCTGATTTTTACATCGTGCTTTGTTAACAGTTTAGTTACTGATCCCATAACCGGGATCAACTTGAAAATGCTTGGGCCATTTTAGTGGTCCGCGTTTATATATGCGGCTCAGTGCATTAGCTACTTCTGTTGAATCTTTCGAGGTTAATGGCTCAGCCTCTTTGTATCGACTAGCCACATCCAATACAGTTAAAGCGTATTTATACGCTTTGCGTCTTACTTTATCATTGGGAAGAAACAAGAGGTCAGCCTGATGAACTTCATTCGTTGTAAAAATATCAAACTTCTTCCTCGCTATATATAGCGGTGCTGGTAAATTTATTTGCCAAATCACTTGTTTCTTTAACCAATCCTTGGCCACATCTTAAGATATCTTATAGAGACCATATAATAGAGGGACGGCCCTCACCAACAGTTTAAAATAAACCATCAGCGCTATGGTCTGGCATGTAACTGATACACCCCGACACCCTGCTGTTAAACCTCCCTGTACCGCTGCAGATGCGCAATAGATGCGCAGACATTCACGACTGACCATTCTGGTAACCACATAAACAATATTACATAATATCCGGGGTAAGAGTAAATCCCTTAGCCGAGATTTCTCCGACTACGACCAGCGACAATCCAATAAAAGGACGTCTCTTAGCGGATTACAAAGATTTTTTTATGATATCTCTCATTAGCGCATGTCAGTTGGCTGCAAATTATTTGCTGAACATGTTTGTCTTCCATTTCAATTTACATTCGCCACAGCCATGGACGACTTCATTCACTGGGACGATTTCGTCTTGGACCTAGATATGCCACTCTTCGACCAGGGGTTGGTTTCGGATGACTCTTGGTCTAAATAGAATGACAGTGAATCTACTACGAACGCCACAGAAAACTACGATCCGGTAAATTGCACAGGAACTCAGGAAGTGTAAATACACTTGTAACATATTACCATATTCCTGATGTTCACAAAATATATTTCCAGATTAACTTCATATCTTATAATAAGTCCAGACTAGATTTACTTGCAAAAATGCATGATCACCGACTGGTGTAAATGCTTTACTATTAGCCAGAAAAAAAATGACGCCATATTAATGTTTTTATTTCATGTAAATTCGCCACTATTTTATAATGCTAATAGTTCCAATGAATTAAAAATACACATTAAACTACGAGCTTTGTTAAATGAATTCTTGATGTGTCCGACAATGGGCTTCGAAAGAATCAAATGTTATTGGTTAATGACAGTTTGGGGCTAGCAGTGATAATGGGGTTTGCCGGAGCGAGATTTATATCTGATCAATGAAAAACAAGCTTTAAACTCTTACCTGGAACGAGGCATGCAACTATTACTATTGAAACAAAACAAAACATCACAAACTCTGACATATGTAAATGTATTTTTCATTGAAAAGGACAATTGACCATCTACATATTTTACTGAATGACACCATCGACCTTGTTGTCTTGAACTTCTCTCCCGACAACTGCCGATATAATCCTTCTTCTTTCTTGGCATTTACAAAGCAAATGATAATTTTATAATATAAATATTTTATGTAACAGATTTTTATTTTTGTATGATGTTTTCATTGTTGTGTAAATACACAAAGTAAGTAGTACCTTCATCATATTTACATTATTATGATTGGGTTTAGGCCAAGATCATTTTGCTCATAATCAATATTTTCACGGCATAAAATAAATAATTGATTAAATGTAGTCATGATTAATACAGACAAAATCTACAGAAGATAACAAATATGTAGTATTGTAGTATTTAGTATATGCGCGATAAGTGATAGAAGCCTAACTGAAACAAAGTAAAACTTACGAAGAAATGGCGAAAGCAATGGTAAATAAAATATGCATCTTACAAAAATAATATTCTAATATCATACAATATAAGTCACTTTGTAGAATGTTTCAAACAATAAATGAGGATGATAATCACAGAGAAAATGCATGTTATGTCCTCTTCTATATGGTAATTTAACTTAAAATATGTGACATAAAATATGGCCTTGTGCCAAAAATCATACAAAAAAACTACCGATCGTACCTACAAAAACTTTGGTACCAATCCAAAGGGGAAATTGTGATGAATGTAAAACTATTTAATTCAGGACCGATAATAGGAACACATTCGGCTGAAAGCATGCGAAAATTAAGAGTTGTGGTGTCATTATTTTGGGAAAATTCAGATTTAGTCCCATTTCTGGAGTCAAAATCTGAAATTTCGCATCCGCCCTAAATTTGTTAATGGCACTAAGCCAATTTTTAACATATCTCCTTTTTATACAAATTGGTAACCAAGGACTTTCATTGCGAATTAGAGGCCGTTATTGAAAATCAAAATCTGCACTTTTGCCGATTTTACATGTGCGCCATTTTGTTCTCTCGGATAAAGACAAAGCGTGATCACAGTCATCAAATACAGTGACAACAACATGCTTTAGGGCACCAACAAATCTCAGTTGTAATGTTAACAATGTTAAGAAATACATGAGTGTAATTTTGTATTGTGAAATATATCTTTTGCATGGGGGAAAAAAGGCGACAATGATGACTGCAGTGAACGCGTTTCTGCTCGCTTCCGAACAGGCTGCGCAGTACAAGCACATAGGCTAGAGGGCCGTCCCTCTATTATATGGTCTCTGGCCGCAGTGTCTAAATTTTGTATTGCTCCTATACCTTTCCAATTATCCTTGTGGGCTTTAGTAAATTTTATTCATTATTTATTAATATTGATGTTTCTTTTAATATGTCTCATGACGATCATTGAATCGCATCATCACGGTACATGTCTTACAAGCAAAGGGACAGGAACATCAGAGCCAGGAGGAGTGGACTGTGAGGACACTGTAACGGGATTCATAGATTGTCCAAAACATTGCTGTAACACCTTTGAGACTAAATGTAGGATAGAGTTAAGGCTCGGATCCAGTTCAGGAAGCTGGTCTCTATGATCCCAATAGGTATGGAGTGGCTCTGTAGGAGGCGGGACCATCACAGCAGGATCCATAGCAGACAAGGCATCTAAACAGGAGAAGCCGAAAGAGATTGAGAGCGACTTCAGGAGTGACGATCCCAACGAGATGGAATCAGTGATGAACGACGACCAGAAGGTCTAGGAGAGGTACGTGTGCAAAAACAATTAGGGTCACGTGAAGCCCTTTCACCAGAGGGACGCTAAGAAGGAGCATGCTCATCAGCTACCACTCTGTGTGTGTATCCAAGCAAATCCAAAGGAAGATTTTGCTGTGTCATCCTCAGCAACATCTTGGTGTTAGAAACCATGAACCAAAACAATTTCTCAATCGTCTCAATTGTTGTATATGCCACATCATCCTCTAACAAGGGGACATCAGAGACGGAACTATCAACCAACAAGGGGACATCAGAGATGGAACTATCAACCAACAAGGGGACATCGGAGGCAGAACTATCCCTTCACAAGGACAAATGACAACCAGAAGGTGCAAGTGAGGGTGAAAACCTTCCCATCCACTGGGGTGGTCCAGACAGCCACCATAACAAGAGGGTGAGAGCAGGGAGCTCATAGTATCAATCATGGATTCTTTTGTACAGTCTCAATTATTACAAGGCTGCAATAATATAGCTCAAATTGCTGAATGCAGCATTAAACAACACATATGCACCTACAACATTTGAAATCAAGACAATATACTAGAGTATCATTTAGTCCAAGAAACAAAGTTATCTTCTTTAAAAATATATCAACAAAATAAAAAATAAAATCCCAATGGATTAGAGAACAATGCTTAATTTCCTAGAGCTAAGGCAATCAAGACTTGCCTAATCATTCTAGTCTTGATTTGGGTTGAGTCCATTTCTTAACTCTTTCAACACCAGTCAACCAGAAGTGTTTACTGCTGTGACACCAAGTTCCCAGAGACTCTTGTGTTATCAAAGAAAATATCTGCTTGTAAAACATCTTTCATACTCTTTTTTTATAAATATTATAGTTATGTTATTCGGATTATTTAAATAATGCATTTACAACTTAATTAAGTTTGTTGTAAATGAAAAAATGCAAGCCAACACATTCATAACGATTTTCAGCAAATTTGATACAGATTTCATAAGCTATTTCTTTTTTATTTTCATTGTTTACGTAATTTGAAAACTATTTTACAAAGAATTATATACAGTAACTGTCAACACCAAGTTCCTGATAACAGCAGCTGTCAGCTCAGTAAAGTGAAGAAATACCTCAGTTTTTTAGTCTTGAGTCTTTTCATAATTGTAACATGTGATTTTATCGATAACAATTGGTTTCTAATGCCACTTTCTTACCGAAATCTGTTCGTGATTGGTCAAATTTGAGCACGTGACCTAAGGCAGCCAAGTAAGTTACAGCTATGGTACCGTCCTGGTGTATGATGAATTTCAGATTTTGATAAAAGATTTTTCTTAAATTGTGATATTCTAAATGTTTCAAGCAGGAAATCTCGTTCTATATTAAAAATATGGAGCTTCGTAGATATATCGTTCTAGGTTACCAGCTATGACAAAGATTTTTCATGCATTTATTTTGACATTAAACATCGTGTCCGAGCCAAGAAATCGAGGCAACGAAAGCCGATTTGTCATTTTACTTACATTTCACGCGACCACACAAAAAGATAGAAATAGTAACTTAGCTGTAAGTTTGACAACTTTTAGATTTATATTTTGATGATTTTATTTATTACTTTGTATACTATATTTAAAGATTTGCTTGAAATGTCTTTATTTGGCTCTATGACATGTTCGCTGTGGACCCCTTGTCAAAGTGTGTGTCTCAGAACATTGCGGGAAATAGTGAATAACTTAATCTATCGATAAAAAGTAATAAATTGAAATGGAATACGTATTCCAAACATTGTGAAATGTAATAGATTTTATAAATGAATGATATGACAGGTAGGTTCATAAAATTATATACTATTTTGACTTGACTACAGCTTGGCCGGTCTACCGGTCTACTGGCCTACCGTGTCTGGGGACTCGAGGCTTCTTGGCCGGTGTACCTGCCTACGGTGTTGAAAGAGTTAATTTATTTTCTAGGGTTTGGGTGACATACTAACCAGACTTAATAAATAAAGTTTCTTTGCTTCATATAAGATGTTAAATACTTATGAAAGAGTTAGGAGTTTGGGTCTACAAATGAGTAAGAGTGTCACCACACATATCCCCAAATCAAACAAGTACAGACAAAGTTTGAAAAAAATACGGTATTATTTGTACTTATTTCCGTTCATAAAAAACAATGTACATGTATAACCAACAGTATAAAATTAAATAGAATTACTTTAATTCAACCAGACAGACTTCATTCCAGGTAGATGATAATATTATCAGTTATTCAATATCAAACACAAGAAACCAGCTTTTAGTACCATATGATACTACTCACTGATTTTAAAAAAAGATTTTGACAGTGTCCCAAATATCTTTTTATTTAAAAAAAAATATCAAACAATAGTTATCATTGTGTGCAATTCTAAGAATACTAGGTATAATATATCAGAGCAAATAAATCTCAAATTTTGGCTGAATTACACATAAAATGCCTAGATTTTTTTCAACACATGTCCTCTGAACTGTCAGCTTTCCAAAGTCCAAAGGTCAACCCTGCCAATCAATCAAGACAAAACTGCACATGCACAGATATTGGTAAAACCAAATCATCACTTCCTGTTATGAAGACATCAGCTCTTGTTATTCTGATATCACTTCTTGTTGCTAACATCACTGGAAATTGACGTCACTTCCAGTCATGATGACATCAAATTATGCTTACCTCTTTATCGGTATGTTCTTGATCTATTTCTGGTTCCAATAAGGTCACTCCTGGTTCCTGACATCACATATGACGTCACTTCCGGTTATCTGATGACCAATCTCATTAAAATCAGATCTTAGTTCTCGCTACCGCTAAACAAAGATCTGAGGACATCCCATTACGGGTCACGTCAGAACGACCTTTCGCGAATTTTGACCGACCAATGAAATGACTGACAAGAAATCAACATAAGCCAATCAGAAGGGAGCTTTCTCGAGCTTCACGACACTAGTTTCAAACTGGCGACTACACTTCGAAACATATTTTGACGTGTTCTCAATTAAAAAAAATTAAAACTGATAAGAAGAACACTCTGGAATGGCTTTATATGGCCTAGATTGTATGGATATAATCATAAAACCCGTAACTGTCGTTAGGAATACCCTGTGTTAAATATTACGTGGTTGCATAATTAGAAAACACATTCCCACTGTCACTTTCATGATCTGGTAAGCGACGTTCTGATTGGTCTGATGAAAGGTCATTCTGACATGACCCCTAATGGGATGTCCTCAGATCTTGGTTCAGCGGTAGCGAGTACAAAGATCTAATTTTAATGAGATTGTCTGATGACATCCTCAGCATTGACGACATAGTGGCAACATAATCTAAAATGTGAGTCCAGCCATTAATATACGATCTGAAACACACACACATCCCCTTGCCATTTACTGTCCGTAATGGTAGACTTGAGCCATCCAGCTACAGTAGACTTGATGACAACTTGGCTACAAAATGGGACTCTAAAGGTCTTACTGGTCATAATAGTCTATCAGGATAATCAACAACTGTGAGAAACTGCCAGAAAGGAATAGCCCCTATAAACAAGTGGACAAGCTGTAGTACTAGTAGGTAAGTTTCCAACAATGATTTCTGGTAGAGCTCTTCGAGTAACCAGTGGTCTGACATCACCAGTTTTCAATTTTCAGAGTAAATGGGGGGACATCCACCTACTGAGTAAGTGCTATGATAGAAAATTGGGTAGTCTGAAATCTAGGTCATAGATAAAGCCTGGTTGACAGGATTCTGTTGAAGAAGTTGAACTAGGGCGTAGTCAATACCTGTGTGCACCTGTACCTTTAGAGGCAGGCTTCCCCAAACCTCTCTGCCTCTCCTGGAAAATGGTATCTTCTCTGTTGTCATTAGAGAACTGGTGAGGAGGCCTTCCATGAAGGTGCCTGAAATGAATCCAGTCCAGACAAAATGGACCTTCTCCTCAGAGGATCCCTACGATCTCTAGGTCTCTCGTATGGATGCTTGAAAGCTTTAGCAGCCAGACAGATGGTGGATGCTTGAAATCTTTCTTTGGTCTATTGACTAACCTCATACAATGCTGATCTGAGCTTGCTGTTCAAAAACTGACAGGCCTGAATTGACATGCTGAGAAACCACAGACTTCTTCAACAGTTCCCAAATACTGTTACACACATGTGAAATATGATGGTGTCTGTGAGAGAGAACCGGTTGTGATTAACATCCAAACTTGCTCTGAAAGAAGGTCCTCGTGCATTTTAAAATGCCTTAATCAAACTTAAATCAAGTTTCAAGCCCAAATTGGTGTCTGCTGGTAGATCTGCATACTCATCGTGAAAACACATATGTTCATTATGTGTCTGTTAACAAATTCCATGTCTTAGGATTCTTAACCAGCTATGGAAATCCTTGTCAATAATAGGCAGTTGAGCAAAGGGAGAATCGTGAGTCTCATATATTCTTGTTGATGTTAGGATATGGTTCTGTATCATCCAGAATCTTGATAGCATATTGTATATCTTACCAGAAAAGGACGGCTTGGGAAAGGTTTTAAATTTCTCTGATTGAAGCATGTGAGTTGTAGGCTATGTATTTTCCAAGCGTAGAATTCCCAGTATGGGATGATACTACTCTTCAATTTCTAGGTTTGTTATCCCCTTCTTCAGAAACTGAAGATCAATTCCCTGAATTGTAATTCAACACCCTAGGAGAGATATGTGTGCAATGACCATTGTGGTCACAGACAGAACTATCCACCAACAAGGGGACATTACAGCAGTGTCTGAAACTCAGGAAAACGGTCATATGAGCCGGACATGTCTGATTGGGAATCTCAAATGTCCGGCTTAAAATATTGCTTACCAGACATTTAAATTTTTCTGTCTGGACGTTTTGAAAAACAAACACTACTACCTTCGGCGTCCAAATAATTGATGAGCGTTATCGTATCCCTTCAGCGAATTCAGGTGAATAAACAGGTATAACAAACTTGGTCAATAAAAGTATGAAATTTGATATAAAACATCACTAGACATGATAATTTACCATTTATAATGTATTTCCTGCTCTCCAAGGCATTGTTTTATATGCAGACATTAAGAATACTGTGTGTGTTTTCTCGTAAACAAAGCCGGAAATAGCAATCAGCTGTGCACACATTTCCTCCCAATCTACCGGTAATTCAGTTAAAATATACCCAATGATACAACTTCAAAGAATTTTGATGCAATGGTCAGAAGAAATTGTATCTGAAATTATTATTTTATCAGGAATAATATATTCCAATATCGTGTTATTTTAGTTGCACCTTCCACCATATATACTTAAAATTATAAGAACCATAAGCATTGCACTTTGGTACAGAAGGTATGCAGGATATTTTTTGAAGTATGGAACGATTTTGACCAGTCACCGTAGGGACTTCCCATGCTAGATGTATTTCGATTGCAAAAACGTTATGTTGACATTTAATAGTCCAACTGCCTCAAATATGTCTTTTAGCGAGTCATGGTACGGCATTTATGATATTTATATCAATTCTCTTGCAACTAAAGTTCGTTTCAAGGCATCAATAGCCGTAATCTGACTGTGGTTGCTGTAAATAACGGTGAGTTGTGCGATCTACCGATCACTTCGCATTCGATTTCGCCAAAATTATTGTAAACATTTTAATATTTATGGAATGAAATTTTGAATATAATTAATCAAATATATTGCAAACATTAGTCCAGATAAACACTGAAATTTTTTTTTATTACCAGATATTGTAATAATAGGATTAAATTGCGTACTTCAGTTCAGATTTGTTGACTTTTTTCCGGTGTTATGTGATCGCGGTGATCGCGGTGATCAGCTGATAATGTTTTCTGAGATGCAGGAAAACATTGTGTCATTGGAAAACTTGAGTTTATTAAAAATGTTGGGAGCCATGCTTTACGTAACAACTTGTAATGTGTGTGAAAAGTCGTACTAAAATATGCTATTTGAAGGGGGCGTGGCATAAATGCTAATGTCCGATTAAGATTTTATATTTTCCGGACCCCTGGCCAGCACACTTGAAAAAACTAAGGCCCAGTCGAAAAGCTGTTGGTCTAAACATTTTATCTGAAGCAGTTAGACACACAGTGATCCCTCGCAACAACACATCCTTGGGGGTCCAAATAATTGATGAGCATTAAAGATGATCAGCAGTTAAGTCGATGTAGAGTCGTGGGGGGTAGATGACCAACACAACAGTACATGCTTGCTCTGTCTACCCTTCAGTGATTTCAGGTGAACGAACAGGTATAACAAATTGAGATAAAATATCAGGAGACATGATGATTTACCATTTAAATTGTATTTCTTGTTCTGCTGGGCATTGTTTTATACACAGAGATAAAAAATTACCATCTGTATTGTCTAAGCCGGAAGTATTGATCAGCTGTACACATGTTTATCTGAATCTACCGGTGATTCGGTTTAAAAGTACCCAATGATATAATTTTAAAGAATTTTGTTAAATGATTGGAAGAATTGTATCTAAAACTTTTATTTTATCAGGAGTAATACATTCCAATATCGTTTTATTTTAGTTGCAGCATTACTATACCGTAAACTATGTTTATAACGACTATGCTTATAACTAACTGACAGATATAACAAACTGTTCGTTTGGCCCGGCAACTGCTGTTTATTTTATCATATAATACTTATACCTCAATAACGGATATAGCGAACTCACCTTGTAGTCCTGTGTGTACTCTGTCAACGATAATGTTTAAGTGTATAACAAATGGTTAATCCCTGAGCTGAGCTCCTCGCATTTCACCAATCTGCATATCAAAACATCCGCGGGCAAGTGTGGCTGTTCAAAGCAGCAATAAACAATTGAAGGCAATTGATCTACACTTAAGTACAAACACCGTGTCCTCAAATAATACCCTCCATTAACAAACAACGGATATAATCAATTAAAATAAGTGGTCCCTTTGAGTTTGTTATAACCTTAGTTTACTGTATATATATTAAAATTAATTATAACCCTAAGAGGACTAACTAACAGTAACTTAGATGTAATTTTGACAATTTTTAGAAATATGTTTGTTGATTTTGTATATTACTTTATTAAGTTTCAATTTGCTTGAAATGTCTTTATTCTGCATTATTCTGAAGTTTAAATCCTTTCTTAAATGATAAATTGAAAAGAAATGAATATTTTCTGACTTTTCTGATAGATTTAATAAATGAATGATATGACAGGTAGGTTTATGAAACTGTATATTATTTGGACGTGGCTATGGTGTGGGCGATACACAGTGCTGATGTTTTGAAAGAGTCAACGGACAGATTACTTTTTATGTTCTGCCCTATTTCACCAAGCAATATCAGTGTTGTGATTCATTTACCATGTTTACAGAATAAAATAAACTGCAGGCTGTAAGGGCCGGCTCAAATGTAAAACTATCATTGTGAGAACAAGTCACCCTCGGGTCTACGGGCAGATCTGTTTTGAACACTGCAGAGAACTATCCATAAACAAAGGGACATCAGAGACAGAACTATCCACTAGCCAGGGGACATCAGAGACAAAACTATCCTGTGACAAGGGGACATCAGAGACAGAACTATCCACTAACCAGGGGACATCAGAGACAGAACTATCCACTAACCAGGGGACATCAGAGACAGAGCTATCCACTAGCCAGGGGACATCAGAGGCAAAACTATCCACAAACCAGGAGAGATCAGAGACAGAACTATCCACTAGCCAGGGGACATCAGAGACAAAACTATCCTGTGACAAGGGGACATCAGAGACAGAACTATCCACTAACCAGGGGACATCAGAGACAGAACTATCCACTAACCAGGGGACATCAGAGACAGAGCTATCCACTAGCCAGGGGACATCAGTGACAAAACTATCCATTAACCAGGAGACATCAGACACAGAACTATCCACTAACCAGGGGACATCAGAGACAGAACTATCCACTAACCAGGAGACATCAGAGACAGAGCTATCCTGTGACAAGGGGACATCAGAGACAGAACTATCCGATAACCAGGGGACATCAGAGACAGAACTATCCACTAACCAGGGGACATCAGAGACAGAACTATCCACTAACCAGGAGACATCAGAGACAGAACTATCCTGTGACAAGGGGACATCAGAGACATAAATATCAACTAACAGTGGGACACCAGAGACAGAACTATCCACTAACCAGGAGACATCAGAGCCAGAGCTATCCACTAACCAGGGGACATCAGGGACAGAACTATCCACTAACCAGGGGACATCAGAGACAGAACTATCCACTAACCAGGAGAGATCAGAGACAGAACTATCCTGTGACAAGGGGACATCAGAGACTGAACTATCCACAAACCAGGGAACATCAGAGACAGAACTATCCACTAACCAGGGAACATCAGAGACAGAACTATCCACTAACCAGGAGAGATCAGAGACAGAACTATCCTGTGAAAAGGGGACATCAGAGACTGAACTATCCACAAACCAGGAGAGATCAGAGACAGAACTATCCACTAACCAGGGGACATCAGAGGCAAAACTATCCACTAACCAGGAGACATCAGAGACAGAGCTATCCACTAGCCAGGAGACATCAGAGACAAAACTATCCATTAACCAGGAGACATCAGACACAGAACTATCCACTAACCAGGGGACATCAGAGACAGAACTATCCACTAACCAGGAGACATCAGAGACAGAGCTATCCTGTGACAAGGGGACATCAGAGACAGAACTATCCGATAACCAGGAACATCAGAGACAGAACTATCCACTAACCAGGGGACATCAGAGACAGAACTATCCACTAACCAGGAGACATCAGAGACAGAACTATCCTGTGACAAGGGGACATCAGAGACATAAATATCAACGAACAGTGGGACATCAGAGACAGAACTATCCACTAACCAGGAGACATCAGAGCCAGAGCTATCCACTAACCAGGGGACATCAGGGACAGAACTATCCACTAACCAGGGGACATCAGAGACAGAACTATCCACTAACCAGGAGAGATCAGAGACAGAACTATCCTGTGACAAGGGGACATCAGAGACAGAACTATCCACAAACCAGGAGAGATCAGAGACAGAACTATCCACTAACCAGGGGACATCAGAGGCAAAACTATCCACTAACCAGGAGACATCAGAGACAGAGCTATCCACTAGCCAGGGGACATCAGAGACAAAACTATCCATTAACCAGGAGACATCAGACACAGAACTATCCACTAACCAGGGGACATCAGAGACAGAACTATCCACTAACCAGGAGACATCAGAGACAGAGCTATCCTGTGACAAGGGGACATCAGAGACAGAACTATCCGATAACCAGGGGACATCAGAGACAGAACTATCCATTAACCAGGGGACATCAGAGACAGAACTATCCACTAACCAGGAGACATCAGAGACAGAACTATCCTGTGACAAGGGGACATCAGAGACATAAATATCAACTAACAGTGGGACATCAGAGACAGAACTATCCACTAACCAGGAGACATCAGCGCCAGAGCTATCCACTAACCAGGGGATATCAGAGACAGAACTATCCACTAACCAGGAGACATCAGAGAAAGAACTATCCTGTGACAAGGGGACATCAGAGACATAAATATCAACTAACAGTGGGACATCAGAGACAGAACTATCCACAAACCAGGAGACATCAGCGCCAGAGCTATCCACTAACCAGGGGACATCAGGGACAGAACTATCCACTAACCAGGGGACATCAGAGACAGAACTATCCACTAACCAAGAGACATCAGAGACAGAACTATCCACTAACCAGGGGACATCAGAGACAGAGCTATCCACTAACCAGGGGACATCAGAGACAGAAATATCCACTAACCAGGAGACATCAGAGACAGAACTATCCTGTGACAAGGGGACATCAGAGACAGAACTATCCACTAACCAGGACACATCAGAGACAAAACTATCCTGTGACAAGGGGACATTAGAGACAGAACTATCCTATGACAAGGAGACATCAGAGACATAAATATCAACTAACAGTGGGACATCAGAGACAGAACTTTCCACTAACCAGCGGAGATCAGAGACAGAACTAGAGAGTAGGGACATTGACTTTGTGGATCCCATCCTGTTGATTGTCCACACAACTGCCACGTTGTCGGACTGGATCATGAGGGAGGTGGAATGGAGGAGGTTCAACCAATGCGAAATCACAAGGATGGTGGCCTTGAACTCAAGATTGTTGTGAAGGCAATGTTCTTAATTGGACCACAGCCCTGCTACTTGCTGATCTTGAAAATGTGCTCCCCAACTGACGGTTGAAGTGTCGACGAACAGATGGAGGGACTCGAGGAATGGCGTCAAGTAGACCCTGTTGTAAACCTTCGACCTGACCAGCCACCATTGAAGATAGAGAGATCAGCGTGTGGCAATCATTGATCCTGATAGAGGGCGCGAGAAAACATTGAAAAGGTTGCAAATGTAGTCAACCCCATACTATGTTAGGAGCCCCAGGAGTTGTTGCCATTGGCGCAGTTGAAGTGGCTGTTTGAGTCACCCACTGTTCATGGAGAACGAACATCAGACCTTGCTGAGTGTCGAACAGGGCTCCTATGAATTGGAGACATTGGGTGGGAATGATCCTGTTCCCATTAGTTGCCTCTTACGATAAGCGAAAATGTGGCGGGGTTTCGAGGTACGTAGCGTTGAAAGTCTTCATGTTGAAAATGAGCTGTAGTTTTAAACTGTCCATTTTAGGGACAAGAAAGATGGGGGAATAAAACCTGGGGGTCGTGGGAAGTGCGCCGAGACATTTGATAGTGTTTTTTGCTTGTAACGTACCTATCAATGCTTAACCCTTTCGCCCTGACTGCCCGATTTATCGGGCAGCATAAACCAAGTCCCACACACGGCTGCCTGATAAATCGGTCAGCACGAACGTGTTTACAAAATCGCTCTTTCTACTTCCTTTATCGTGTGTAATCTCGTTCTAAAAATAGAAACGAGATCTACACGTAATGACACGTCATTCCATGGAATTTCCCAGTGTTTTTGGCGCGAAAATCGCGGATATGTCACCTGTTTTCTTGCTTGAATCGTAAATCTAGCGTAATGGCGGCCAACTACAATTCCGATAGCGATCAGATGACTAACAACAACTCTATCGGGAATAATAATGTGTTTAATTTGAATAATTTACGCGAAGGGGAGAGGGAATTTTGCGAAGATTTTGGTGACGATTTTGACGGTGTCCCCCTGCCAACTTTCAAGAATGGGAGTGGCAGAGGGACCACAACGGTGGAGACATGAGGGATTTTGAAGAGGCGACCGGACTCAAGAAAACTTATTGACACGGTGAGTGAAGAGTCGTGCTATTGATTTTTTCCAACTATTTTACAATGATTCTGTGTTTGAACAGATTATCAGGGCGACGAATGAGAATGCAGCCTACACGTGAACAAGCGATCACAACAACAAAGGTGAGTGGCATGACGTATCTCTTTCTTTTTTTTAAATTTTTTTTTTCTGATCGCAATCCGAAGTATAGTTTGCCGGTTTGTCATATGTCCTTGTATTTTGCTCAATTTGAATAAAATTTATTTCCATATTCATGTTCGTTTTCTTGTTTTTTACATCTTAATTTAAATTTTAGTAACTGTAATAATTATTTATTTATTAATTGATTTAATAAAGTACTGATTTAATTTATTATGCAATTGTAAATAGCAGTGTATTGTAAATATGTTATCACAACTTGTCTATTTGCAGAACTTGAATTTACGATCTTTCTGTCCTTTTACAATCTTTCACTCCTTTCAGATCAATCTGTGATATCTTCTCTGTGATGTCATTCTTATAGTAGCTGTGGTTCAATGTTCAGGTAATGTGATAAATTACTATTTAATTACTTAAATACTTAATTTTTGTTTTAAATCCTGAAAAAGAACAAAATAAATCTGATATTTGTGTTTTTACCTGTGTTAACGAGTTTACCTGCGTTAACAAGTTTACCTGTGTTAACGAGTTTACCAAAGAGGCTGTAAGTGTATTCTAAGTAATATGTGACATCAGTATAGAAAACAAAGTCGGTACCAAGTGTTGTAAACTTGTTTATTTGTTTACAGATGTGCATGAAGAGAATTTACCTGTAACATCTGGGATTACCTGTGCCGTCCAAGATGACAAGACCACCGTGTTATGTTTACCTTGTATCTGTGATTTATGTTTGTGATTTGTAATACAATTTGAGCCAAAATTCATTGTCCGTTATCATTTTTTCAGTGTTTTCAAGTTTTATTTCACTTGTAAACACCTGTAATTAGAAAATAACAAAGGTTAGAGACAATAACAACAAAGAATATTACAGTATACTTAATCCTCTTTACAATGGTATATGATAAATGTATATTAAAAGCAAGTTTCTGGTAGAAAAAGTGCATAAAAAATGATAGTGTGATTTTCCAATAATACTGCCAGGGAGGCCAGTGTGCAGGCCTTGTCAGTGTCAGGGACTGCAGTGTTTCAAGGGACATAACTCTGGGGCAGCCAGGGATGAAAGATTTAACGGACAAAGATGCCATAAAAAAGATCACTTGACTTTCAGTCAAGTGAGCTACAAAGTCGTGTCATTGTGTCATTTAAGATAAAATCAAAACACTTTTTGTGTGCATAAGGTACCATTATACCTTTCACCAGAGCAAACACGTCTCAACCATTTAACAATTGGTTAGGTGATACAGCAACATGGATTACTCACAGTAATGGTTTCTGATCTTCTTCATCCAAATCTTCTTCTTCCAGTAACCAGTCAAAGCCTTTGGCGCGAAGAAAATGAGCAGTGACTCCATGCTGTGTAATGCCATAGCCAGTTTTGTTGCTCACAGAATCTTCAGTTACTTTTATTGAGCCGCCTGGCAATTCCATACCTGTGAAAGTCAAAACATAATGAACATAGAACATACAAGTCTGGTATTCTGCATGCCTCAGCAAATATAAAGAAATGCCTTGTGTAACAGAAAATACAACTGAATTGTAAATCATCATGTCTAGTAAAAGTATCTCAAAATTCACATTTACACTGACCACGTTTGTTACCTCCTTTTCATTCACCCGAAGAACAATGCAGATGGGTAATTTTAACACTCACTTTTGGCTACATTACCTTGACCTTCCATCTCACCCATTAAATATCACATCCAACAGCCTGTTCCAACAAGTCTGCATTATCAGCCCCTTAGTTATTTCCCAAGTATAGTCATGCCAAGTATTTCAGAGACCATGACTTACTGATATCAGTTAATATAGCAGACCTACCTGAACATGTAAAAGTGACATTTAAAATGGGTTACTTAGAAAACAGCATTTCCATGACCAAAGATGGTGAGCAAGGTGTGCTTAAGTTGGTAACTCCTATGGGAGACCTTGTCCCAAACCCTTACAGTCTGACAGGGTGGAATGCCAACAACTGTGTTTTCCCCAAGTTTACAGAGAAAGTCCAGCATAACTACTTGGTTTTGAGCTGTAAAACATTTGATCATGACACTGTTGGCAAGGAAGGAGCTCACTAAAGCTTTTTTGAGGATGGTTATGTGACAGGTGTTCAGTATGATGAAGTATCAAATCAATCTTCCCACTGTCTTGTGACAAGTAGCTTTTGCCTGTCCAAGGTTACATCACACGTACACTCTGCACACTTTGATTGCTGGATACATACTCCACATTTAATGATTATATACGTAGGTCTACCTTCAACTATTTATGACGGTATTTCGTATACCAGTATATATATGGTTTTACCATAGGAGACTTTAAAGTAATAATTAAAAAGCTAATAAATTCATATTATTCACTGTATTTATCACAATTATGTATGACACAATTTAATGTAATGACAAAACCATGTCTTCCAAAGCTAAATGAGTGAGTGAGTTAGAGTTAAAAGACCAAGTTGATATATCCAGTAGTGAGTCATGAATGCAAAGTTATATTTAAAAACAAATTTCATCAAACACACTTGGGCATAACAATAGAATTCATACAGTTTAAAACCTGGGCTACAGGCCACCAATAACCAAAGCTAGGCCACCTCGCTGAGGATCATGGGGACTTACAGGTATACCTCTGCTTCCTGCATGATACCCAGCAGGACTCTCATCATCACTTTAGCCACTGGTGGTTGTGTACAATACTAGCCAATAATAAAATATATTCAACAATGAGTTTGCTTAAAATACTGGTTGATGATTGTTTCACACAGGGGAACAATTCTGGACAGAGCCTTCAATATAGCAGTTGTTAAAATCATCAAACCAAATCTAAAAACAAGCAATTAACTATTCACAAATACATATTTTAAAGATTATTATACAGACCACTTTCTTTCAAGGAAATTAATATGAGATCTTTCAGATTTACGCTTTAATAATGTGAATCCCTTGCAATTGCAAAGTCCACACAGTCAAGCAATTTTTGCTTGATAGTGACCCTTTCATCACAAGTGATACACTTAGGAGTTTCGTCCTCATCTGTTTTAAACAGATATTCGTAGGTAAACTGACTGTGGCCAAGACGACATCGTTGTAAAACAACCTCATCATGTATTGACTGACAACCCAAGTAGATATGATTGTTGGTTTAGATTCATGAAGTTTATTGATTCCTACCTGGGTGTCCAACCTCTTTGCATGAGATCCCGAGTACAATGTTTGATGTCTGGTTTGAAATCTCTGTACAGGATAAGGAGTGGAGATAATGGTTTGTCAAGTGCTGCTTTAGCTGCAGCATTGGCTTTTGAGTTACCTTTTATGCCCCCATAATAGAAAACTATGTCTAATATTATAGGGTGATTTGAGGAGACACTTTTAAGTGCCTCAAGGCATGACAATGAATCTAAAAAGAAGATGAAACTAAATTACATTTATTATGTTGTTTAATATCGGTCAAAGCTGTTAAGATAGCTTTGACCTCAGCAGTGAAGATTGAACTATTATCTGGCATTCTAAGGGAGACAGTTCAGGATCCAATGATGGTGGCACTTGCAACATGCCACCATCCTTGGACCCGTCTGTAAAAATGGATATGTAAGAATTAGATTTTCTTTGTAATTGGTTATATGATTGTTGATATGCCAAAGGATTAGTTTCAGACTTTTTTAGCTGGGTTACAGTGAGGTCTGCCTCTGGCTTCACCATCTGCCAGGGAGGAGAAGACAATTAGGTAGGGTGGTATAATATACTGAATAACAAAAGTTCCTGTGACATTGAATAAGTTTGAATGCAAAGTTATGTTTTTTACCAAATCTGAAACAATTTCGGTTTGCAACAGATAAAAGACTTCTGTAAGTGTTCAAATGGTTTAATTTGCCATACTGACTTCAGAAAATGCGTGATTTCATAAAAGACATGAACATGCCAAAATGTCAATTTACAAATCAATAGCGTGTGTGTCCACCTCTGGTTGCGATGCAAGCAACACATCTTTGTCTCATGGAATGGTACAGGCGCACAAAGTCCTGTGGGATATCTGTCCATATCTGCTGGAGCATGTTTCGAAGTTCCTGAAGTGTCTGTGGAACACGTGGTTGAGGTCGAAGGCGCTGATCCATCTCATCCCACATGTGTTCATTGGTGAGAGATCAGGGGAGCGAGCCGGCCAGGGGATGACATTCACATTGTTTTGTTAAAGAGAATCCTGAACAAGTCAAGCAATATGAGGCCGGGCGTTGTCATGTTGAAAGGTCATGGGCCTGGGCCACTACGACGCAAAAACGGTAGAACAACAGGGCTGATGATCTCGTCGCGGTAGCGCGGTCCATTGAGATTATCCTCTACCACTATCAAACGGGCCCTCTGTCTTGCTGTAATCCCATCCCATACCATAACGCTGCCGCCCCGAACCGATCTTCTTCCATGACACAATGATTGACGTAACGTTTACCTCGACATCAGTACACTCGAATTCGTCAATCGCTGTGGCTGAGGTGAAAACGAGACTTGTCAGTGAATAGAACTTGTCCCCACTGCATGGCCGTCAAGTGTAGACGCTGTCTGCACCACTGTGGATGTGCTTGACGGTGGTTTCCTGTCAAACGGGCCATTGATCTGTAGTCTATAGGGGGTGGGAATAGTCACACCTAATACAGACAAACTCAGATCGACGACAATGCCGATACCGGCGATAGGGTTGTAACAGGGTGGGACAGGATGAATAGGCCTGCTGACGAAGCATGCGGGTCACCAGGCTTCACAAAAATCTCATAGAATATTACGTTTCCGCTTCTGAAAACATAATAATGAGCATATAGGTAATTTAGGTATACACACATCAAGTGTTATTCTTACCACGTTGTCAATGGTAGGCCTAATTGTGTAGATGTCAAGTCGGGGTCGGGTGACAAATTAGGTGATGTGGGTCTTCTCTTGTTTCCACTTGATTTTCATCGTTTCCATACCGCTAAGCTTGCTCGTTTTGGTTCTAAATCGTATGATTTTGCGATTTCTTGAAGGGTCAAGGGAACCTCTTCGGACCAGGCAAGGTATCGGATGCCATGTTGTCTCGCCATTAACTGGTACTTGATATCTTTTGCGTTGTGACAAGACAGGGGCCCAGTTAAATTGGCACCAATTACGTCATAATCTAAGGGGCATAACTCAGGCCTGTTTAGCTCGGAAAACGAAGGCCTCATAACAGCATGATATTTTCACACTTATTGTGAGCTCGCTACATTGACTGTGAGAAAAATGAGTGTATATTTTCAAACACTGATACTAACTAATTCTAAAATTCCGTTTTGTTTTAAACAAGAAATAAAGTGATTTTTGCGTGTACACTTCCCCTTTAAGTCAATACATGTACTACAATTTGATACAGGTTTGCATACAGATGGTTGAAAACACAGTTTAGTGATGTATTGCAGTGATAGTTTAATGCGGCGTTGTTCGAGGGAAGGTTCATCAGCTTCCACATACAAAATGTCCACAGAAGAGGTCATAAGAGCTCCAAGACTGAGCCTTTGGCCTTACTGGTGTACTGTGTCTAATTTTTCTATATTGCTTTTGCAGGCTCCATCACAGACAATGGAACAATAGTCTAGTTTGGAGTGTATGAACGATGTGTATAAGTGAAGGAGGGTTGTCTGATCCCCTCCCCACACAGAATTTGAAACAACTTTTAACAAATCAAGAGCCTTCAGATATTTGATGTGTGGTAAGAGTGTGATTTTGGCCTCCTCTACTACCTTGATCTGGATCCTTGTGAGGTTTTTATTTACGACAAAACTGAATACAGTTTGTTCCTTGATTTAGAAAATTTTAAGCCATTTTCATTGGCCCATTTTTTATTTTCTTTAAGACAAAGCTATTTTTATATGATATTCATATTCCTACTACAACAAGAAATGTTGAAATTATCTGCAAAAATAAAAAATAAAAAATAATTGTTTCAAATTTTAGTGAGACCACTGGCACTGGCATTAATTTTGAAGCCAAAAAGTGTGACAGATAGCATGCTGCCTTGAGGGAGGCCCTGATCTTCGTCGAAATGATCAGACAGTGTAGAGCCAACTCGTACTTGAAACTGTCTGTTGTATAATAACAAGATAAGAACTGAGGTAATCTGTCCCTCAATCAAAATTCATGCAAATCTTTTAAAATACCATGTTTCCACATTGTATCATATTCCTTCTATAGGTCAAAAAAGATTGATACAGTAAGTTGTTTGTTGACAATGGAATTTTTAATAAATTATTCTTAACGCACCAATGGTCAATGGTACTTCTGTTGTTGTTTTTTATCCTCACTGGATGTCACTGGTGATTGTTGGTCTCCAGTACCAGATTAATCTTGTTAATGATATTGGACGGTAATTGGATGGATCTGTATGATCCCATCCAGGTTTTGGTATAGGAATGATAATATCATTGTACATTGAAGAAGGAAAATTTCCAGTTGTCCATATTTCATCAAAGTTTCCAAACATGAATCGGACAATTTTTTCAGGAGCTGATAATGAATGTTGTCAGTTCCTGCTGCAGTGTCATGACCTTACCCTAGGGCAGTATGCAATTCTTGGAGTGAAAAAGTTTCATTGTAACCATCACCATTATCAGAGTTAAAATTGACTTGTTTCTTTTCCTGTTGTTTTTGAGACCTCTGAGATTGAGGATTATAATTGGATTGATGAGGAATGATTTGCTTCTGTTTCACCAAGCTTGTTGGTAATTTCAGATTTAGTTGTTAATAGTGTATTACCATCTTTGAGATGGCAAACTCCAGACTTTGATCCTTTGCCCTTAATCCATTGAATCATGTTCCACACCTTGGACATGGGTGCGTGGGAAATGATTTTAGACACATAGTCCCTCCATGTTTGACGTTTGTTTTGTTTAAAGGTATGTCTCGCTCTAACACTCGTGATCTTAACATCATTCAGGTTGTGGATGGTGGGATGTCTGAAAAATATTGTTAAACTTTCTTCCTATTTTTCCTAGCTTGTTTACAATTGTTATCAAACCATGGTTAGCGTATAGGAGGGTTTGCAGAGGACTTAGGAATGCTTTCGTCCGGTAGCATTTAATTGATCTGAAAATAGTTGTATAGGATCAGGAACATTCCTGAAACTGTCAGGTGTTAGTTTTTCTATACATAATGTTTGGAATAAAAAACAATTGGCCTTTTAAAATTCCACCTTGTTGCAGGTTGTTCGTCAGTGAGATACTTTTAAGTGGTCACTTCCACAAAGGTCATCATGGACCGACCATTCGAACCCGTTTAAAATATTTGAAAGGTCAGTGAAAGGTCAATGGCAGAATATGTGCCAGTGGCAGGATGCAGATAAGTATTAGAACCATCACTGAAGATGCAAAAGTCATTGTATTAGACAAAATCTTCAAGGACTTTTCCCTTATTATTTGTATCAGCACTCCCCCAGGGATTATGACCGTTTAAATCGCCCATGATGATATAGGTCTTCGGGAGCTGATTGTACAAAGTCTGAAGATCTGTTTGGCGGAAAGTTGAGGAAGGTGAAATGTACAGTGAACAAATGTAAACACAATGTTCAAAGTAACAGCTTAAAGGATAGTGTTGAGTGAAACAAGGCTAAGGATTATGCCCTGCTACACCAGGATAGAAGAACCTCCTGCAGCTCCATCACCAGGAAGGGGAAAAGGGTGGTAAGAACTGTACTGACAGCCATCTAATTGTGTTTTTTAGGTATGTTTCTTGGAGATAAAAAGCTAACATTTAAAATTCTTGAATTAAAAGTAGCATTTCATTAAAATTCTCTTTAAGACATCTGCAATTCCATTGCATAATATATTGTGGATTCATGTTTGTGTTCCCACAGGAGAAATGTCAAGCGAACATGAAGAAGACTTTATAGTACTCCTACAAGTTTCAAGTGGAGATGGACTAACCTAGAGGACCAAATGAGTTATCGACCTCTATGGGGACCTCTAAAGGAGAGGTGGCGTTTGGTGTTGGCGTTTACAGCTGCTCCTTTTGGTGCTTTTGTTTTACTAATTTTTCTTTTTTTCTTTGTAAGATGAACAATTTCTGGTTCTGGTTCAGTTGCTTGTTTTGGAATCGGAGATTTATTTATTTAGAAAGTGTCACAGACGAGGATGTCACAACTGGTTTTTTAAGTGAAGCAGTTGGTAGTGGCTGAATAGACTTGACCCTTTTCAGATCAGTCCTGCAGTGGTAACAGGACGAGAACAGCAGTAGAGTAGGAAATAGTAGAAGTGGTTGCAGTAAGACCTACAACCCTATTCTTAGTTTCGTGGTACGAGATATTTTGTTCAGTTTTTATTTTTATGATTTGGGACTCACATTTTCCACACAGGACAGGATTTTGAGGAAGCCATATGGTTCCCACCGCAGTTTGCACACTTCAAATCCTTCCTGCAGTCAGTGGCCTCAAGCTTGTTACTGCAGCAAAACAAACAGCAGAGGCATGGCAGGACTTGGATCTATGTCCAAACGCTTGGCAGGTGTAGCACTGGAGTGGATTGGGGATATACACCACCACTCCAATGCAACAGTAACAAGCTTCATCTATTGAAGGATAAACATTTTCACAGCTGTGACGGACTGTTGGTCAAGTTCCTTGGTAATTTCGTCTTCGGTCATGCTGGAAGGCAGCAAGCTCTGTCATGGACAATGCCCTTTGCATGAGTTCAGTGTCTTGTGCACTGAGACAGCAATCTTTTAATTTGAGCAGATTGACAGATTGTTGTCTTTGTGCACATTCTACAAGGAGAGAGTCAGATCGAAGCTTTGTGACATTTGTATAGAGTATTTACAAAATCCTCATTAATAAACAGTTCATAGCCATGATGATTAGGACAAATGGCATAGTAATTTTAAAAGTGCAATATATGTTACAGTTCATAGAAACACAATCACAAGCTTAAACATGAAAACAACATTAGTAAATCATCCACAGTCTCTTACAGGATCTATACAAACTACAGCTTTTTATACGGTCTTGTTTAGAAAGATGAATGTCAAACCTTATCAATAGTTTTGTAATGTATGTTACTGGAATGTTCGTGACCAACTTATACAAAACTACCCAATTTCATGAAATTAGCTTTGGTTGCAGGCAGCATCTCAGATTGGTTATGCTGGACACCATCATTTTTCGGACTGACTATCGCAGATATGGCAGATAATGTGCTTCTTGTTCATTTTATTACATTTGTTTGTGATCTTGAGTAACAACCAGTAGACATGTTTCAAACAAGATAAAAAATAACTGCATTTATATATCAAGTTGAAATACTGTTACATTTTGCTGAACAGAGATGGGGAAATGTATGTTACCGCATGTAACACACATTTCAAAAAGGAAACCATTTCCAAATTAAGTACGTTTTGGATAATGTAGATGTTTTCTGCCAAACCTCTGCCATTTAGAGAAAATTATTGTTCTGTTAATAAAGTTTTAAAGAAGACACAAACAATTATTAATGAAAGTCCTTAAACTTATCCACTTGAATTCAACTTAACCATCACAACTGAATGTGATGTAAATCTGAAAAGAATGTTCAAACTGATTTCTTCTGACATTGAAATTATGTAGTAGCAATTTGGGGATAGGATCTGATAACAATGATTATGTTTGATCATTTAATCTCAAATAAGTACACATGAAGAAAGTTATATGAGGCTTAAATCACAAACTGAGTTAAACAGATTAGGTATGAAACATATCTTTGTTCTTCAATTGTTTGATATATTCATACCATTTGAAATGTTTATTACTTAACATGACTGAAAGTATAATGAAAGAAATAACATTATTTTAACTTGTTCACCTATATTATGTCCAAGTAAAGAACTTGTTCAGATTTTTTGCATTGACAAGCAATGTGTCTGCTGAGAACAGTTTTTGAAACCAAGATGGCCTTCAATATACAAATCTGGCAATTTTAAAATGTATGTTTAAATTGTTGTGGATCTTGGAATCTCATATTGTGGTCGGATATATACAGTTGTAACCATAAAAAAACTAAGAATATGCTCTCCAATAATTGCAGGTCTTTGGAGAAACATTGTAAGGATTTGACTCAACCCGATTCATTTTTATTGAATTTGAAATTTTACCGTTGAAATAATATTATATGAAAGAAAAATGCTCAGTTGTTGGGGTAAATCCTATTTTGGTGTCTGTTGTTTGATGTGCCATCATGTCTATTGTTGGAATTACTGAAGTGATGATAAAGTATTTGGAGATACGTATAGTATTCTCCTGTTGTATTTTGGTGCTTTATGATAAGCATTATCTTCGTTGCCTTAATCTGTAACATACATTTTGCTGCATGTTCCCTCAGAAGCAGACCCCTAAACTTTGCTTATCTGGAGCTAATGATACAACTTAACTTGAAATCCAGTGATATACATAATGATACACAATATGCATAATGGTTCTAAACCAAACAAGTTACATGTGTGCCCTGTTAACCCTCTTGGTGCCACAGGACCAGCTGTCCTACACGCTCACCCGTTTCGACAAATAACTGCTGGTTTTTTTCATATGAAATGACTAAGAGTCATGTGTGATTGCTCAAACTACCTGACCATGTGAATGAATTGCCCTAGCCATTTCACTTTTTTTCGCAAAAGTAGATTCAAAAGTGTGGCCACGACATCTAACATGAGTCAAAGCCATTTTGTAAACAAATATTGTGTCAAGGTCGGTTTCACATGTGCTAGCTCGGCCCGTATCTGTCGGTGGTACACACGATACAAACATAATACAACTATTAAAAACATCAACATAACTTCTAAAATGACAGCATTTCTTTTTGCATTTGGGTTAACCGCTTATGGATATGATGTGCAGTAAAGTTCGATTTCAATTTGTTTTTCCTTTCATTGAAACTGTGATAATGGCGCTATGATTGGTGTGCTATGTGAGTCTAATTAATGGACATGGTACATGCTGTGATTGTACAAGATAACTGGTGACTAATTGTGTATGTATATAGATATAATCAAATGCACATCATAAATCTCCTAAAAAAAATTAATATATCATCATAACATGACAGGTCGTATTTCCAACATTCTACCATGGATATTTGATCTAATTGATATTTGATTTACAAGTTATTGATGTAGACTGTACTCTCGATTAATGTATGATAATCTATTGCAAGTCTTCAACTCTTATTTGATATGTTATCTGAAATGTCAGCAATGGGTAAACGCTTTAGTTTTTTTCGTTCAATGTAGTTACAATCTGCAATTTTATTTGTGTTAGTTGATAGACATTTGGTGATTTCCCGCCACTGTGAATCTGTCGTCTGGACAGGTGCTCGTGATTTGACCTTGAGTGTTTTGCCGTGGATGACGTCTAACAGCTGATCTTATGTTGTTGTAGTTTAATGGATACATGTGATTATAGCTTCAAATAATAATAACATTCTCTTTGACTTAACTAGAAAGTAGATCTAGTACATCACAATTGGGAAAATTTCCACAGCAACCAACGAGTGAATGAGACTGTTTATTGTTAGAATATTTGGTGCATTTTTCTAATTTTGGTATATGTTGACATATGTGCTTCTCAAAACTGTTTGAAGGCATGATATTCCAAGAAAATAATGTGCATATACTTGAGTAAGGGAATGGAATGTTTTACTCTGAGAATGCTGTCAAATTGGATCCAATATTAAACAACCTTTAACATTTTGGGCCTCATAAGAATCTTGCATGGTTGAATCTATAACATAAACAGTATCAAACACTTTGATCAGTTACATATATGTATTTAGTAATAATTACTTTGTTTTGTATCCTTAGTAAGTAATAGAATTTGTAAAGCAAATCTTGTCTAAGAGCAAAATAAATGCATTCTTGTGGGTTTTTTTTCCACAATTCTAAATGTATCCTCCAAATTGTAGTTGAGCTAGGCCAAAAGAAAAAAAGAAAGATATTTATATTAAAGATATTTCATATTTTCGAATTTCAATACCAAGTATATATTTTTCCTTTTATGACAAATTATTCCATTACTTTCATTGACCTACGTTCATTATCTATTTCAAATGGGAAACTGTAATGGAAATAAATAATGCTGGAAATTTACATGCCTAGGTATAAATACACTTCTAAAGTCGTATTAAGAAAGCAAAAGTGGTATTCCATAGACTGGCCATTTAAGTATATTTTGAGCAAAGGTCTAATTTGCAGCCAAGGATATATGTTTTCTAGTGGTCATAGTGAAATAAATTTGTTCAGAGTTTTGAGCACATGAACTGTACATACATACATTGAACACTACATTTAATCAAAGTAATTCACATTTTCGTAATTTTCTCTTTCACATAATCTAGATATCACTTCTAATTGTACCATAAAAACATTAATAGTGCCTTCTTTCAGCTACATAACTGTGAAGATTTGGGGTAGAATAGGTCTTCAGCAACCCATGCTTGCCATAAAAGGCGACTAACGGGATCGGGTGGTCAGGCTTGCTGACATGGTTGATGCATGTCATCGTATCCCAATTGCATGGATCGATGTGTATGATGTCTATGTCCAGACTCAATTATTTAAAGACCGCTGTCATATAGCTTGAATATTATTGAGTGTGGCGTTAAACAACAAACCTGTGCAAGTTATTGTTTCTTTGTATTAAATATAGCCTTCTCTGCTCTTCTTCAGCTTTCAAATTCAAGTATTAAATATGTCCAATTACATCTACTATCAAGCTTTTTATAAGTTAGATTTAAACCATTAACAACACATCATAACACCCGAAGTACAAATGTATAGGTGAGGTGAAATGGGGTTTAACGTCGCGTCCAAGATTATTGCACTTATATCGCGATACAAGTGTATAAATAAACAAGCATGAAATACTCATATCCCCCCCCAGTATGACATGTCCGGTTGTGTGCAATGCATTAGCTCCTGTGAACTATGTTCACTGGGCCTTTTTGTAAATGGCCTAATTGCAGCACTAAAAAAAGTTATTACTGGTGTTGTTTTGCCATCTGCAGTTTATGATAGAATATGTAACTGTATTTGTAATGAGTAAGGATGAGACATATGGACGAACAACTTCTTTATTACAATTAGGAGCGATGGTTTCGGTGTAGGTTCTAACACCGTTATCAAGCAAGTGAAGTACAGAGTATGGTTGACAAGAATATATAGTGTTTATATAGTTGAGTAGGTTTAAGATCAGTTACACTGTTGTATTTGTAATGAGTTGTGTTTCTGAATGAAGTTAGTCAGTGGATGCAACAACTGTGTCCATGACACTTTGGGAGGAACATACACTCAAGCGATGCAGAGCTTACCAACAAGAAAGGAAATGTATTCAATACTGTGAGATGACATTATGTGCCAAGTTTGGTGAAGAAATATGGTATGGTTTTCATGATCTGCTCCGGAAACGAGGACTACCACCATTTTCAGTCTAAATCAAAGTCGCTGCCATGGAAACTCGAAAAATATTTTTTTTATAAATATCCCAAACTTTCAAAAGGCACCAGTTCACCACTAGACTTATCAATGTGCCAAATATGGTGAAGAAAAATGGTACAGTTTTCAAGATTCGCTCCGGAAACGAGGACTACCGCCATTTTCTGTCTAAATCAAAGTCGTTGCCATGGAAACTCAAAAATATTTTTTTAAATATCCCAAACTATCAAAAGGCACCAGTTCACCAATAGACCTATTAATGTGCCACTTTTGGTGAAGAAATATTGTACGGTTTTCAAGATCTGCTCCGGAAACGAGGATTACCACCATTTCAGTCTAAGTCAAAGTCGTTGCCATGGAAACTCGAAAAATATTTTTTTAAATATCCCAAACTATCAAAAGGCACCAGTTCACCAATAGACCTATTAATGTGCCACTTTTGGTGAAGAAATATTGTACGGTTTTCAAGATCTGCTCCGGAAACGAGGATTACTACCATTTTCAGTCTAAATCAAAGTCGTTGCCATGGAAACTCAAAAATATTTTTTTAAATATCCCAAACTATCAAAAAGCACCAGTTCACCACTTGACCTATCTTTGTGCCAAGTTTGGTTAAGATATCTCTCAGGGTTTTTGTGTTCTGCTCCGGAAACGAAATGTGACGGACGGACGGAAGGACGGATGGCACCCATTCCTATATCCCCCTTCCACTTCGTGGCGGGGAAAATAAGCAGTCTGTGTGATTGCACAACAAAGCCATGCTTGTCTGACATATGGTGCCCAAGTTACGATGATCGAAAATATGTTTCTTGAATAGATTTGCTGTTCATGAAAATGTTTTAACGATTTTGATTGAATCTACATGTACTTGCTCTTGGATTTTTGTGCATTAGTATAATCTTGTTGTTTATTGAGAAATAATAATGATGTCTGATATTGAGCGATGTAAATTTGAGTATTGTCAGGGCTGTTTAGCGATCTTTTACGTTTTGTCCTTTGAACATTTTGGATGTCAATGTCAAGATCACAATGTATATATTTCTCTTAAGTTTTTTTCTCTGTATGTATTAGAGTGTGGTTGGACTGTATGTAAGCTATGAGCTTTAGGTGTTATGTAAGATTGCTTGGGTCAGGATTGAACATCTTTTGTCATATGAGCTGAAATTGAAAGGGTATTTAAGAAGACTGTCAACTAAAATTCAGTGCAGTCTATAAGAATACTGACCTTGGTTAGACGTTTTTTGTTTTGTTGTGTTTTCCCAATCTCATGGCGTAAGTTACATTTTATTTGAATATTGTTTATGCTTATATTCTTGTAGCTTAATCAAGTATAGTTAATCTTAATCTGTATAGTTAATGGAATAACAGGCCTCAAAGTTGTGACTAAAACAGTAGCCAATGCGACCTAAATTTCAGTTTGTCTACTGTCTAAAATTCAGAGGTAGCCAAATGACTACCTTAAAATATATATTGTGGTGACTAAATTCTATTTGCTAATATTGGAAAACACGTCTGCTAATAATTGTACTCACAAATAATTCCTTCTAAAGTCGACAATGAACCAACATACATAAAAATCAATGCAATTAGTACTTTATTTTAGTTGACAATGCTCATTGGATAAGCGAGGATATACCTATATAATCTAGTAACATAAATTGCATCATTGTTCAAGTCACAGGTAACAAAATTCAAGTACAGTTTCCATAAAGATACAATTTCAAGACTAGTGCTGTAACTAGTACATATTATAATAAGTAGTATAGCGAATGGGGGTTCTGGACCACTTCCACTGGAGCTGGATTTATTACCTATACTGCTACTACAGATGGCATTTTTTATGCCAAAATGATTATGCGATTCAACGATAGTCATGAGATTAAGTTAAATTGGCTCTAGCTCACCAATACCTGGGGCCAATCATTGCTTTAGATGAGCCTAAATGGTAATAAAAATATTCTTCATTATTTTTATCAATAAAGCGATATTCAACATTTTTATTAAGTTCTTCGTTCATTTCACTAGGAGACCAGACTATATAACTACACTCTTCTTGTAAATTGATAAGAAACAATTGATAACCGTATTTGGTTGGTTTGACATAACTGATATAATAAAAACCTTGTGGTAATTCTCTCCATTTAATAGTTTTTTCCATTATTATATATATTTATGTAAGCATTTGTCTAAATGTGATCAAACGATAGTAAGCAATCTATTTTTAATCTCCAACCAGTTCTTTGGTTTTGGCACGGAATAATTGACGCACTTGTTGCCTACCCTGTTCTATGAACTTTTTTTTCTCGTCTTCGCTTATACCACTGGTCTTATGAGATTTTGATCGAATCTCCTGTTTCATTTCGTTGTATTTGGTGAGTTCCGACAGCACTAAACGAAACTCATCCTCGGATATCTTACAATCGACCATTGCTGTCGAAATATGATCCTCAATGCTGTTCAACTTTGCTTCGGCGAGTATCCGAATACTATCGTGTTTTAATGCTTTCTTTTGCAACCTACGAGAAATGAATATTATCGCTATTCCTGCCAGTCCCGAGACTCCGGCAGCTATTTCCATGCCGAGTACGATAGGCGCGGCGATTATTTATAGTTGATAGTAAACCGACACCGGCTACACCGAGTCCCATGCCAGCCGCTACAAGCGCGGTGTCAACTCCGTCCAGAGCATTCACGGCTCTGCGATACTTTTTATACAATCCAAGTCTCAACTCCCTATCCTTCTCTATTTGATGTTTTATGTCACTTATTTGATGTAATCGAAATCCATCAACAGTTTCCATCTTTTCATCGAGCGCTGGATATAAACTCATAGTGTATCTTACGAATATATAATAGTCTTTAATTGGTCTTGCTTAAATGTTTTGAGAGTATACATCAACCTTATCAAATGTATATTATATGGCAAGAATATCTTAGTAAGAGAAATACTACCACTTTTAATAATTTGAACCCCCTCGAGGGTTGCAACAGGCGATGCTCCGATATGAATAATACTGCAACGTTGACGCTCGTGTTTCTTGAGCTATATAATCGATGTACCGGTAGATACCTTCGAAATATTACCAGGTCTATCTCTGAAAAAGACTTCAATAATAAGCGTAGAAATATTAGGTATTGCACTGAAGTTAACTTTAATATCATCGAATTCTGTAACCAAATTTAAACTAACATTTTGGACTGCCGGACGACTATATAACATATGACCTGTTTTTTCTGGCAGGGGAGTAACTAACACTTTTTCGTTTTGACGGGATATAAACCGCGAGTACGATACCACTATTTATTATCTTAGTTAAATTATGTCCCTTACCCATCATCGCATAAGGTGGGGTAATGACGATATTCAGTAGCCACTGGATGTTTGCTTCGACCATAGTCCATTTATTCTCGGCGTTGCGAATAATATTGTACCGAGTGTTTTTAAGGAGTCTACTAACATCGACATCGCTTAAATCTTCTAGATTTTCCGGGAATATAACTTCTTTCCGCTTGTATACATTATCGTGTAAGTGTAAAGCGTATAACTTACCATTATTACCTTGTTTACCAAATCCTTCTGTGTCTCCGAGATCGGAAAGCGCAATTGTATTACATTGTCTGAGCGTTCCAGGGCCTGATGCATCAACCATTATTTATAATATGGAGTGTTACACTTAAGTATCCTATATGTACAGGTTGGTGTTTTACATCTAATACAGAAATTTTGAGGTCTGAAATAATACTCCGCTTTAATTTTTTATATTGTAATAATGAGAAAGATTCCTTTCTGCCACTATTGTATTTTTCATTTTTCACTGGAACACTTCTGAGCAGAGTTGAAGGACTTTCTAGTTGAATATTATTTGTCGTGCTTATTTGATCAAGATGGATGAACAACTCTTTATAGGGAACTAAATCGGGTAATGTATCTCCATCAGATGTTGTCCTGTATATTGACATAATTCCGCCTCTAAATCCAAGTGTAGCTAATAAGTTCATTTTAGTCCATACACCTTTTTCTCCAGTGTCGATTTTCACTGTCCCATTCGACTCATTTTGTGTGATACTAATTCCATAAGGCTTAAAAAATTCATCATTGAGTGAGCATACGCTGTAATACCCATCAGGTATAATAATGGATTCTCCAACATATTCGTTTTTAATTAAACTTACCCTATTATTACCTCTCGCAGCATTTATATTGATCCACCTCGGGTAATACGTTACATCGCATAGAGCGACTTCGAGTTGTCCATCCGAGTTATCGATAGTACGAAGCAGTTGAATAGACTGACTATTTGTTATTCCCAGGAGTGTAACATACATAACAAATATACAATGATACTATATCAGTACTTAAATATGGAATCAACCATTATTTATAATATGGAGTGTTACACTTAAGTATCCTATATGTACATGTTGGTGTTTTACATCTAATACAGAAATTTTGAGGTCTGAAATAATACCCTGCTTTAATTTTTTATATTGTAATGTTGAGAAAGATTCCGTTCTACCACTATTGTATTTTTCATTTTTCACTGGAATAGATCTGAGCAAAGTTGAAGGACTTTCTTGTTGAATATTATCCGTCGTGCTTATTTGATCAAGATGGATACACAACTCTTTATAGGGAACTAAATCGGGTAATGTATCTCCCTGTTGTGCTTCGTTGGTTCTCATAATTCCCGTTTTAAGCCTAAATCCAAGTGTAACTGGTAAGTTACCATAAAAATAAATTGAACCTTTTTCTCCAGTGCAGAATTTCACTGTCCCAGTCGCCTCATTTTGTGTGAGACTCATTCCATTAGGCTTAAAAATTTCATCATTGAGTGAGCATACGCTGTAATACCCATCAGGTATAGTAATGGGTTTAATTTCATCTTTTATAAATATCTTATTATTATCTTTCGCAGCATTTATATTGGTCCACCGTGGGTAATACGTTACATCACAGATAGCTTCTTCGAGTTGTCCATCCGAGTTATCGATAGTATGAAGCAGTTCAATAGACTGAGCATTTGTTAATCCCAGGAGTGTAACATACATATTAAATATACAATGATACTATATCATAACTTAAATATGAAATCAACTTACATTACTAATCAATCAATTATAGTAACTGCCTCTGGTCATGAATTTTTCGTTAAATTCCCCGATATCTTTAAAAATTACAGGGTCACGGCAACTAGCGATGAAATGGTGCATGATTGGGTTCACAATCCGATGCAATTTTGGCGGATTCAGTTAAACTTTGCCATATGGTGTGCCACAACGGGATGTGGCGTATCTCTTTACGCTCCAGGATTTGAACTGAATAAGTCTGTTATAACATGTCACGTGTACTATCAGATTAGACGTATACTTAAAGAAATTAGTGCTCCATTATCGCAGGATCGAGCGTGGAATTCATCAAATAATAATTATGATAGCTCCGCGTATGAGCGTATTTGTCATGAATTTAATGTTTCTACGAGTAAAGATTGGCGTATTAAAGGAGCAAACCATGGTCTAGGTGTTCCTTACACAGAGGACAAAAATATCCGTCAAAGAAGAAAGCGATTATGTATATAAAGTACTTAATAAACTTCCAGTTAATTTTAATAAGTTGAGGAGTACCAGCAAACTTTACGCAAGAATATATGATCATTGGCATAACACCGGTGATTGGTATAAAGGCTGGGAACCTTATAGTAACGATTGGAGAGGGGATATTATGAGTTTTAAGAGTGGTTTAATTTATATTGTTACAAAATTTATACAAATGAACGATACCGCAAACGCTTGGAATGAATTTCTTTATGATAAAACGGAAAATAATTTTACTAACCCAGGATTTGTAAGAGTTAATGAATCGATAAGAACTTATGTATGGGCAATTCTCGGAGCACAATCTCAAACACGAACGTCTATTATCGGTACTGGGACGGCGCTTGATGCGCAAAAACAGTTTGTCGCAAACGTGGAGGACGCCATTAATTCACCAGTTGACATACCATCGTCTATAAAGCAGTTTCAAGATGCATTACAGTACGCTCAATCCAAAGTGGACTTTGTTTATGCGCCGGGACTATACATGTCTCCGAGTAATATGGAACTTAAGATCGGTCAAGTGATAGGCTATAATAATAAAATTGTTATGGCTACCGATTAACAAAAAACAGGTATAAATTCATATATTAACGTCAAATTAATAACGCAAACGATCACGGGCGAAACGGGAATAGTCAAGCCACAAACACCACATGTTTCACAAACATCTACTGACGCACAAGTGTCACCGCATATTGCGGCTAAAAATCAACAACATATCGATGAAAAAACAGCGCTTGTAGTTGGTGGAGTCACGGCTGGTTTACTCATGATTTGGTTAAATAGTTCTTAGCGAATACGTACAACAGCCCTGCAATTGCTACGATCAGCCCCCACAAGTTTTGACTAAGCCAAGTGGTGGTCTTAGCTAATAAATTCAATAGCCAGGAAACTATACTCCCTATTATACCGGGAAGTGTGGCCGCGGCTTTCTCAGCGAGCTTTCCCAGTGCTGAACCTAATGCTTTTAAATGCTTTTTTATCCACTCTTTTATCCCGTTTTTATCGTTAGGCGGTGTGGGCGGTGTACTACCACCTGCGCCACCTGTTAATGCGAGAGTCAAAGTCGATATAATAAATCCCAACGCGGTTAAAATACTGGCAATTGTTATTCCCTGTTTTAATTTTATCGGCCAGTGTAGTGTCATCGTTGAGGACTCGATCGATAGTTTCTTGAATTCGACTGATTTGCGAAAGAAGTGCCTCTCTATTACTGGAAGCTGCTTCGAGGTGGGCCGATCTTTCGTCTTCTAAGTTACGTAATCTTTCCGCTACGCGGCGTCTACTGAATTCATTGCCTGCCTGTTCAAGTTTTGTTTTCTCGTAAACTATATGTTTGTTGAGTTCGGATAGCTTGGCTATATTATTGATGAGTTCTCCCTGCATTGTTTGCATTGCCTTGTCAAGACCTCGTAATTCCCTAATACTAAACCCCAAGGATGGTGATACCTCTAAATGAGGATCATCAATGGTATCCAAGATTTCTCCGAGTCCGTTCGAGGCCACCATCGAGGAAGCCTCCAAATTATCTGTGTTATCGAGTTCAGTACGCACAGTTCGAAGAACCTTAGTAGTCTTCGCAGAAAGTTTTGCTCGTCCGTAGTCCACAAAACCTAATTTATCACGAACAAACACGGTGCCGTGTTTACCAGCTATCGTAGACAAGGCTAGGGGCTTACGAGTACGAGAATTCATAAGATCAATATTCCTTTACTATCTATCGTAAACTTTGAATAGTCACGACCTATTGGGGTAACATAATTTTTATCTTCTTTTAATGTATCGTAATAATCATTGACAGTTAAGATTCATGCCACTAAAGCTGGTTTCATCAGTATCTTCGATTGGATTCTGATCATCAAAGGTACTTAGATCAAAGTCATTAATATCAAAATCAGTCATTTTTATATTAAACATATGGTTACATAATTTCAATATAACAATGTCTTCGCAATACCGGACACAAGTTAAACCCACAACGTAGACTTCGAGATCCATTAGGGGTCAAAGCAATTCGTCAGTCTGTAACTATAACTAATAACCCTAGTACCATCGATCAGAATCAAACGCTTCTGGTTCGCTTTCCTAATCTCAACGCACACGATGTGTTAGTTCCGGGAACTGTCCGACTAGCATTTACGATTAGTTTGACTTCTACCAACGTTAACAGGGAGCCCGTTCAGAACATAGGTCATGCTATCGTTAAGAAAATCGCCATCAAAATTAGCGGTAATGAGGTTTTGAGTATCGACGATAGCGATGTATACTATTGTTACATGGATCTCTGGAGAACGGATAAAGAGTGGGAAAACTTACAGTACCAAGGTATTTGTAATTAATAAGAACACATTGAGACTGCGCGTGGGCGCTGATAATGGTGTTGATACCAACGAAAAAGATAAGGCTGTTGCCGACGCATTAGGTAACCGATTCTATGTTCCACTAGACTTTGAATTACTAGATTCCCACATGCCCTTTTATCAAGCATCCCTAGGCGATAGGTTAGAATACGAACTCACTTTTAATGACTACGGTAGAGTAATCAGAGCTGCTGAAGATGCTAGCTATTCCATTGACAATATCTCGCTCGAGTACAATATGATAACGGATCCTGAATTAGCCAGACAAATTCGTAACCATTATACAGGAAGTTTAGCCATTTTGTACGATCGCGTGCTGCGACACCGAAAGATCATGAGGGACAGAAAAGATACGATGTGGAATATTAATCTAAACGTCCCCACGAGGTCATTGAAGGGTATTTTAATGTTGTTCGAGGACCCCTCCGATGCGTTTAAAAGAAATACCGAGAAGTTCTACAATCCCAAGATTACAAAAGTAGAATTGACTATCGAGGGCGTTCCTAATCAACTATATAGTCAAGGACTGCTAGCGTATCACCAGTGGGATGAGATTAAAAAACTTCCTTCTATAAAACTTTCTCCGGAAGTTAACGCGGTCATGAAAGATCTGTCTCTCGGGAGTGTATCGATGGGTGAATACCTCACCACGAAGTACGCGCTATGGCTAGACATTCGAACAACGGACGATGACCAACTACACGGCAGTGGGAGAGAATAGAAAATACTAGCGAGGGTGCCACCATACAGATAACCAAGCTCCAGGAATCGGCTGGTAAATTAAACATATATTTGTACGTGATTATGGATGCGCAACTTAATATACAGAATGGGAGATTCGTGCAAGCAATCTATTAATAATCTTTTACCTAAAGATCCGCACTGCGCTATCATATGTGGGCAAACGGGCTGTGGAAAAACAGCTTTTATTCTAGATATTTTACAAAGTCATTATCGGGACGTTTTCATCCATATTATTATTCTGTGCCCGACTATAAGCGTTAATAAAACATACTTATCGAGAGATTGGGTAATGAATGACGACGGGGTACACAGAGTCGATCCGGGCGATCGTTTACAAGACTGTTTACGAGTATGTCACGAAAAATACAAAGGAGAATCAACCCTTTTCGTAATAGACGACTGCAGCGCGAGTAAAGAATTAACAAAAAAGAAAGATATGCTTTCGTATTTAGCATTCTCCGGTCGGATATAGCGTTTGGGTACTTACTCAAAAATACAACTCTGTCCTGAAAGATCTCAGAGAGCAGACCAAATGGGTAGCGCTCTTTCATTGCAAAGACCGAGATTCATTCGAGGAATGTTTACGCGAAAATGATGTTATTTATACCAAGCTCGAACATGATAAAGTCATAAAACTGTTAGCGGCAACGAAGCACTGTAAATTCGTATTAAAAACCGATCAACCAGCTGCTTATGCAATTGCTTAGCAAAAATGTAGCAAAATGTTGCAAAATGTAGCAAAATTATAGGAAAATTATAGCAAATATAGCAAAATTACAGCAAAAATATGATAAGTTGAAAATTATGTCATATTCCATTATGTTAGACTTAAATATCTCCTTAGGTATTACATTATGGAATGCAACGAACTCATCGAACAAATGCTCAAAGAATCTGAGCCTGATGTAGATAAATCTTTAGATAAACATAGAGAAAGACTCGCGGCTTTGGTAGCCGGTGGAAAATGTTCCCAATATGTGTGAGAAAATTATACCATCGAAAAAATTGATAACATGACCGACGAAGAAATCAAAAAACTGTACGTGCGTTACGAGTCTAGACTGGGAGCTACCATGACTAAAACGATAGGGTCGGCTATGTTACAACTATACACAGTCGTAGCTAGTACGTTTCTCCCTATTCCGGCAGAACATCGTATGTATTTACGCGAATCTCTAGAGAAAGACCCATTCATCGAACACGCTATAAGCTCAGTGAGCTGTGAGTTTTATCATAGATACAGAATGTTCTTAGCTCCACTCACCACAGCTTTAATAACGGCTAGGTATTGTCAATTTAAACATACGTGCCCACTTAATAATATAAAGAAGTTCAAATAAATAATGGAGACTCAACAGATTGCGGAAACACAATCACAACAGGTGACACCACAGATTGTGAACGAAACTGCACAACAGATTGCGGAAACACAACAACATGTGAATGAGGAACAACTAGTGAATGAGGAACCACCACATGTGAATGAGAAAATACTAAAACCCAGAGTTACTAAGAACCCCCAAAAAATAGCAGCTGGGAGGAAGGGAGGACTGGCGAGGAAAGCAAAATTAATAAATAATTCAAATATTAATCCGATTAAAACATGGGCACTAGTAGGAGTTGCTGGTATAGCGGCTGTATGGTTCTTTTATAAGACCGGAGAAGAGAAAACATCACCCCCAATACAACAACAAGTTCAATTAGAGGTTAGCCCCCATATAATGCTATAAGAAGCATGACTACTCCAGTTACAGATGGTAAAATGTTGGTAAACGCAACATATCATTCAGCGGTGGTCACCGGCTTGGCCATTGGCTATGCTTGTATGGCTTAAATGATTACTAAAGCCACACCTCCCAAGCTAGATTTTAATAGTTTTGACATCGGTATGATGGTTCTGGATATTGGATTAGCAATGGCAACGAAGGATATGCTCATCAAACAAGGGCTTATCCCGGAAGACATAATGAAGTAATTAAACATTTGAATATATTATATTATTGAACATATGGCAACAATTGCGATGATGGTCGGTGGAGCTTTTGTTAATGCTCTAGCTTTTTCGGGGAGTAATTATTTATTTTCTGGTATGAAGGAATCAAACGCTAAAGAAGTTGAAGAGGAGAGTAAACGACATAACAAAGCTTTGGAACAACTCCAAGCAGCTCAGTCACAATATACGTGGCAGAGAATGAAGAGATTAGACTTTATTCATGAAAAACTGCTTAAGGAATGTTCTGGACATTCAATTCAAACGTTTAAGGATGTCGAATCTGCCATGCACGAATACTTCCTCGTTTATGGGAAAAAAATTGACCCAATACTGAGACCAACAATGAGTCAGTTTTATACACCGTCAGAGGAACAAAAGAACCGCGAGGTCACATTTGTGATTATTGGGTTAGCTGCTGTATTGATTTTCAGCTATACCATTACGCATAAATAATCACAGCTGTGGCTATGCATCACCAGTGTAGATGTGATTTGCATTTAGACAAATGATGTGATAGATGTATAAACCATGAATAATTGCAAATTTACACTCATGGGTAAGACGACTCTATGTAACCGACGCTTTGTTGATATTTACTGCGGCATACACAATTATTACATCAGGCGCGGAAACACAAACTATATGTGTTCTGAATGCGGGATAGGGGTCAAAGGTCATTATTGTTTATGTAAGAAACACGGTGCTGATAGGGTCAGGAACCAGATTATTTATGCTAGGAAGAGAGATTACATCAATGAGAGGAATAGGTTGGGGAGAATACGTATTTAGATATATCAAAACAACCAATTAGACATTTGTCTCATTTTGCATATACCATTCAACCACAATGGTTTTTGTCAGAGAGTTAAAAGCTATGGCAAAGCAACGTGGTCTACGTGGATATTCTCGAATGAGAAAAGCTGAATTGATTACCTTACTCGGTTTGGAATACAACAAACCCCAGACTGTTAGAGAACTCAAAGCTCGAGCGAGAAACAGTGGGCTGAGAGGTTATTCTCGAATGAGAAGAGCTGAATTGATCGCTTTACTAGATAATGATGATGATGATGATATTGATAATGATGATGATAAACAACAAGAATTAATATTTGTACCCATATCCGCCAGCGTTGGTAAATATCTAGGAGGTTGGAAGATGGATATTAATTCCAACATGGATGTTAACGATATTAAGCCCATCATATGGAGTAAAATTAACGAGGAGTTAGATGATTTATATAGTATAAAGTACCAGCTGACGATTAAAATGTTCTTGAGTAAACACAAATAGCACCGAATATACCGAACCATATTTCCGAAGCAATCAAGAAGTTATAACTGAATCCGATACTATAAACGCATCATTAGATACATCAATTCAGAGGATACAGGAAACTTTAGAACGCTGGACTAATAGAGGTTAGGGTTGGGGTGTGGATAGAATCGATAGTTTATATTTAGATATAGCAAATTAAATGCCCTTCAAAGGTGGATCTTATATAGATTTACCCCCGTATTATAAGAAGAAAAAAGCCATAATTAACGTAAAAAATAAGTCAGATGACTGTTTAAGAATGATGATAAGATCTGCATTGTTCCCCGTAGACAAGCATCCGGATAGACCTTCTAGCTATCCCCAAAACGATGGACTCAACTTCGATGGTATAGACGAACCTACACCAATATCACAATTGATAAGGTGGAAAAACAAAATAATTTAGCTATAAATGTTTTCGGACATTCTAAAGGAATTGTTGTACACAGGATAAGCTCCGCTCCGGAACATATTCCCAGAATCAATTCATTTTTTATCGAAAAAGATGGTAAATATCATTATACGTGGATAAAGAGTTTAAACAGGGTGCTATACGATCAAACAAAACATAAGGAAAAGAAATATTTCTGCGAAAGATGCCTACATGGGTACAGCAGACAAGATCTATTAGAAGCGCATAAAGAAGACTGCAGAGGTGTTGGACAGACCGCTATCAGGATCGATATGCCTAAAGAGGGAAAAAATATATTAAAATTTGAACATTATTGTAATCAAATGCCAGTACCGTACGTAATTTACGCCGACTTCGAAGCGCTTATCAAACCCATAGAAAATACCAACCGTAGCAATCAAGATAATAAAGATAGTTTTACTTACAAAACTCAAGAACATATTCCTTGTGGGTTTGGATATATAGTTGTAAGGTATGATGGGAAAACAAACACTCCCGTGATTTACAGAGGTCCCGATGCTGCGGTAAAGTTTCTAGAATATCTACAAAATGAAGAGAGAATAATCAGGGAAAAATTATCGTGTAAGAAACCCATGCGTAAGACGAGGGATGATTGGAGGGCCCATAAGAGGTCAACGAGTTGTCACGTTTGTAATAAACCCCTGGATGGGGATTCCGTAAGAGATCATTGCCACGTCACGGGTAATTATCGGGGATCCGCGCATAACGAGTGTAACTTGAAACTAAAAATGAATTCTCAAACAATACCCATCCCCGTTGTGTTTCATAACCTTAGGGGATACGATTCACATCTCATTATGCAAGCTATCTCAAAGACCGACAGCGGTTTAACGTGCATTCCTAATAATATGGAAAAATACATATCGTTCTCGTTGACTAAACCTATACATTATAGGGACAAGGATGGGAATTCTAGAATAAAACAAAGTAATGGGCTTAGATTCATAGACTCCGTACAGTTTCTGTTATCTTCCCTGGACAATTTAGCTAATGCGAACAATCCCGATGATTTTGCGATAACAAATCAATATACCGATAAGATAACTCGTCATTTGTTGCTGAAAAAAGGTGTATATCCTTACGAATATATGGATGATTGGTCTAGATTCAAAGAAACTAAATAACCTCCCCTCGAATCATTCTCTAGTAACTTAACAGAATCTAAAATAACAGATGCCGATTATGAACACGCTCTGACGGTCTGGGATAAATTAGGTTGTAAGAATTTAGGCGATTATCACGATCTGTACTTAAAAACCGATGTAGTGTTACTCGCCGATATATTCGAGATATTTAGAAAGACGTCTTTAAAACAATACGGCTTGGATCCGGCATGGTACTGTAAGCGATTTACTATTAAGGACTCATTTCCCGCCTCAAGAGTTTGCATAAACTCTTGTTACGCTTACAAATATTCAAACGAGGTTCTCCCAGTTTGGGTGGCACTCTGAGTGATAGAGTAAAGCTTAAATCCTAAACAAAAGGACAAACTACAATATTATTCCACATACTGATTTATTATCATTTTCAAGTGTTTTGTAAATGATATACTAGAATTTCCAGTTCAGAACCCACTAAATATAAAACCACGGAAGTATTACCGACCAGTATACATGCATTACATGTTCAGACACGGTTTACACACCAATGGAAATATTACCGACTAGTTTACATGTATTACAAATTCCTACACAAACTGGTTTACAAACCAATGGACGTATTATCGACCAGTATACATGTTTTACATGTTCAGACAACGGTTTACACACCAATGGAAGTATTCCCGATTAGTTTACATGTGTTACACATTCCTACACAAACTGGTTTACAACTCAATGGAAGTATTCTCGACCAGTATACATGTGTTACAAATTCCTACACAAACTGGTGACAACTCAATGGAAGTATTCTCGACCAGTATACATGTGTTACAAATTCCTACACAAACTGGTGACAACTCAATGGAAGTATTCTCGACCAGTATACATGTGTTACATGTTCAGACACAAACTGGTTTACAACTCAATGGACGTATTATCGACCAGTATACATGTGTTACAAATTCCTACACAAACTGGTGACAACTCAATGGAAGTATTCTCGACCAGTATACATGTGTTACATGTTCAGACACAAACTGGTTTACAACTCAATGGAAGTATTCTCGACCAGTATACATGTGTTACAAATTCCTACACAAACTGGTGACAACCCAATGGAAGTATTCTCGACCAGTATACATGTGTTACATGTTCAGACACAAACTGGTTGTTACAAACCAATGGAAGTATTCTTAATATCGAACGATAGACACGGAGGCGTCAACCGCTTTCACTATTCACAGTTCTCGAACATATCGAACACACTCGGTCGAACTATAGACACAGGCGTCAACCGCTTTCACTATTCACAGTTCTCGAACATATCGAACACACTCGGTCGAACGATAGACACAGAGGCGTCAAACGCTTTCACTATTCACAGTCCTCGAGCATACCTAATACACTCTCGGTTGACACACCGGGTCCCAAGTTTTGAAACTTCTTTAGCCTAACCAACACTGGCACACAATTTCCAGCAGAAAATATTACAAAGCTACGTGCTAAATCTATCCCATTATAACCTACTCATAAAGAAACAATGGTGTGACTGGGCAAATAAAAAGAACAAACTACTACTAATACAATTATCTTACCATACCGAACGCACGTGTGCACAGATTCCGGCAAGCCTGTCCCCGGAGCCAGACGCTGACTGAAGCTCGTGCGGCACGCACGAGCTTAAATATCCCTTTTCCAAAACCCGGATGTTCGAAACACCCGTATGAACCAAGGTAACTTCCTGTTCCGGTTGTGGCTAGTGTAGCGTGTAAACTTCCGTTACAGTACTATTCCAGTCCCGGACTATCGTGGGATGCATTGTTGAAGAAGACCGGCGTAGAACTAAAACTACTGACAGATTACGATATGCACTTGTTTATTGAGAAAGGATTAAGAGGGGGTATATCGAAGGTGGCGAAAAGATATTCTAAGGCTAATAATAAATTAGTGGAAGGATACGATCCGAGTAAACCCAACACGCATATATTATATCTCGACGCCAACAATTTGTACGGATGGGCTATGAGTCAACCTTTACCCACGGGTGGTTTTGAATGGGTCGATGATGTCAATAATATCAATGTGAATGATATCCATAATAATGATGAGAATAAAGGGTACATACTAGAAGTTGACCTAGAATATCCAAGTTCGTTACATAAAGATCATAACAGTTATCCGCTAGCTCCCGAAAGATTAATGGTGAATAAAGATTGGATGTCGGAATATCAACGCTCCTTGATGGGTAATAGTAGGTTAGCTAACGTAGAAAAACTCGTACAAAATTTGATGGATAAGACAAAATATATAGTTCACTACAGAAATCTCCAGTTATATATCTATCGTTAGGTATGAAACTTAAGAAAATACACAGAGTTCTAAAGTTTGATCAAAGCCCTTGGATGGAGCCCTATATAAGGCTGAACACAGATTTAAGAAAGATAGCTACCAGCGATTTCGAAAAAGAATCTATATAAGCTCATGAATAACTCGGTATTTGGTAAAACTATGGAGAATCTAAGAAAGCGTGTTGATGTTAAATTAGTCAGATCTAATGAGGAAGAAAGACTCAGGAAACTTATAGCCAGTCCGGCTTTTAACAGAAGCAAGATATTCGATAACGATTTAGCTGCGTTGCATATGCAGAAAAGTAATATAAAATTCAACAGACCGGTGTACGTCGGTATGAGTATTCTCGACTTGTCAAAACACTTAATGTATGACTTTTATTACAACAAACTTAAGAAGCAATACGGCGATAGATGCGAGGTGTTATATACCGACACAGATTCTTTATTGATGGAAATACAAACCGAGGATGTGTATAAAGATATGGCAGAAAAAATAGATATGTACGACAAGAGCGATTACCCTAAAGATAATCCACTGCACAGCGTAGTAAATAAAAAGGTGTTAGGTAAGATGAAGGATGAATGTGCTGGGACTCCTATAGCGGAGTATGTAGGATTAAGACCTAAGATGTATTCTATAAAAAAGTCCGATAATGGAGAGATAAGAAAAGCTAAGGGCGTTAAAAAGTATGTGTTAAAAAAGCATATCAAACACGAACAGTATAAAGAAGCATTATTCAACCGTAGAACGTTCAAACACAAGATGAACTCTTTAAGAAGTTACGATCATAGGATATATGGATTAAGAATGAACAAGACATCATTATCCCCCTTAGATACAAAGAGATGGATTAAATGATGGTGTAACTACCTATGCTTATGGTTATGGTGGTAATACCGTACCGTCGGGAACTATGAACAACTCTTCTCGTACAAATGCCCTACCCGGTCCATCTTGAAGATAATAAAGAATATGCTCTCCTTCTTTCGTAACCAATCGACTAATGTTATACGTCTTAAGGGACCATATGGGATCGGTTGTGCGATGAGGCCTCCCTCGAGTTCACCGGCCTGGTATAAATATCTTACCCTTACTCTATCCGGAAGTTTTCGTTCTTTGCCTCTCCTCGGTGCTGAAGATTCGGAAGTCACGGATTTCATTTTAATCGCATCGGATGGTTTCTTCCCTATTAATCTTGTTACTTCATTATTCAGCGCTGATACAACGGCTGATAAACGTGTCACCCATTCGGTTGATCTCAATCGCTCGGATTTCATTTCGATCCCATACTGATAGCCAAACAAACGTTCCGCTAATGTCCTGTTAAATCTTTCGACGATAGCTTGACTGCGGTGGGCCTCTCTTTCACCACGGACGATTTCGACATCGTGCTTTGTTAAAAGTTTAGTTATCGATCCCATTAACTCGCGACCGGGATCTACTTGAAATAGCTTAGGCCATTTTAGCGGTCCACGTTTATATATGCGGCTCAGTGCATTAGCTACTTCTGTTGAATCTTTCGAGGTTAATGGCTCAGCCTCTTTGTATCGACTAGCCACATCCACTACTGTTAAAGCGTATTTGTACGTTTTGCGTTTTACCTTATCGTGGGGAAGAAACAAGAGGTCAGCCTGATGAACTTCATTCGTTGTAAAAATATCAAACTTCTTCCTCGGTATATAATGCGGTGCTTGTAAATATATTTGCCACAACGCTTGTTTCTTTAACCAATCCTTGGTCACATCTTTAGATACCTTAGCCGCGGTGGCTAATTTTTTATTGCTCCTATACCTTTCCAATATCCTCGTGGGCTAAAAGTAAAAATTTAAACTTTGAGGCCTGGAATAGTAAACAGATGTAGAAACATGTCTTTTATAGTGTATATTCATTGTGAATTAAGTTAAAGCTATCTTAAAGTTTTGATTTGGCTGTGTTTTGGTAGTCGTCGTTGTATTGAAAACATCCCCCATAATATCATTATGTACATTTACTTTAGACATCAATGTATGTTGAATAACTCTACGCTTTTTTAGTTTTCCGAATATTGTACAGGCTTGATGTATGTTGAATAACCGTGTGCAGTTATTCTGAGCATGCTCACATGCTCATTTGTTTGTTGAATAACTATGTGTGTACAAATCTGAGTATATAATACTCGATGTAAGGTGAATGGTTACTAGCATATAAACTTACTTGTATACAATTGTTGTACAGCGTCCGGGGAACCAGAGGGGCACCTGAACGATGTGTGAGGTGGTGTCATTCATTTTATGAAGCCTGATCCCAAGTCGACAGATGGCAAAATATACTTAACAACAAAAGTTCCTGCATCTTCCCGAGGCAAGAGAGTTAACTGACTTAAAAAGTCCAGTTTCCACCCTTGCCGAACTAGGATGGAATTACTGGGCTCGATCGTAGCGCCACCAGTGGCTATTACCAGTTATGTCCCGTCTAAGCCTCTCCTATGGACCAATCAGATTCCACCTCACGTATCACTTGCGTTTGCTTCACACAAAATGGTGGCGCCCGGTCAGGACGATCTGATCGATAATCAAGATATATGTTGTGACAAAACATGTCTTACATTGCGAAATGCATCAAATCACGTGAGCACCTTGATTAAAAACATGAAAAGATTTGGAAAATATCTGCTGACAACGAGTTGGCGGTGCACATGCTTTGCAAATCCTGCAATCGACCAAAATCTGCACGACAGTTAACGAACCTGATTTCTATTTCGGTGTGCTACTTTGATTGGACTATGCATAGACTCGTTAGTCCAGCCAAAATATAACTCCATGATACCAGCCTAGTTCGGCAAGGGTGGAAACTGGACTTAATAGTCAGTTAACTCTCTTGCCTCGGGAAGATGAAGTTCCTGTGACATTGAATAAGATTTAATGCAAATTTACGTTTTTTACCAAATCTGAAACAATTTCGGTTTGCAACAGATGAAAGACTCCTGTAAGTGTTAAAATGGTTTAATTTGCCATACTGACTTCAGAAAATGCGTGATTTCATAAAAAAAACATATACATGCCAAAATGTCAATTTACAAATCAATAGCGTGTCCACCTCTGGTTGCGATGCAAGCAACACATCTTCGTCTCATGGAATGGACAAGGCGTCGCACAAAGGAACACGTGGTTGCGGTCGAAGGCGCCGATCCATCTCATCCCACATGTGCTCGATTGGTGAGAGAATCAGGGGAGCGAGCTGGCCAATGGATGACATTCACGTTGTTTTGATGAAGAGAATCCTGAACAAGTCAAACAATATGAGGCCGGGCGTTGTCATGTTGAAATGCCTGGGCCATGACGACGCAAAAACGGTAGAACAACAGGGCTGATGATCTCGTCGTGGTAGCGCTGTCCATTGAGATTTCCCTCTACCACTATCAAACGGGTCCTCTGTCTTGCTCCATGACACAATGATTGATGTAACGTTCACCTCGACGTCGGTACACTCGAATCCATCCATCGCTGTGTCTGAGGTGAAAACTCGTCAGTGAATAGAACTTGTCCCCACTGCATGGCCGTCCAGCGTAGACTCTGTCTGCACCCCTGTAGACGTGCATGACGGTGGTTTCCTGTCAAAATGGGACACCTGGCGTGTCTTCTGGCGACAATCCCTGCACATCTGAGGCAACGACGTATGGTTTGTGAAGATATTACGCGTGGCCTGCCACTCCGAGGATGGTCTCTGACTGCATTCGTCTGTTGCGAACGTTGCCATAAACACCAAATGGTGTTTCTGTGGATGTTAAATTGTCTCGCAACATCACGTTGACTCGATCCTGCTTCAAGCATACCAATGGCTCGCAGACATTCATTTTCAGACAGGCTTGGCATTTCGTAATGTTGAATAATTGCGTAATTTTGTTGTTTTACTGAGTGGTTGTTGTCAGCACGATGCTAAACAATGCATATGGAATCCTGTTAACACATGTTTTTATACCCATTCTTGGGTAGTGAAATGCATGGGGCTTGCATAAAAGTCAACTTTTGCATGGAATGCATGCTTTTCTGTAGCAGTTGCATTTTTGTGACTTGATTCCGTACATGTACTACAATATTGAAAATCAAACTTTACTTGTTTGAACAATACACTAAAATATTGGTGTCACAGGAACTTTTGTTGTTGAGTATATATGAAGATGGTTACATCTGTATGGAATAAGACCTGTGTGAGGCTCATGTGACCATGAACTATGTTAAGTGTACAGTGTGGTGATGGTGGAGGGAGACATGGAGAAAATGACTTTGTATATATATATATTGTGTACCTAATGTGTACATGAGAGAAAATAGATTGTTGACATGGTTGTATTGAAGCAATGATGCCTTAAGATGTTGATGTATTGAGGTATTGATGTTTTGATATATTTATGTTCAGATATTGATGCAATGATACATTGATGCATTGGTTGGGATTTAGGAGATAGAGTATTAGTGCGATTTTTGTGAATTTGTTTGTGGGGTTGAGTAACCTTAAGTATTTGGAAAGTGTGTGTTAGAGTAACAAAGTGTGTGTGAAGGGTGATAGTGGAAGATAGCTGAATGGGGGTGAGTACATAAGTTACGTCATTATCAGTATAATTCTCAACTTTATTTTATAAATGTATTCTTAATCCATATTTGGGTTGTGTTATTACTCCGTGTTGTGACAGTCAATTACCCCAAAGATGTTTTTATCACCAATGAAAGAGCATGGATCCTAAAACCTACATGGACGTAATCAGGATTTCTTCAAGATATACATTCCAAAACGGTCATTCGTATTGTAACATAATCTTTGAAACAGTCAGAGTATGAACTAATCACTACCACTTCCGTCAACTATACTTTGACGTAATAAAATACTGACAATTTCCTTGGGATATTTTTATCTGTAAATATAAATCACGAGAAATACTCAATTAATGTGTAATTCGAAATAAATGTCATATGTCTATCACCGTTAGGATATGTACTTTCCAATGATATGGATTATTGGACATTTAATTTCGAACAAGGGCACTTACTTGACTTTACTTGTGTGTGCTTCCATATTACGATTAATGTAGAATAGTAGGAAACTTACAATAACAGCCCTTTGATCGATGGCTAGGCAGTGCATAGATTTTTTGGATATGTTGACTTTAGTTACTGTTGGAAAGACAATCAACTCCAGTTCAAATTGAATTACGGGGGCACGGGTGGCCCAGTCGTCTAAAGCGCCACGATTCGCTGTGCAGAGTTGCGTCCCTTGGGCACGCAAGAAACCTATGATTGTGGGTTCGAATCCCAGTTCGCCCCAATTATGTTTCTAGGTTTGTCAGCACCATACCCATGCTCGTGGGTTTCACCGAGGTGGTAAACGTCTGAAACCTGTATCACTTCGGGCTTTCCTCCCACATTAAGCTGACACGCCGCGATATGACTGGAATAATGTTAAAAGCAGCATTAAACCCTGCTCACTCACTACAATTGAATTACACTGTGTAGATAAATAAGAACGTTGTAACACTTTTGATAAAATGTATACGTTTTTCATCACAGTGCGCATCTTCCCTAGGCAAGAGAGTAAACTGACTTTAAAAGTCCAGTTTCCACCCTTGCTGAACTAGACTGGAATTCCTGGACTCGATCGTAGCGCCACCAGTGGCTATATATAGAATACTAAACGAGCTCCCGTGTAATACCAATTTTATGAAACGAGTGAGTAGTTGGAATACCACAACTATTCACGAGTTTCATAAAATTGGTTTTACACGGGAGCGAGTTTAGTATTTTATTTATTACTTGCCATTTATAACGTTTTTAGAATTATACTGTTGAGTATGAATAGGCTGACACCTACACGATCCATGGCACAGTCCAATTGAGTTTAAGAGAATAATACTTCAAACACGTCAAAAGTTGAAAGGTATGAATTTAATACCATACAACGGTCCACCTTTAGAATTCACAAAATTATCGTAGGGCTAAGACTATCGCAACTCACACACTTTAACTTAGACTAACGACGGTCGTTGCGCTACAATACGATCGCCTTGTGGAATTGGCCTTGTACCTCAAAGTTTACAATAACGTCACAATACCCGATGATGTAATTTGTGGAATTTTGTTGCAAGACCCATTGGCGAAACAATGCCATGTGACGTCAGCCTAGCAACAAGGTTGCTGGGGTCATTGAGTGTGCATAAGCTCCTCTCAGTGATCTATCAACTCCACACGCAATGTCATTGAATAAGCCAAGGGATGTTGAGAGCTTTCAATATTTATTCGTGAAACGTGTTCCGGGAGTACATAAGTACCACTCGTTTTGGTATTACACAATGTGTAATACAGCTGTATGTTTATTAAACGGGTGATCTCTTCACGGGCAAGTAATAAAACAAGTTATGTCCCTTCTATGCCTCTCCTATGGACCAATCAGATTCCACCTCTCGTATCACTTGAATTTGTTTCAAACAAAATGGCGGTTGCACGATTTTGATTTGACTATGCACACATTCATTAGTCCTGCCAAAATGTAACTCCATAACACTAGCCTAGTTCGGCATGGGTGGAAACCGGACTTTCATAGTCTGTTAACTCTCTTGCCTTGGAAGATGCACAGAGCGGTGCCAGCTGACGGCCAGACACCATGAATTTAAAGGGGCACTGATCTAAAGCAATTCCCCGGGACTGGTTGTTGCCTTTGTTATTGTTTTTTCCCAGTGAGTACCCGGATGTATAGCAGAAATCTAGACTAGTTCGCGACCTCTGCTGCGCCATTCGTAAGCGCATTAGTCACTTTTATGGGTAGTAATAAGGGCGTATGGTCACATTGATCAACAAAATGAAATACAGTTTTTGAGATAATAAGGAAATGTAGGTATATTTGTGGGTAGAATCGGTAATGGTTACGAAGTTTTGATAAGTCACTTGCTTGGTAATTTTGCGATTTTCGTTTACACTATTTTTGCTTGCAACATAAAGTAAATATTTCACCTGAGCATTGCTTTTTTTATAGTGTGTATATTTTTTACAGTCAAAATGTGTAACATTTTAAAATTTATTAAACGCCTCAATATTCAGTTATTTTACAAAGTGACTGAAAAACATTTCCATCTGTATTATTATGATAACGAATTCCAAACATTTTGATGTTTAATGTCATCACAAGAGACTGAAAATGTTACGTTGAAAAGTACATTTCTATGTTGTTTGGCTTCTAGTCCTACATAATAATCTGTTGTGATGTTTGTAGGCCCTTTTGATCATCTTAATCAATTTTTAGTCAATCTGGACAGATTTTTCAGTCAAAATGACTGAAATATTTACACATTTTATAAATTGCCTGAGAGAATCACATTTTACAAATTGACGGTAATATATACACGCTTACAAAGGAAAAGACTTGTGAAAACAACGTCTATCGCGCATTGAAGAATTTCCCAACCAAGACGTAGAGAAACAAGAACGAATCGGTTCCATGCTACAGCAAATGAAGGAAAACAAAATGCAAATACCATAATTACAACCTACCAAATTTATGTGTATAAATATTAGGCAGCTCCTTGTTCGAGGAATGTATCCGTGAATATCCACACAAAGGAACAATATCCCACTTGTCTGTAGCTGTACAAAGAAACTCATTCGATATCATGTGTCACTAAAACAATCCAATATTTTAAAAGATATTTATCGTTTTGGGATATTATAACCCGTGTTCGTTTCTCAACTGATCACTTGGATTGTTTTAGGTGTTTCACATAGGTGTCAAGTCTCAAGGGTCGGCTGAGAAAGCCCACGTGACAACTATTTTCATAACGTCCACGGTTCCTAAAACATCCATTGAGTGATAGATAACAGTGATCAATCAATCAACGTATTATCAGTTAACCCTTTGAACAAAGTATGTTGTTTTTACATGGGCACTTCACGCCATGATATGAGTGTATTCCCTTTGTTTTAGTAAACCTAGACATGTAAACACTCACTTTTGACATGTCCACTGTGCAAGATAACAGTGATTAATTAATCAACGTATTTTCTGTTAATCCTTTGATGACTAGGAACGATCTGTTGATTTACAAAAAAAAGTAAATCAACTGATCATTCACCTCTTGCTGGGCTGCCACGTACATATTACATAACACACATTTCACCTCACTTCAAACCTGGATTTAGATTGAATAATTACCCCAGACACAATAAATGCCAAATGGAACCTTTGTCAGGTAATATAAGAGGTGCTACCACTAATTGTACCTGTAATAAATTCATTAACTGAGCATCAAGTGAATGACGACAAATACACAAGTGTAGGGGTTATACGAGAAAACGTGGATGACAAGGGAGTAGTAATCGTATTATCGCCGCAATCCGAAATCCGAAAATGCTTTCACTGCATGGATACTTTTTTTATTATTAAACTATAACCATCTGGGGTATTTCCAAATGACGACATCCGATGAGCTCCGCCATTCTTTTTGTCTGTTTGTTTGGGCTGAAGAAATTAATTAACATGCGCCCTTTGTTAACCAATCGGTGTTTATGCAAAAATGCGTAAAACAAATATTGCCTCCAGCCTCCAAGTTTATTTAACTGTCCTTGCAGACGGTAGCCCAGTCTCTGGTCACGCTCAGTTGCGTTGCGTATCATCCGGGTACTCACGGGGGAAAAAACAATAACAAAGGCAACAACCAGTCCGGGGAATGGCGTTAGATCAGTGCCCCTTTAAGGTTAGTTTATGTGTGTGAAATTATTTATGTCTGGGGTTATTGAACCTGTGCCGACAACGACCCCTTCCGCCGGAATATGTCAGAAATAACATGAAAATAGGCGATAACTGGTCGGTGACCAGTAGCCAAGTTACAAGGCCCTGCCACAGTCAATCTCTCTGCCTCTCTCCAAACATCCCGCGAAAATGTACGGCTTTAGCCTATGGTTTTGGGCCTACTGAGATAGATTTGTAAATTCTTCCCAATTAAAGTAACCTGATGTTGGAAATTTCTCAAACAACACGAAAAAAATCGTATTTTAATTATGCAGGGCCAGTATCAGTCAACATATTAGTGTTTCTGTTTGAATGACTAAATTATTGCATTACCGTTACTGGAGTCCACAATGAACTGGAACTCGTCGTTAGATGACTTATACATCGGCCCAAAGTGTTTTCTTTTCCACCGTTGATCTGCCTTGTTTGAGTTGTGACGTTGTCGTTGCACAGCTCCGAACAGCGAAGAAACTTCAATATTTAGCAACACTCCGATCTCTCGTGAGCACTTGAATCGGCTTTCAACCAAACCGGTCGAAAGCATAACACAAACCGCCCTAGAATACGGCCTTTCGGGTAGAGTCATGTTTTTTTTCCATCAAGTTTAGAAGCTAAGATTTTCTTTTCTTCATAAAAGAATGAAATAAGTTTCTATCAATAAAAAGTGTCATGTATTCATAAGAGATTTTTTACGTCACATTTCAAATTCAACACGTGTAAAGAATGTTAAATTTGTCTCACTGTTCACAAATACAACAGTACATATGAAGATCTAGGAGTTTTTAAAACACACCATTGAAAATAACAGTATGATAAAGCAGTTTTATATAATAAAAATCATTTTTACAACAACCATATGTGTAGCAATTGCCCAGATTGGCAGAAAACTGGTCAACGTGACATCTCTGTTTTTACAACTGCTCGAGGAATGTACTTTTCCACTTCTAAGATTGTGTGGATAATGGACATAATTAACAAAACTTTTTATGTAAACTGACGAAGAAACGACCAAACTGAAATTTGGACACGTTGGGTCCAAACTCCATATAGTGTTAGAAAATGATTGAAAGTCGATCGCCTGAACACAACCAAACAATGTGCTGAGTAACTTGTTTGATAGGCATTACTTAGAAGTTGGCGGATGACAAGATAGACACAGTTTTATGGATAACAACTTCTTTAATACTGTAAAAAGCGACGTTTCGGTATAGATCCTAGTAGATAATAAGTAAGAAGTATCCATCCTCAAATCCTCATTTGATGACGTCACAAGTGCACCTAGTAACCCCACGTGACTGATGACGTCACATAACCTTGACCTTGAGGATGGGGGTGGGGGGTTGGGTGTTGTCAACGTCATTGCCTCATTAATATGCAGAATAACTCATTAATATGCAAATATATGCATGACGTCACAGGTCAGTTAGGTTAATAAAGGGTCAACTGACCAGATGCAATCATGCAATTAATGACTTGACCATTCGTTAACCGTATAACACGGGATAGTAATGAATGTCCCTATGTGGACATATTACTACGACCAGGGGTTGGGTTGGGTCTTGACTCACGCGGAATGGAATGTCATTGTGAGACCATTTTGGCGCGAGAACATGTGGTGAACATTTGAACCTTTTGCTTTGAAGACATTTCTCTGTGCACATTCGGTGGCGGGCTATGTGTGGTAGGATTAAAAAAAATGCCCAGGAACAGGTGCATGTAGAAAGATCTCCCGATATTCAATTACATTCATTAAGGGTCAACTGACCGGATGCAATCATTCAATTAATTACTTGACCATTCGTTAAACGTAGAACAACACGTGTCTAAAAACAAGATGGCGGACGTTGCCATGAACGCTCACGGGCTGTCACGTGTCCTCGGTTTGAATCTCGCGCCTGACCTACAAGTCAGTTCTATGAGGCACCATTCCATATCTCAGGCTACGTTGATCCATAAGTGCAATAACTCATTCATTGTGAAATATAATCATGACGTCACAGGTCAGAAAGAGTAATGAGAGGTCTGTTGTTCCAATGCAAGAAGGAAATGTGTTAATGAGTCCTTCATTAAGTGAGAACAAAGCATAGTAATGAGTGTCCCTATTTGGAAGTGGCTACTACGAGGTTCAAATGTGATTCACGGGGAAAGGAATGTCATTGTTAGACATATTCCATTGATGCATGTATTTCGTGTAGTTATGACTGTCACATGTGGCAAAGAGGGGTGTGAGTTGAATTTCCATAGAAACCACATGTCCAGTTCTTAACTCTTCTAGTGTTACCTCTTATAAGTTCTTTTTAACATTCAGTTGCCATGACAACTAAATAAAAAAATAAGGGTTAACAGTCTTGACTCCAAGAGGTCAGCTCGGAGAAATATAGAGTCGGTATCGCGAAACCCGTGTGTTGAAGACTGCAAAGTTTGCCAGTCTGGTCTGAGACGTTTTAATACTGTAAAATTACATTCTTTTTCTAAAAGATGTTTGGAGTTCAAAATGTCGATTCAGTTTCCTTTTTTCAATGGAAAAATACTCGTTTAACCCATACCCAGAATCATTTTCATGAGAAAAAATAGAGTGAAATAACGTAGTTTAGTGGATAACTTCTAAGAGATAAGATTACTTGAGCATTCATTAACAATGAACAATGGATAGTAATGAATATCCTTATATGGAAACTTAGGTCACCAATCCCTCATTAATATGCAAGATAACTCATTAATGTGTAAATGTATAAGTGATGTATCAGGTGAATTAGATGAATACAGGGTCAACTGACCAGATGCAATTTACTTACATTAACAAAGAACACTCGATAGTAAAGAATATCATCATATGGAAAACTTGACATCGCACGGGAAATGGAATGTTATTGCGACTGAATTTTGCCGCCTTTTTGTACCTTTTCTCCATGCTCATTCTGGGGGCTGCGCCTGCTGAGATTATCAGCCCAGGAATAAGAGTGTGATCTATGTCCATATGTGTTATAAAACTCAACGGTCGTGTTGAGTGACTGACATTTACACTTTAACCTTGCTGACAGTATTGAAGACGGAACGAATGAGGAGAATGGAGGTCACGTGCTGCTGTGTCAGAGTCGTCTTAGGTGAGTAATAATTTTAATCAAAATATTTTTACAAATTATTTACCGATATGTAATTAGTTACATTGAAATCTGTTTTCTTTCTTTCTCATCTGTCTACCTCTAATGCATATTTGTGTAAAGCATTTTTGTAATGTTATGTATGCATTTGTACACCATGCTTTTGGCAAAATAATTCAGATTATTTAACACTTAAACTTAAAACAGATTCTTATTTAACGAATCCATTTGTAGAGTTTGATACCCAACAGAAATCAGATATAATTCTTCTTCTTTTTGTTGTTTTTGTTGTTGTTGTTGTTGTTGATAAAACATCACTCGTTAAACATTTTACAAAGCAAGAAATAGAATACTCATAGTGATTTTATGAAAATTCACTTTTTATGAAATGTAACAAAGTGATTTCTAATACAGACTATACTTTGTTGTGCGAGCGGCGCACAACTTTTGGGTACTAGCATTGCGATTCTTGGCTGTAGATGTTATAGTCTGTTTCTGCATGATGTATGCATTTGTATGAAAAAAACACCATGATTGAGTTTATTATCTTTAGGGAAAAAAAAGTACATGTACAAATTCAATGTTCCCTTTGTTCTAGGATGTGTGCACCACAAATGGCGTCCCATTGAAGAACCATCGTAATGAAGAGACATAGTGATGTAGTTACCTTTACCTATGTGCTGCTTAATAAAGTCAGACATCGATCAATGTATTCTTATATTGTTTGTTTTTTATCTCTTTTTACAAAACAGTTACGATTAATCTTAAGGTTTTAAAAAGGTGATCTTAGCATCGTGTTAGTTAACCCTTGTCATGATACATTTCTATGACTTGAGATAAAGTTAGAATATTCTGAATTTAGCATGTTTAGTTTTTTAAAACCTTAAGATTAATCGTTTGGTGTATTGTGTCCTCTGTCAGTGGTCAGGAAGATAACCCGATGATCAATTCAACGCAAGCTTCACCAAGTACATATTCGCTGGGGAGTCACGTGATCACCTTCTTTACAGCACTCAATGGGCATAGTACTATTTCCATATTTAGTTAGTGTACTATGTACACAGTTGACGACGCATCTAACAGTAGATCATATTGCTTCTATGGTAACAAGTGAGGTTTATTTTACAACACTCCGAATGAGTTGGTATATGTTATACACATAACACCTCGTTTTGTCCGTGTCGCTGTTTCGTGAAATACTGACTAGAGTGCCTCCTGAAATTGAGGTCACCACATGCCATTTATCGTGAGCCTGCTTATGAATGGAGGGGGTTGGTTAACCACAGCTCCACTCCGTTGTAGAAAGTTCAGATATGGTATGAGTTACTATACACATGCTATTCAATAAAGGCATGATGAATACTGAGAATATCAAGATCTAATTTTGTAAAAGAACAACACTAATTATATGAAAAAACACCAATTCGCCTGTGTGAAATATTTCATGATAGTTTTAACTTCAAACTGACCATGTAACCATTGTTTGCTAGATACATTATTATAATACCGCGATAGCTAGCCAACGGAATGGTCGTTGCCTGATAACTTGGAAGTCAATTTGATAATTATTTGAAATTAATTGAGAGCATGGGGTGTTAGCTGGAAACTTCACCTCTGTGTGTTATAACAAAATCAAGTGGGAAACATGATATTCGGTGGGAGAATACTGTGTTTAGCACGAGAAATTAAAGTCGGAGAGAGGATGTCTTCCAAAGAATGTGTCTATTATGCCTGATTCAGAGTATTTGTAATTACAGGAGAAACCAACGAACGACTATTTCACGAGTTGAAATTCGAGCATTTTACTTCAAACACTGCCCGAATGCATCTGACCCTTGACCTACTTACAGTATGAGTGTATATTCATGTTAACTTGCAGTGATAAGAATAATTTTCGTTAATTGTGTTTATGTCTAATATCTTCCAAAGAGTATGTAGAAGTCAGGAGATCATCTCAGCAACATGTGCATGATTTTCATGTGCATCTTTCCCTAGTTTAGTTATCGAATAGCACTTGTACATCCGTACATACTTTTTGGATTTAATAAATATATCCATTTCGATTTTGAACGAAAAGACTAATGCGAGTTCGTCTGCGAGTCGGACAATTTTAAAAATCCATGCTAAGTGTTATACATTGTATTTTACCAAATCAAAATTTCTTAAGTTTATTGTTACCAATTATTGTATATTTTTTTCTATTATTTCACCATGTCACATCACAGCGTTCATTACCTTTAACTCAAAACCTCTTGCAGCGAATATCACAAGGTTAATTGACTGTTTTGTATCAGGTTGGGTATATGTTAAAAACAAACAAAATGACAATACACTCACATCAATAATATTTATTCGTTGCGTGTATACAAACGTGATTAAACAATAATATTTAACACTAAACTGTTTTACAAAGATTCCAATTTTCTAACGTCTCTGGGCACGCAAGATTCTCATTTAAATATAGTTCCAAAAGTTTAACCCCTTGAGTGCCAAACTGGACATTTGTTCGTTTTAACAATCAAATTTCAGCCTAAATAGGCTATTGAAAACCTATCCTGTGACAATTTGTTGAAAGGAGCTTTTATGTAAGTGCTGACGTCAGAGCACCTCGAATGAAGTTGGATAGATCTATGATGTGAATCTGTACGAAGGGGCGGTCGGATAGCTGATTGGTTGAAGCGTTCGCTCGTCACGCCGAAGACCCGGGTTCGATTCCCGACATGGGTACAATGTGTGAAGCCCATTTCTGGTGTCCCCTGCCATGATATTGATGGAATATTGCTAAAAGCGGCTTAAAACCATACTCACTCACTCACTATAGGTTCACAGTTCTCGTTGAATTGAAGTGTTAACAGTGTGGTTTTACTATGAACAAGTTCGTGTTAGTAACTGTATGACACTAAAAAAAAAATAACCAAAAAAAACCACAAGCGAACTGTCGTGTGATTGGCTTGTAGAGATAATTGCTTTCCAGAGGCATATTGACCATATGTATGACATCATAGAAATATGAATTAAAACAACAACAAAATGTAAACTGTAATGAAGCTTTTATTAACAGCACATGGTGTTGACTTTACAAGTGTAGAGTTCGAGTGATTTCAACGATTTACAAAATGATTAAAAACCTTGACGGTTCAATGATTTTAGAAAAGTTTTAAGTGTTTAATCTCGACATGAAATACACCACTCAGATGCACCTGATGGAGACGACCATCTTTGTGACATTTATAGATGTTTGCGTCCCGGAGGTCCCAACTTGACCGGTCTCCTGATGTATACGACCAGGCGTTTCTTTGATGCCAGGGAGCTGTCATTTAGAGAAATCTGTTTTGACTTAATGACAGGTCCTGTTTTCAAAACATGGATAAGTCCAAATCTTCTTCCTTTACCTCGACTCGGTGACCGATTCTTCCGTGTCATTGCTTTGGGTAACACAAAATCCCAACTGAAGGGTTGTAACACGAGAACAAGGTTTTTATTCTTGCTCGCTCTGCTCGTCATCGCCATCATCGGCGGCTGAGATAGATTCAGTGTCACTATCTGCTTCAGGTATGTCTACACGAGTCAGAATGTCTTTCATCACAGTTTTCGTGAAACGAGCGATCTTGTTTTTGATAATAGATTGATCAGTGCCAGGATCCATATCGCTCAGGCTGTCTAGGATGGGTTGAAATAGAGGCGCCTGTCTAAAATATTGGGAGAACTCTATGACACTTTTGAGACTGTCGGTCAATTCGCTTTCCCACATCTGTTTCATTTTTCTGTCAATCCATTCTTCTGTTCGACCCTGTTGTCTGTACTTTTTCCTCTTGAGTTTCATTGCGTCGTGCTTGATGTTGTACACACGATTCCAGATGTGTTGTAAACCAACATTTTGCCACTCCTCCGCATCCACGTCGGTGTTTGGCGGCTTCCAGCGACGACGTTTGACAGCGAGACCTCCACCTTTCTGTTCAGGAAGTCGTTCCTCATCGTCGTCACCGTTGTCGTCACTCTCGTATCTGAGACATTTTCTTTTGCATTTCAAGTTGTTGTTTGCTGGACACCATGATCTAATATGTCGCTGTAGATCGTGCATATTGTCTATCAATACGCCGCAGTCAGTACACGCAGTGGCCATGGTAAAAGGTCCTGTGTCGTCACTCGAGATGGATGCTGTTTCAACGTCGTCGTCGTCAGAGCTTAGAGACCTTTCTTTCGAAGTGTGATCAGCACGAATGTCAGGAGCTGTCTGCACGTCTAATGCTAGAGAGACATCTTTTACCCGTTGTTGTTGTTGTTGTTGTGAAGCACTGTGATCAGGTTGATTGTCGCTGGTTGTCAATACGTTGACATGTAATCTATTCTTCTCACTTGTACCGGGTTTGAGATCCACTGTAAGGTGTCCATAAGGGGTTTCAACAGCCCTTTCATAAAGAGTCATAAATTTACCAATGTCTTCAGGAAATATTCTTCTGGCGAATAACTTCACCTGCTGTCTGTCCACTGGCGAATTGAAAAGTGTGACATAATGAGAATTTAGAGCAATGTCCCTAGATTCCTTACCTCTCGGGAAGAGGTTTTGCAATAGCAAAAATATAATGACATTTTTGTGGTGGGAGGTTTGGGTAAACAGACGGGAAATCCGATTGTCATTCTTTGCTTCAGACAAAAAGTCATCCAACACCATCATGTTCTGATTACGGGCATCGAAGAAGTTTTCATCTTCGAGATTGTAAGGTATTCCTTTCACAAACCGTACTTGAGGTAAAGTTTGAAGAATGCTATCGTAAAGCGGTTGCCACACAGTATAACACCAGACAATACAGTCGGGCAGGGGTTGAACGAATTCACGACGTAATAGGTTGAAGACAAACACCGACTTTCCGCATCCACTGGGTCCAACAACGATGCTATTGGAGGGTATAAGGAACTTGAATCGTCCGTGTCGCTGGTGTTCCCGAGATGAAAGCAAACGTGGAGATATTTCCTGATGAGGAGGAGGAGGGTGTTTATCGGGAAGAGGAGGAGTAGGAAGAGTAAGGTGTTTATCTAGAGGAGGAAGAAGAGAAGACGAGTCTTGAGTTGATCTATGCACCTGCTTCTGATGTCTCTGTAGATTATCTTTTCGCGCAAAACTCTTGCCACAGTCTGGACAGTTGGTAACCTCCATAGTGAACAAATACAAGTGCGCGATAAGAGGGTCTGAACCATTCTTTAATACCCTTCACCCATGCAATGCTTAAAGACAGCTTGGGTTCATTTCACAGCAGCTTTTTATTTTCGACACAGGTTTCCTGAGGAGTAGGAGTAGGAGGAGGAGGAGGAGGAGGAGGAAGAGGAGGTGTTGGTTGTGGTGGAGGGTGTTTATCCAGAGGAGGAGGAGGGTGTTTATCCAGAGGAGGAGGAGGAGGAGGAGGGTGTTTATCCAGAGGAGGAGGAGGAGGAGGAGGAGGGTGTTTATCCAGAGGAGGAGGAGGAGGAGGAGGAGGGTGTTTTTCCAGAGGAGGAGGAGGAGGAGGAGGAGGAGGGTGTTTATCCAGAGGAGGAGGAGGAAGAGGGTGTTTATCCAGAGGAGGAGGAGGAGGAGGAGGGTGTTTATCCAGAGGAGGAGGAGGAGGAGGGTGTTTATTCAGAGGAGGAGGAGGAGGGTGTTTATCCAGAGGAGGAGGAGGAGGGTGTTTATCCAGAGGAGGAGGAGGAGGAGGAGGGTGTTTATCCAGAGGAGGAGGGTGTTTATCCAGAGGAGGAGGAGGAGGAGGAGGTTTATCCAGAGGAGGAGGAGGAGGAGGAGGGTGTTTATCCAGAGGAGGAGGAGGAGGGTGTTTATCCAGAGGAGGAGGAGGAGGAGGAGGGTGTTTATCCAGAGGAAGAGGAGGAGGAGGGTGTTTATCCAGAGGAGGGTGTTTATCCAGAGGAGGAGGAGGAGGAGGAGGAGAAGGAGGAGGAGGGTGTTTATCCAGAGGAGGAGGGAAGGAAGGTGTTTATCCAGAGGAGGAGGAGGAGGAGGAGGGTGTTTATCCAGAGGAGGAGGAGGAGGAGGAGGAGGAGAAGGAGGAGGAGGGTGTTTATCCAGAGGAGGAGGGAAGGAAGGTGTTTATCCAGAGGAGGAGGAGGAGGAGGAGGGTGTTTATCCAGAGGAGGGGGAGGAGGAGGAGGGTGTTTATCCAGAGGAGGAGGAGGAGGAGGAGGGTGTTTATCCAGAGGAGGAGGAGGAGGGTGTTTATCCAGAGGAGGAAGAAGAGAAGGCGAGTCTTGAGTTGACCTGTGCACCTGCTTCTGATGTCTCTGTAGATTATCTTTTTGCATAGAACTCTTGTCTCAGTCTGGACAGGTGGTAACCTCCATAGTGATCAAATACAAGTGCCAGATGAGAGGGTCTGAAGCATTCTTTTATTTCCTTCAGCAATGCGACGCTTCAAGGCAGGTCGGATTCGTTTCACAACAGCCTTTACTTTCGACACGGGTTGCATTTTCAGTATAGTCATTTTCGCTTTCTTGGTTGTCATCTTTTTCTTTTTAGATGCAACCAGTCTCTTCGGCGACCCCTTTGATGCCATTGATTTTCTCCGACATGTTTTTCTCGACTTGGTCTTGCTATGCTTTGTGAAAATGACTGTAGGTCCAAATATATCCTCTGAAACTCTCTTCATTTTGAAAACGGACGTCTTATCTGTCAGCAAGGTTAGAGTGTAAATGTCAGTCACTCAACACGACCGTTGAGTTTTATAACACATATGGACATAGATCACACTCTTATTCCTGGGCTGATAATCTCAGCAGGCGCAGCCCCCAGAATGAGCATGGAGAAAAGGTACAAAAAGGCGGCAAAATTCAGTCGCAATAACATTCCATTTCCCGTGCGATGTCAAGTTTTCCATATGATGATATTCTTTACTATCGAGTGTTCTTTGTTAATGTAAGTAAATTGCATCTGGTCAGTTGACCCTGTATTCATCTAATTCACCTGATACATCACTTATACATTTACACATTAATGAGTTATCTTGCATATTAATGAGGGATTGGTGACCTAAGTTTCCATATAAGGATATTCATTACTATCCATTGTTCATTGTTAATGAATGCTCAAGTAATCTTATCTCTTAGAAGTTATCCACTAAACTACGTTATTTCACTCTATTTTTTCTCATGAAAATGATTCTGGGTATGGGTTAAACGAGTATTTTTCCATTGAAAAAAGGAAACTGAATCGACATTTTGAACTCCAAACATCTTTTAGAAAAAGAATGTAATTTTACAGTATTAAAACGTCTCAGACCAGACTGGCATACTTTGCAGTCTTCAACACACAGGTTTCGCGATACCGACTCTATATTTCTCCGAGCTGACCTCTTGGAGTCAAGACTGTTAACCCTTATTTTTTTATTTAGTTGTCATGGCAACTGAATGTTAAAAGGAACTTATAAGAGGTAACACTAGAAGAGTTAAGAACTGGACATGTGGTTTCTATGGAAATTCAACTCACACCCCTCTTTGCCACATGTGACAGTCATAACTACACGAAATACATGCATCAATGGAATATGTCTAACAATGACATTCCTTTCCCCGTGAATCACATTTGAACCTCGTAGTAGCCACTTCCATATAGAGACACTCATTACTATGCTTTGTTCTCACTTAATGAAGGACTCATTAACACATTTCCTTCTTGCATTGGAACAACAGACCTCTCATTACTCTTTCTGACCTGTGACGTCATGATTATATTTCACAATGAATGAGTTATTGCACTTATGGATCAACGTAGCCTGAGATATGGAATGGTGCCTCATAGAACTGACTTGTAGGTCAGGCGCGAGATTCAAACCGAGGACACGTGACAGCCCGTGAGCGTTCATGGCAACGTCCGCCATCTTGTTTTTAGACACGTGTTGTTCTACGTTTAACGAATGGTCAAGTAATTAATTGCATGATTGCATCCGGTCAGTTGACCCTTAATGAATGTAATTGAATATCGGGAGATCTTTCTACATGCACCTGTTCCTGGGCATTTTTTTAAAATCCTACTACACAATCCAGCCCGCCACCGAATGTGCACAGAGAAATGTCTTCAAAGCAAAAGGTTCAAATGTTCACCACATGTTCTCGCGCCAAAATGGTCTCACAATGACATTCCATTCCGCGTGAGTCAAGACCCAACCCAACCCCTGGTCGTAGTAATATGTCCACATAGGGACATTCATTACTATCCCGTGTTATACGGTTAACGAATGGTCAAGTCATTAATTGCATGATTGCATCTGGTCACACCCAACACCCAACCCCCCACCCCCATCCTCAAGGTCAAGGTTATGTGACGTCATCAGTCACGTGGGGTTACTAGGTGCACTTGTGACGTCATCAAATGAGGATTTGAGGATGGATACTTCTTACTTATTATCTACTGATCCTTATACCGTTGTCAAGCAAGACTGAATGAGGGACATAGTGCAGAATATATATGGCAAGTGGAGGATTAACAGTAGAGGATTAACAGTAACAACAAGGGCATACATGTTATCCCACTCATGAATGCCCTAGTTGTTACTGTTAACCCTCTGGATGCCGAGGTTTTTTTCTGACCCACATTTTCCTAAGATCGGAAAAGTGAAGGTTGTGCGAGAATTGCGCTCACGCGGCCCTGGATCTACCTCTAGCTATAAAATTACGCAGACACTCCCAAGTGTTGTCCGAGAATTTATTCTGCGTTGAAAAAAAGTAAATTTCTCCGCTTTTTATGGTACACCGGTAAAAGTACTGTGCGACAAAAAAAATTATTAAGAATCTTTACGGAAACTGTGAGCGAACAAAATACTGCCTAATATCTGAACGACATAACTACATATCAAATGGAGTTATATGCGTATGTATAACGACATACATTCAATTCCAAAAATAGCATGCCGTAAATGACGAAAACTGATTTTTCTCTATGACGTCAAAAGGTGTCTGAGAGGTTACACACGTACAGAGAAAAGGGGGCATAACTCCGCTATGCTTAGCTCTAGTTTGTTGTAACTCAGGTCACTTGGTAAGAATTAGCTGTGGGTAAGGACAATATATTTTCGTGGTGTTTTGTTCATGTTGTGGAAAATCTCGATGTGTGGAGCGGAATTTGACGCTTTTTCGACACAACATAAAATGACTGCTCTCACCAAGTAAATAATGTCTTAAATATGTTAACAATTAGATAGTTTATCGTGTATCTTAATTGGACAAGACACGCACCTGTTTGGCATCAATTTACGTAATGAAATTCCAAAAAGAATATTTCAAAACAACCAAAATTATATTCAATATTGGACGTATATTTGTTCATGATTATGTTATTTTTTCTTACACAATAAAAGATGCAAAGAAAGCTCTATTGGTATAGAATTATCAGGATAATCGTATACGTTTGAACCAACGGGGTACCTGGCATGGGTTTTATTTTTATACATTTTACAATTCCTGGAGAAATAAATTAAACTGTTTACTATCCTGTGATCACAATATTGAAAACAGAATGAAACCATTGATCATATAATGCAAAACGAGAGGAATAATTCGTAAATTGTTTGTGACTAACGCGCACCTGGCGAATCGTTAGATATCACTGTTCTCTGTATCCAACGACATAAAAGACAAATCCATGACCAAGACATTTCAGAAATGTGTGCATATATTTTACCGAAAAATAGTATCCATTTTGTTAAAGTAATATATTCAGTTTCAGTTATAAAAAAAAATGAAACGGCTATTCATGGACATTGGATATATCTATTATGATATTGACTTATTACACATCCCAAGACATACATATACATGCTGCAGTTACATTTACACTTCATCTTGTAACACTTGTCCAAAGGAAAGAAATATCGTAGTCGACACTATAAACCCATCACATTGTTATGTAAACAATGTTCAAACAAACAGGAGATTATCAAAGGTTCGTTCATACATGTTGTGGCCTATATGTACGTATGATTTCATTTTGAACATTGACAAATATCCGAAGTGAAATTAATTGTGTGAAAAAATGTATAAAAGACATGCAACATATACACCATAACTGAAACTGTAAACAGCATGATACAGTGATCGTGTGCACTCTCATTCAAGGACCTTCACCTCAAAGAAATTACCAAATATGTATAACAATGCTGACGTATGACATCACTACCTGTGACCCACTTTTACAAAATGGCGTGTACACTTTGCACAATACGTGGGATTGTACGAGGGGACTTTCGTTGATTCAGGGATCGTATAAACATAAATGTGACATGTAAGTAATCAGAAACATTCTGACAATCTATGTACTGTTATTTGTTGTCATAATTTTCATTGAATCAAACGGAAATAGTCAGAAATTCCGATAAATACCGTTGTCGTTGTGCGTGATTTTGCGTCAGTCATGGCGTCAACCAGAACGGTAACTTTGACAACTTCTGTTGAAAATATCAAATCATTGCAATGTATCTATTTAAAATTCCCTAATTCTTCCTACGATTCTCTTCCCATGCATATTCTGAAAATGTTGAGTCAATATCTTGAACGAATAGACGAATGGATAGCTCAAAATAGGAGAATATGCTACAATGTGTAAAATCTTAATTTTGCTTTGTTGTCCCCCGCCGCGCGAAAGCGCGAAGCGGGGGATATAGTATTCACGACCGTCCGTACGTCTGTACGTCCGTACGTCCCACCTGTTTGTTGCCGCGATATCTCAAGAACTAAACACTGGATTGTCTTCATATTTGAAACTATAGTGTATATACAGACAACGCATACACCAGTCGGTTTTGGTGACCTTGACCCCATTTTCAAGGTCACAGCAGGCAAATCTGCTTTTGGAGTTGGAAAACGGTGTTGCCGCAATATCTCAAGAACTAATCACTGGATTGTCTTCATATTTGGTACTCTGGTGTATATACAGGCGGGGGACATTTCGTCACTTTCTGACAAATACTTGTTTACATTTCAACCATGTGCAGTTTTTCGAGCACAGCGTTCGTTTTCACACCTTACTTATTTTGCTTGATTTCATCTAGCCACTTTGTATTGGTGACAAAGACCACTGGTCATTTCATTCTAAAATGTATGAGGAATTCAAGGATGTAGGTATCGCAGATAAGTTTGAAATATACGTGATGTTACAGGCGTCTCATAACCGGCGTACCTGAAACGTGATTTTGTAAACACTATCCAATATGGCGGAAAGTTCACTTCGGCGTTTGCGTTTTCGTTTTTCCCAAAACATTCTAAACGATTCTAGGGTTATCGGAGACGTTTTGGAATGATCATTGGTGATTTCATAAAGGACAGATACCCGTGATCACTAATATGCTATTTTTGAAATTCATTTCTCCGAGTAAATATCCGAAATTTAGATTTCAAAACATGCTGTAAATAACGCCGTGAGTGGTGATTTAGTAATGTGTAAAAAATGGCGACATTTACGATGTACCTAATTTTCAGAGGTCATGTTCAGTACTTTTGCTTGGCCTAAAATGCCAGTGGATGATATCACAGAACAGGGAGTTTCCCACCTTATTCAAAACTGTAAAGTGTAGTTGAGTGGGTGATGTATTTTGAATTTTATTCGACTTGAAAGTGAGGGTTGTAGAGGAAGGACATATATGTCCCTCTGGCATCCAGGGGGTTAATCCTCTACTGTTAAATTTAAACACTGTGACGTCATCAACCGAGGCAAGTCACTATGTCAGTCGCTGAACAGTGTCCAGAAGACTGCGTCGATACAGTATCAGATCTAGAGCTAGCATACCATTACGAGACGTAACGCTGTCACTGCAACGCTGGTAGAACAGAAACTGGCAAAGGGTCATGTTCACAGGAGAGAGCAGATTCAAGCTTTTCCTGGCAGATGTAAGAATTAGTGCCACCCTTAGACAAGGAGAACGTTGTTGCATTTTAAGATGTCGAACCGTTTGGAGATGGCAGCATCTGTAGCCCTGTCAATGCGGCATCATTAGTCTTGTCAATTCAGCATCTGTAGCCAAGTCAAGACAGGTCTAGGGATTTTGGAAGGAAACACAACTGGACAGTGTTACACTGGCCAGCCCCTCTACCCTGGTGTACTACTGCTCTTGCAACAGAACAGGACAGACACTGTTTTAACTAGAAAACACAAGGCCCAGAAAACATCCTGCCTTGCCCAGCACAATCACCAGAATTATCACCTGTAGAACTCTTGTGGGATCACCTTGGCTGTCAAATGAGAGTGTGAGTGTGAGTTAAATCGGCAATATCGTGACTATCAAGGGTTAAGCATTATAAATACTTTCAAACTTACATAAAAACCTGCCAACGAAGGACAGTAAAATAACTAGACCAATCAAAGAAAAATATTTAAAACTAGTATAGAATCATAAAATGGACAGCACTTTACAAAACAATATATGATTAAAACAGGCAATTGATCGCCAACAACTGAAGGTAGATCACCCTACGAGGGACCATGGGGACTTACAGTACTTTTGCTACCTGCATTGACCCCAGCAGCATTTACATCATCCCTTCAGGTGTTGACGATTATTAACACGTTTAGCCTTATTATAACAACACATATTCTACGATTAAACGATGTGGTAAGAATAAATCAACTTGGAATGACGTGGTCTTACATACCCTCTCCAGGGGACAATCATTTTACACTACTTCAACCCCCCTTCGAGGATACAGCCACTAACAATCTCAGTTATTATATTTATTCTGCCAAGTATAAAAGCTATATTATATACGCAACATATTAATCAAAATTTATGGAACAATTCAATTTCTTTTTAAAAAACAATAACTAAATGAGAACTGATATTAAAAAGATCCTTTATAGATGAAACTTTGAAATGGGTATCCCTTGTGATGGCAAAATCAATACAGTCAAGCAGAACATCACAGGGAATACAGAACGGGGGGTCTTCACCTTGAAATAAATACGCATGTGTATATCTGTAATGGCCAATACGACATCGTCGCATAATGACCTCTTCAAATCTGGACTGACAACCCAAGTAGGTGTAACCAATAGTTGGTTTAATGCGATGTAACTTATTCATACCTGCACGGGTGGTCCAGTCGTCTAAGGCGCCGCAATTCGCTATGCAGAGTTGATTGATTCGCCCCGATTATGTCTCTAGGTTTGTCATCACCATGCCCGTGCTCGTGGGTTTCACCGAAGTGGTAAACGTCTAAGACCTGTTTTCCTCCCACATTAAGCTGACACGCCGTGATATAACTGGAATACCGTTAAAAGCGGCGTTAAACACAACTCACTACTCACTCATGCCTGCTTGGGCGTCCCACTTCTTTTGGATCAGATCTCGGATGTAACATCTAATTATAGGTTTAATATTATTGCATGGGATTAGAAGTGGTGTCACAGAATTTTTGAGTGCTGCCTTTGTAGCAGCATCGGTCATTGTGTTACCAAAGATTCCAACATGGCTGGGTAACAAAACGATTTCGTACTGGCTCGTAGCAAGAACATGTAATAGTTCAATAATTTCAATTTTAGTGGATATTTACAAGACATATTTTAAATTGCATGAAGACAAGAAAGAGAATTTGAAAATAGGATAAATTGCTTATGATTAAATTGTTTACTAATGAACTCTAGTGCAGTTGATATGGCTTTTGATTCGGCCGTAAAAATGGAACAGTTATCTGGAAGTCTTGATGATACAGTCCTGATTCAATGATGGTGGCGCTGGCAACTGCGTAAAATTTACGAATGTCGAAACAAGCGAAATGCAGAAGGATCACACAAGTAGGTAAAGTTCAATAGCGAGTATATAATTATTCAATGAACTGAAAAATCTTGTATATGGTCTCGAAGTCGCGAGACGCGATACCGGCTTTGAACTGTACTGGAAACATCAGTCGCTCGGCAATGTCTGTCACATCGTGGCTCTAGAATCCGATACATGTCTGTATTTCTCCCACGATTGATATATCTGAACTGTTTAAACAATTAAACTGTACAATAAACTTTGAAAGTTGAAAGTGTACGAACTTGGCTGCAACCGGAACTGGATCCATGTAATGTAAACAATACATTCCGGATGTCTGTCAAAATGCGATTGAAGTGAGTATGAAGTCAAATCCTAATTAAAGCATGGAATTAAATATATGTATCTAGGATCGATTCTGGAATAATCCCTGTAAACGTCTGTAGATAAAAACCTTGATCGACGACTGTCAAAACATCTCAATATAGCCTGCAAACTGTAATATTTTATACGGACGACAAATCACTTGCAACTTGCGATAACTGTAACTGTAACTTATATGCTTGAATATTTACGATCTTGGAATATTCCGTCGGAATGAATCCGGAATGGCTGTTGGAATCTCGGAACTGTCAGACGTCATCCGGATGTCAACAAAGGTAAACCCGCGATCAAATACTTAGAGAGCGGACCAAATATTAATATTAGCCATTTAGATTAAAAGCTATACAAGAAAAAAATCTCTCAGAATGCGAAAAATATAATTTAGCTGTGAGTCAAACCATAGAACCCTACCTTGCTTGTAAAAGTCAAAATTGCCGCTCCGAAGTTAACCTTGACAGGTCTATTTAGATCTATAGGTGATCTAGAGTCACATGATACGCAACCGTGACGTCATAAAGTCAGTTCGGATATATCAGTCGTGGGAGGGATACAGACAAGTACCGGATTCTAGAGCCACGATGTGACAGACAATGCCTCAATACACGCAAAAACTCTTCGACGCACAGAAAAAGTCAGTCGTGGGATTTTGACGCCATTCTTCTTGGAGGGCCAAGATCAGTTCTTGCCGGTTGGCTGGAGAGTGTGGTCGTTGTCGAACACGACGATCCATCAAGTCCCAGGGGTGTTCTATGGGATACATGTCGGGTGAGCGTGCAGGCTACGGCATGACGTTGACGTTGTTGGCTGCGAGGAAGTTAGTGACAATTCTGGCTGTATGGGCTCTAGCGTTGTCATGCTGATAAATGACACCACGTGGCTGCTGTTGGAGAAATGGTAGGACAACTGGACGAAGAATGTTATCCATGTAACGCTCAGCTGTCAAGTTTCCGTCAACGATGACCAGCGGTGTCCTCTCCTGCCCACAGATCTCTCCTCACACCATGACACGCCCTCCACCATATGGTACGACCTCCTGCACGCAACAAGCCGCCGTTCGTTCACCCCTTCGGCGGTAAACACGTTGTCTTCCATCAGCCCTAAACATACAGAATCAACTTTCGTCAGTGAAGACAACCCTCTGCCAGTCACGTCGTTGCCAACGTCGTACAGTCCAGGCCCATCTCAATCGCAGACGACGATGCTGCGCTGTCAATAGCTGTCCTCTGTATGGTCTAAAAGCCCTGATTCCATGAGCCCTGAGTCTCCTGGCCACTGTCTGTCGACTAACCCTGTGACCTAATGCATTTGTCGACGATGACGTCACTGTCAGGAAGCGATTTCGGAGGTGCAGGGTACGCAAGTACCGGTCATCATGGGGCGTGGTCACCCTGGGTCTGTCTGTTCTTGGCCTGCCAGCGGTCCGCCCTGTCTGTAACGTTGCATCAAGTTGGTAACGGCAACACGGGAGCAACCGAAGGTTCGTGCAATATGGGCGTGGGTGGTTCCTTCTGTACCATACCCAAGGCTCGTTCACGTTGTTCGACTGTGAGTCGTGGCATTTCTTTTGTGTTTTTTTTATCACTGTGGATGTCTGACTTGTCTGCCGTTGCAATCGTTTTATACCCTTACCCGCACGTGTATTTGCAGTTGTCCGTGGTGCACGTGTTTTTTCAGTTTTTCGCGTGTTATCTCGCAAACATGTAACAGACGATTAACATCTTCTGCATACACTATTGTTGTATTTAGGTTATGTGTTTTAGATTCACTTCAATTTTTTTTATACTTCGTCTGAAATTTATATTTTCAGTTGGTAAAGTTTCTTTTGGACGTCAGTTTATAAGCGAGAATGACATTCTGAGTGAGTGAGTGAGTGAGTTGGGTCTAACGCCGCTTTTAACAGTAGTCCAGTTATATCGCGGCGTGTCAGCTTAATGTGGGACGAAAGCCCGAAGTGATGCAGGTCTCAGACGTTTACCACTTTGGTGAAACCCACGAGCACGGGTATGGTGCTGACAAACCTAGAAACATAATTTGGGCGAACCGGGATTCGAACCCACAATCATAGGTTTCTGGTGTGCCCAAGGGACGCAACTCTGCACAGCGAATCGCGGCGCCTTAGACGACTGGGCCATCCGTGCCCCCCATTCTGAACATCATGGTGAACAATATTCCTAGAACATAAAATATTGAGAACTGTTAGAGACTCCACCATTGCCTTACGCTGATTAACATACTTTTAGCCATGCAACTAAAAATGAGCAACATTATCAAGCTGATTACATGTAACCGTGGTTGTGTTGGCCGATAGTGGAGTAGGCGATCTACTGGCCAAATAATCACAAACAGCTGTGGGGGGTGAGGCTGATGACGTTTAATTCATTATCGGTACGAATGTACGTACTTAATTACAGTCTGAAACAATAAAAGTACAACATAAGCAATATATATATATATATCACTTCCATTTAAATGAATAGCATTTACTTTACATTACACAATACATCAGACGTATCCGTACAATACATCAATACACAGATACAATATATATTAATATGATATAGAGTGATAACGAACATTACATACCAAGTAGGTGATACCTGAACTGGTAATACCGTGACAATGATTGTAGGGTAAACGTTGCCACTGAGAAATCTGCATAATAAAGAAATACAAATGCAGAATACTATATACAAGTGATATCCTCTTGTAAAATAGCGTATAAAAATATATAGTACAACAGCCACTCATTTCAGACATACAACACTCATACACTCGCACTTACCAACATAAATCAAGCATACAGACATACATTTACTTTCCATTACTGTCCAGAGGGGTTATATTACTTAGTTTAAATATATTTAGGTTTTTGTGTTTAATACTGTTTTATTCAGATAATAATTACTCACTGAACTGCAAGTTCATCAAGCACTATAAATATATACAAGATGCATTATGTTTCTAATAAATCAAATTAAGAATGCATTCTACAATATATATTATTTCTAATCACAATAATTAGAAATCATCCATATATACAACATCATAAAATAAATAACCAACTAACCTCAAATATGAATAAATCCTTTCACAAATCCAAATCCTCACATGATAAGAAAGCGGCAATAAATCTCGCTGAGTCTATGGTGTTTCCTTGAGGTGACAAATAGCAACTGATCTTCCAAAATACAACAACAAACATTGTTGTAGCTATGGCCAGCTTGGCCTATCAACAAGACAATAGACTGGGCCGGGGCGCGCTGGGGCAAAGATTGCTGTAAGTCAAAAGCATGCAGTGTGACAATTAGTGGAAGTTAGACTGAGGGTAAGCTTACTTAATGTTACAGAGCTATGGAATGAATGTTTAAGATATAAAATACTAAAGTATAAAACATAACTAATATTATAAGTAATAATATATTCTTATAATATAAATATCGTAATAAACTAATCAGTTAAAATGGTAACCAGGCCATATAACCTTACTACTTACTAATAAATCTTAATTAAAAGTATGTACATAAATGAGCCTGCCACATACACACTGTACAATGTGCAGAAATGTCTTTATTAATAACATTTACATAAGCACCAAGGCCCCAATGCCCAAGACGAAGTCTGGTTATTAAGAGAACCTCCTCTCTCCGATTATTTCTAGATATGTGTAATTTAGTGATAAAAGGATCGATGCCATAGAGATGACGTCCTTTTAAGGATGATGCTCATCTCTGCTGCCATTTTGTGTTAGCATGGGTCATACTGACGGTGCCTAACTCTGCAGGAGAAGGTAAAATTGTTTCATCCTGTTCTGATTCATCAAATTCTAATGCAGCTTTTGCCAATTTATCAGCTTTCTTATTTCCAAGTAATCCAACATGAGCAGGGATCCATGAAAATTCAACATCTAACAGATCTTTACTTAAGTTATTATAAAGGACGAGAATAATGTTGATCAAGTCCTGCCTCGCTGAGGAAGAACCTACCCGAATTGCTTGTAATGCACTGACAGAGTCACTGAAAATTACCGCTGAAACGCCTTAAAAAATTAATCCAACGCAATGCTTCAATGGGAAGGAGCTTGGCGCTCTGTTTGACAAGGGAGAGAACTCCGTCGTATCGCGGTACAGAGAAAAGTTGTATATGGAGGTCCGAATTGGACAAAAAGAGGACATAATTCTACCAACCACTTGGTATGATCATGCCAGACATCAGTGATTTGTCCAGACAAGTGCAAAGACAGCACAAGTAAAATTCTAAATGTGTTATCAGCAATAGGTAATCAATGCATAGAGTTATTTACCGAAAAGTAAGAGAAAAATATTTTATAAATCAACAACAAAATATCAGAAATGATATTCTAAGATTGTTTATAAAAAATTTGGATGATAATAATTTGTCACAAAATGGAAAAATGTAATACTTCAACAATAAATATATAAAAAAGCACTCCTAGTATGCCCAAAGTATGTATTTATCGTTTGGCTACTAGTGAAGAACGTATTTCTAAGTTTGGCATTATGGCCCCAAATAGATTCTTGGCACAGAGCGGGGAAAAATGTACGGACTACGTAACTTCCGTTACCTTATTATTCTCCATGAATATCCAGATGATCTAGTTCAGGTCGATAGAGAAAGTTTACTTGGGGAACTGCGAGTTGTTGGCCATTGACAGACGGGGGGCAAGGCAATATTAAAAAGATGCCAGAAGTATGTATCAACGCATTAATAACTCCTGACTTACAGTAGACGGAACATTCCGAGGAAATTGAAATTGTTTACGAAGTGAGCACTTACTGGTACTGATTTGCATTAATAGACAGCTGCTAATTAGGCGTGTCCCGTGTGAATCACCGGAAATCACAAATGCCGCGATACGATGAATGCCGCGGTACCACGGGGTCCGAGTATATACCTGATAACCTTGCTAGAACAGGAATTTTTGTTACAATATGTTATATGTTCTCATAAGAGTTATTTATCTTTTGCAGTTGGACCAGATTCAATGTTTGAGGGGAGAAAGATTTCCTAATCCTGCTCACGAGTAGATGCATATGTATCACCAGAAAAACCTTTGATGTCAAGCATAACTGCACTTCAAGAACATCTCGGACTGTAACATATCTTCTGATTTCTTTAAACATTTTGTGGTCAAGCAATACATTGCCTATGAAAGAACAACTCTTGTTGTGTATACTGTTGTAAACATAATAAAGTCCTATCTGAAGTACTGGTTCTGTAAATAATGTCTGTGACCATCAGAATACACCATGTACACTGGACACTTGCTGGAATTGGACCTACTTGACATCAACATGGTCTTGCAGAACATCTTGGGACTCTCACATAAAGTCCAGTGTGAATCTAGATACTGACACAAGTAACATTGCATGCTGTTGAAAATATTCCAATTCACACTGGCACAGTTATTTGTTCAGATTGGCTTTTGGGAATATTTGACAAGAATGTTTAATATTTTGAGAGTAACCATGACCTGGGAATAAAATTACTGAATAAATCTAAAGGTTATTTATGTGGGTTTTTTAAGTGTGGATAATGCCATACAAAAGATTTTTTATTAAATAATTATGGTATCAGCCATGATACTGAATTGATATTGAATATAATATCATAATAATGTACATTGAATGTATGATAGTAGTTTTCCAGTTTATGGGTCAAAATCTTCCTAGAATATACAACAGATGCTTACCAATGAAAATTAAATTTAACCAATGACATAGCAGTGGTTGCTTTATGAAATTAATTCTTTGTTGACATATAAACATGTCTTCTTTTTTTGCATTGGCTGTATAAGGGTTCAGCATGCAAATACACTGATTCATTGGACAATAGCCAATACACATTATTCTTGACCAGTAATCTTAAAACAGATTGGTCCGAATGGATATTGGAAAATGTGAAAATAGGTGCAATTGTTTCTATCCCTGCATCAAGTCAATATCGTTGTACTAAAATTGTGTTTATCAGTGTTCGCTGAATGATAAGTTGAAAGCATAAATGTTTTGGACTTCTGGCAATTTTTTTAATTTGGATCGTTTGAGCCTCACAACCAGAAATATTAATAAAATAACACTACTGTTCATCGCAATTAATCTTACCCATGCTATCAATCACAGTCTGTAGTGTTATAACACTTATTTTGCTGTCGAGGTGTAACACACTTTTTATTTCTTCCCTCTGTATAACATTACACTTCATTTATTGGGAAGTTTCTTTCTTAATGTAGGACATGTCATTGGTGATCACCTTCATAATTGTATCTGTCTTGCATTTTGACCACTTCTGACTTGAAGTTGTTGTATGCTGGATGCTGCTTCATCTTTTGGTTGCTGTACAGCAGAAATTCACTCCTGCATAACCAAGAAGTAAAAAAAACCATTCATGTTCTGCACATGGTTAACAGAGCAACAACATTGAACTAAGACATTAAGTACATGCACAGTGTTATATTATCATTATCCAAGACCAATTTTATTCATCATTGGACTTACCACAGAATGTTTACATAACTTGATAAACAAGAGTTTGCCACTAACGTGGCTATATCCCCCGCCCCTGTTGCAGAATTTATGACATTAGTAAATCTAAACAAAACCTAACTTTTTTAATCGAGGTGGAACTTGTCATGGAAATTGTACAAAAAAGAAGAGTTTGCCGCTAACGTGGCCAAGTCTCCTGCCCAGCAAGTGAAGTGTATATTATGTCAACAACAGTGAAATTTGATTACACAAATACATACATTTGAAAATATTCACAATTTTGTGAGGAGTAAAAGGCAGAAGGGGAGCATCTACTTGATGTAAATGCAAAACATCCTGAAGAAACAAAATCTAATGCTGCAAAACACAATTTCTATGAAGTTCAAGAAACAAATGAAACCTTCTCCACAAAAACATGATGGAAGTACAAACTGACAAAACCAGTTACTGCATTTACTACTGAATTCATTAGGGTGGGAGAAAGAAAAAACATTACAGGTTACATTTTGACTCGTAATAATATCTACATAGAATATTTCTTAAGAAACATAAATAGTATTAGTCTGTGATATGTGATTATGGTCGTTACCAGTCCAAACCCAAGATGTTGCTTTGGACATAGTAGATTAAATGAAAAGTATTAAGATTCAAAAAGTTCAGTTTATTAGCACATTGATTAACATACAAAGAAATAATGATTATTCACTTCAATATACTACACCTATTCCGTCACACCCCACACAAGATGATGGTCAGTACATGGAACTGGAAAGACTCCTGTTGAGATGGGCTCATTAGAGAAGATCAAGTCTAGTGTACCGCCGAGGGTGTGGGTTGGTTTGCTGATATACTGGGCGAATGTTGACTGCTCCATGAGGTTGGATAGTGCATTGTTGTCACGGACAGACTGGTCCATATTGAAGTCCCCAGTGATAACAATCCTATACTGATTGAGTTTTTGGCATTTAAAAGAAGAATTCATAAATTTCTAAAAGTTCAACTTGTTGCCATGGAAAAATAAAATAAAAAAATGTCCAAAATTTTTAAATAGTAAAAGGCACCAGTTGAGCATGTACCTGACAGACATGCAAAGTTTCATGAAAAAATATTGAACAGTTTATGAGTTATGCTCCGGAAACGAACCCTACCCTCACAGAACCTAAGTCCATCTTGTTGCCATGGAAACGTAAAAAATAAAAATTTCTAAAATTTCTAAATAGCAAAAGGCACCAGTTCAACATGTACCTGACAGACCTGCAAAGTTTCATGAAAAAATATTGAACGGTTTATGAGTTATGCTCCGGAAACGAATTGTGACGGACGGACGGAGCCCGTTTCTATATCCCCTGCCAACTTCGTTGGGCGGAGGATAATAAGTATATCACTGTGAATATTCATATGGAATACTAACACCAGTTACTTTTTGCACAAGCCTGAAACTACCTAAGACTAAGAGGTCTTTAATTGAATAATGCAAGTAAAATTTACTTACTGACATACTTTCATTATGACCATGGATTGTATATTCGAATGGAATTCAAAATTAAGAGATATGTGTGTTTTACAGGTTAGGGTTTGATATATTTATTATGATATTATTATTATTATTATTACTAAATTATAGACAGACAAACAGACAGACACGTTTATTCAGTAAAAGGCCAATAGCCCAAAATACAGATATGTGAGCATGACATTTACAGGGCACAGAATATATCATTAATTTTTTTGTTAGCATAATATAAGAATTTACAAATTAGAAATAATGTTTGCTCATTATAATTACTAAGAATATTTATTACATGAGAATTACTGTAATGAGTAGACATAGGAAGATTAACAAGGTATTTTTGTCTTAGGGCAGAATATAAATTACAATTAAAGAGTACATGGAATTCATCCTCAATGACATTAACTCCCTTACTACTACAATAGTTACAGAATCTGAGTGAACGGTCTGTTTTACTTTATCAGCCACTTTCTAAAGCTATTTTAAAATTTGAACATCTGAATTTAGTAACAGCAATTCTTAAATGGGTAGGGAGTGGACATGACAAGTACCTTTCAACATTTAACATTGATTTAAAATGCTTATAAAGATCACATTTTGGAGAAGAGTTTACAGAAGCACTCCAGAATTGCTGTAAATTATCTTTTAGCCTTTGCTTAAAATGGAGAATAAAAGCTTTAGAGTCACCCACATCTTGATTGAGCCATACAAAACCAAACCCAAATTGGAATAAAATATTTCTAACTTTAGTCGCCTTAGTTACCCGCCCAACATCATCTAAAGATTTAAGCATTAAATAGCATTGGTAAGGTAATCTGTGGGGTTGAAGATGTAAGAGCCTGCACCAATATTTAATTACTTTAGTCATGTAAGTGAGTTGTAAAGGAAACCTCCCACATTCCCCTAAAACCATATTTGAGCAGGTTGATTTGTTTACTTTTAAATAATTACTAAATTATAGTCATCAATATAATGTATTGGTTTGGTTTGATGGTTATTTGATTAACTATTGAGTGATGTGTGACACTATAATTTTTTTATGTTGAAGTTTAACATATATTCTTTTTTGGTGCATGTTGAGGGGATATTTTTTTAATTAGGTAAATGATAATTAATTTTGGGATCAATATACACTCTTCAAAAAAAGAAACGCACAGGTAGTATGTAGTTGATTGAACCTGACTACACAACAAATTCGGTATATACATTGGATATATGTTGGTGGCCTGATATTCGACAAACGATGCGTCAAAACGCAGCCATTGTCGATTTGCAATGTCTTAAACGGCATTCATTTCATGCTTGTCCCAAAATGTCATGGAGGAAAAACAGTAAAGCAAAATGAACGTGCAAGTTATGGCATTCGTAACTCGTGGTAGTGGCTATAAAAAGCATAAGCCAGTAATTTGTCATTCAATTGTCAACATTTTTTCTCAAGTTCGAAAATGCCGAGACTCAGCGCTGCCGATCGGAACATCGCCATAGTACGTATCCAAAGAGGGCAATCGCAGTCTGTTGTACGCCACCTCAACGTCCACCACAGCACCTTTTGCCGCCTTTGGGACCGATACACACAGTCCATTCCACTGCAGACCGTCCGAGAACCGACCGACCAAGAGTTACCAACCCTGCACACAATCGCTACATTCGACTGTTCCACCTACGTCATCGCAATGCCACAGCTACAGGCTTGAGGACCCAGACAACGCTCCACCGCACACAGCTCGTGTCACCCAATCGAACACCTCTGGGGTGAACTCGATCGTAGTGTACGTACACGTGAGAACACGCTGCAGACACTCCCACAACTGGCCAACGCGTTACAAGCAGAATGGCGCAGAAATCTGCAGGACTGAATTCGTACACGTATCCAGTCCAAGGAGATGCAGAGCCGTGATTGCTGCCCGAGGCTGTCACGCGAGATACTGAGTTCAGCGCAACCTTTTGGTCTTATGTGACATGACAATGAACAGTTTTCAATGCCTTTGTACAACGACAAAATGTTACTATCGAGCTCCAAAAATTCATATTTGTCTCTATGATATTAAATTAAATAAACTGACGGCCAAAAGAAACGTTACAAACGATATTTCTAGGATAAAATATTACCAACACAATTTGAAGCAGCAATAACAATTGTATTGTAGAAGTTCATCATTCAGAACAGTAAAATGCGAATTTACTAATTCAAGTCCTTGACCTCCAACAGGGACATTTCTTGACAAGGGGTCATTGGTCCAGTATTCGATCAACAACATTGGTTACAACTTTAAGGTGACGACGGCCCAGACCGTTCAATACGGGATATGACCTCCATGAGCGGCGATGCATCTTCGAATGCGGCGTCGAACTGAGTAGATAAGCGTCCTCACATCGACTGCAGGTATCCGATTGCATTCCTCGCGGAGGGCAATGATCAACGCTTGTCTCGTGAAGGGAGGATACTGACGTTTCCGAAGACGACGCCCCAGCTGGTCGCAGAGATGTTCTATGACAGATCTGGTGATCGAGCTGGCCACGGCAGTACAGTCACGTTGTTGGCGTTGAGGAAGTCTCTTATCTAGTAATACGGGCTTTATGGGATGTGGCATTATCTTGTTGGAACACCGTCCGTTGTTGACGCTGGATGAAAGGAAGAACCACTGGCCGTAAGATATTGTCAATGTAGCGTTGTGCTGTCAGATTGCCTTCGATGCTGACAAGTTCCGTCTTCTCGTCCCCGCAAATGCCGCCCCAGACCATCATCACACTTCGGCCCCCGTAAGGTTCCACCTCCTGTACACAACCAGGAGCCGTACGTTCACCACGTCGTCGATAAACTCGCGTCCGCCCTTCAGGTTTGAAGAGTTGGAACCTGCTCTCGTCACTAAAAAGCACTCGCCGCCATTCCCTTTGTTGCCATCGCTGAGTTTGCCTGCACCACGTCAATCTGGCACGTCGATGATGACGGGTCAAGGTCATGCCCTTGAAAGGGCGATAAGCCCGGAGACCATAATGTCGTAGTCGTCTGGTCACTGTTTGTCTGCTAATCGGATGTCCTAAGCTGATGACGTCACAGTAAGAAATCTGTTCCTCAGATGAAGTACCCGTAAAAAGTGGTCATCCTGTGGGGTCGTGACCTTTGGTCTGCCACTCCGTGGTCTGTCTGGGGTTTTGCCAGTCTGTCGGAGACGTGCGACCAGTTTGGTAATGGTCATCTTGGAGCAGTTCATGTTAATGGCAACCTCTCTCTGTGTCGCTCCCATCTGCAGCATACCTATGGCTCTCTCCGTCTGGACAGCGGTCAGTCTTGGCATGTTCGCTGGTGTTAATCATCGCAACCAATGATAGGGAACAGATCCGTGCGTAATGTATACCCGGAAATTGCACGATAATATGGGAAAGAATGTTTTAAAAAATTGCTGAAAAACACCAACATCTCCCAAAATCAGAAGGGAGCTTTCTCGTGCTTTACGGCACTAATTTCAAATTGGCGACTACGCTTCGAAACATTTTGACAAATTCTCGATTACAAAATTGAAACCTGAACAAAAGAACATTCTGGAATGGCTAATAGAAAGTCTATAGATTGTATGATTGCAGTCGTTTAACCCGTAACTATCGTTCGGAATACCCCGCGTTAAAGTTTCCGAGGTTGCATGATTAGAAATCACATTCCGACTGTCACTTTCATAATCTGGTAAGCGACGCTCTGATTAGTCGAATGAAAGGTCGTTCTTACGTGACCCCTAATGGGATGTCCTCAGATCTTTGTTCAGCGGTAGTGAGAACTTAGGTCTGATTTTCATGAGATTGAAACCAATCTGATCAAAAAGTTAAATTCATTTGGGAAATAAGGTGAGTCGTAAACCTTTTCAAAAATAACTGTATTAGTATTCACATAAACATAAACTAAAGTATAAACGTTACTATATTTGGGGTTAGAGAGCAAATTTTTAAGATTCTTGTAATGGTGGCCGCGCCAGCACTGGTGGCAGCGATGAAACTGAGAGTGTAACGAAGGTGTCACGCGCTGGGAAGGAGCCTGCGCTGCCACAGCGATAGCTTGGAGGTGAACTCGCTACCGACGGACAAACAAGCGATGAATGCCATGACGCCGAATATTCTTACCCTTACAAATTCTTTTCTTTGTTTGTCAATTTGAATTTCTCTTTCATTTCAATTATCATGTAATTGGCATATTAAGAATGTATAAGGGGGAATTTGAGTGATTTCCGTCCGTCTGCAATCTCGAACCAATCTGATCAAAAAGTTAAATTCATCTGGGAAAATATGGTCAGTCGTAAACCTTTTAAAAAATAACTGTTTTAGTATTTCCAAAGTCTTAAACAAAAGTATAAACGTTCGTACATTTGGGGGTAGAGGGCAAATTTCAAGAATCTTGTATTTGCATCCAGGGATCGACATCATGAGCACTGATCAACGCAATTGGGATCGATGACATGCATCCACCAATTCAGCGAGTCTGACCATCCGATCAACCAACTTCCCCCCTTACATTCTTACTATATCAGTTACATGATAGTTGCAATGAAAAAGAAATTCAAATTAACAAACAAAGAAAACAATTTAGCAGGGGTAAAAGTCTTCGGCGTCACGGCAGTCATTAATAAGTCTTGTTTGTAAGCATAACGGCAAGCATGGTTGTAGCCACCTATCACAGAGGGATGTTCATGATGGTATAGAGAGCTCCGCTAGTTAAACCGTTACTTATCACCCAATGCGATACCTACACGTGAGGCGTTTTCAGGAGGGTGGGCGCACGCGTGTACTCGCGATCGAGCCCGAGAGGTAGTTCGCCTCGTAATCCAAGATGGCGTCGCACATTGAACAAATGTTTGCCTTTGGCGAGAATGGAACCGATGTCAATAGAATAATCTTTTAGACTAGATCTACCATCAAAAAGTTATTTTTGCATTTTCAATATATTGACCCGTGATGATCAGGGAAGACAATAGGTCTTCAGCAACCCATATGTTTGCGGTAAGGATCGAGTAATAAGACTCGCTGACTTGGGTGATGCATGTCTTCGTATCCCCATTGCACAGACCGATGCTCAAGTCGATTGCTGGATTGTCTGGTCCAGCACAGGGACATGTAACTAATAATCAAAGTATGAACCCATCAAACTTGTGATGAAATTAAAAGTGTGAATCTATGACACTTGTGGACAGGGCTGTTTTGATTCCCGGTGACGCCATTTTGAATGCTGTGCCGCGAGAGCGAGTACGCGCCTCCCGTTCAGAAAGGCGTGATATTGCCTCACTGTACTCTCGGGCGATCGCTCGCCCTCCTGAACACGCCTCAGGAACACGCTTGTAAAACTTCAGTGTTTAATGGCAGACGTTACAGAGGCCGGGCAAGGGGGATAACTCTGGTGACTTTCCATTATAATAACCACAAACAATAATGTTGGTGTGACCACCTTCTATACAGGAGGATAATGAGGTTAAATCAATGGTTGGGCAATCATTGACATTTATGGTAGTAAAAATTGCAAACTAACTGCCTGTTTTATAAAGTACAGGATTATTGAATTTATGGAATATTTATTCATTAAGCACTGTAAGTAACGTTTTGTTCATAAAGTCAAAAGAGAAGTCAATGTTTTGAAATAAACTGAAAAAGAAGAGTACCGATGAACCATCATTGGACAGACTTACCTCAGGTTCATTGGGATTATTTTGCCCCAATGAAAAAACAACATTTTAATAATCTAACAAAATCTTGAAGATGTGAGGGTCTCCTTCTTTCCCATTTTGGATGGCTAGGTGTAAGTGGTTGGCTACTGTCCTGTATGGGTTCTGGAGGCTGGACTATCTCTGAGGGAGGATCTGGGTATTGTGGAGGTTCGTTTCCATTTGGATGAATAGGGGTTGAACCATGGCATGTTCTGGGCAGAGCCTCTAAAGGTTGATGTGGACTCTTGTCTGTGTGCTCAATGTCTACCATGACAGACACGTTGGACTCATCTTTGTCCTTTTGGCTGACTTGCAGTTATGAAGGGTTGGCGAGACATGATTGCAATCTGAAGACTGGACACGATATGCAGTGTCTCGCAGTTGTGTTCCAACAAACTTGCGTATATCGCACCATGGGCCATAAACATTGGTGACGAGATACCGAGAATGAGAGCAAGCTTTATTCCGATCTGATTTCAAGTACACAATGTCCCCAACCTTTAAGACCTGGTGTGCTGGTAAGTTGCCATTTCCAGCTTTGGCTTTAACACTATGAGGATAGTTTTTCACACGAGATTTGTGTTGTGAGGATATTAATGTTCTGTCTGACATAGGAATCTGTAAGTGAGAAAATTGGTCTCGTTGGGTCCAAACTGCTCGAGCTGAGAGACCACCTTGACGAATGCGTGTATTTAATGAGGCAACAGCTACAGCTAGGGTTGTTGATGAGATCGATCCCCTTGACAGGTCTGTTCATAGAATTTAAAGTTCCAATTCTTGAATAGCTTTCTCAGCCACTGGAGTTTTGTTAACGTTTTTAACATGGCCTATCTCAAGTGACAATCTGTGCTTCAGTAGCAAGGGGTTGTTATGCAAGGAGAGAAATCCTGGGGCAGGATCAACACGAATGACGCATCTGACACATGCCTACACACAAGCGAATAAGAGCATTACGAAGGGTACATGCCTTCTCATCTTCAATGAGACATGATACTGTATATGATGATACACACTCTCTGAGTACAAAAATCATTTGTCACTCTCGGTGCTTCACATCAGTAGCATAGGCAATTCCTATTACTTCTGGTGGTTTGGATGTTGATTGTTCGACTCTTACTGTTGGTGTCTCTGTCTAAGGGCCGCACAATGATGACAAGCAGTTGAAATGCATTCAATTGTTTTGTCAAAATCGAGGGCATAAAAGTATCTATGCATTACCTTCTTTAGTTGATATTCTGAGGGATGGTTTAACTTGAGGTGTAAAGCAGTTACAACACCGTCAATAATCCTACGGTGGATAATGACACACTCTCTTGTTGGTTGCAAGGGATCAGCATACTTTACGACCAATAATCCGTCTTTAGCCATAGTGGCGACAGCTAGATAACGTTTGATATCTTTGGTATTGGTCAGTTTCTTGGAGGGGCGTGTGCCTTGAACGAGGTGAACATAAGTACGCCTCAAATCATGACATTCCCCCTGTAATGATCACCATGTACTGCGAGTCATAAATGGCAAACAGGTTTTCCGGACATTATATCCTCAACTGTGGTGCTTCTTACGACAGTCTTCCATGGTTTCAATGAAGGAGCATATTTGACAAGATTGGTCAGAACACTCAGGTGCATTTCTGCTGGCAAAATCTGAAGGAATGTTAAACGTTCCTGCTAGGTGATCTATTGTGGCTTGATATTGACTTACAACAGAAAGGAAAGTTGATACCCTTAAGCCCTGTTTATACGGCCAAATGTTACTCACATATGCATATTTACTCCTGGTGTATATTTGCTCACGTAAGTAAAAGTATATTTACATTGCGTTCGCACGTGTTGTATGTCAGGCCTGAGTAAATAAAGTTTCCTGTTACACACATGAAGTTTTGGTCATTTGAGAAAATGTCATCGATGAGGCTTGTCCTACAAAAACGCAGGAGAGATGTTCCCTTCTTTCTGGGTGTGGGGTTAGTCCTGGGATTATGTCGGGAGAGGAGTGTGTGGAGGAATCCACGCTCTCAGTACTGGTGGAATACGATTGCGAAAGGGTCTCCTGCTGATACACTGTGGGTAAAGAATTTCCGTATGAGAAAAGAAACGTTCTATTTTCTCTGTGAGGAAATAAAACACTATCTGCCAACTAAAGAGTTTTATGTCACAGACCCTATTGAGTTGGACCATAAGCTGGCCATTGCTGTCTACTGGCTAGCTAGTTCTGCAGAGTTTCGAACAATTGCGAACCTGTTTGGCGTATCAAAGTCCACCGTTTAGCAATATTCCAGCAATATCACGGCGGGGGAACACCAGAAATGGGCTTCACACATTGTACCCATGTCGGGAATCGAACCCGGGTCTTCGGCGTGACGAGCGAACGCTTTAACCACCAGGCTACCCGACCGCCCCTACAGGCTTTGTGTGATCTATCATAGTATAACATTTATACTAATAGTCCAGTAATTAAAAGGACCAGGTTCAACAAAATTGACGGAAAAGGTTTATTGCTGGATTTTGGTGCCTTGGCACCTATACATTAAAATAAAAAATAGTTTACCAAAATAGGACATGGGGAACCATCCGAAAATAGGTCAAATCCAAGATGGCCGCCAACAAAAGTAATAATAGTCATAAACGTGGAACCAATAACAAAAAACCCATTTATGATGAGTCTATCTATATTAGCTTGCCAGGATAAATGCAAAAGAATGTATATTTAACAATTTTGAAAGGAAAATTCACATAGAAATTTAAAATAATGCTTCAAAATGACGAAGAAGTAAATAAATTTGTTAATATCAGTAATTCTTGCAGAACATGAACCGATTTATTATTATGTTGACGTTTTGCATATAAAATCATGCAGTTTATTGTCTTCACGTAAATAATCAAGTTAGAAACAAATATAATTGAAAAAACCCAAAGTATTCCCTTCTTCAAAATGGCGGCCGAGCATACAATGTCTTAAAGATAGACCTCAAGAACATAAAGGTATGTATAAGCTATTTTTCTTTTATAGCTAAAATGAAAACTTGTATGATATATAGTTGATTGGCTCTAGAGAGGAATAACTGATGAAAATATGAACAAATATAAATATAAAATTTGAAACAGAGCCTTAAAATTAACATCAACATTTGTTTAAAGGAAAATCAAGGGAGATAATCCAAACTCCGGGAAGCAGTTATTTTTCTCAAATGGTATTAGCTTCTCAGAAACTTTATTAAAAGTTAATTCAGAAGATATAATCAAGACATTTAGCACAAAAATCATTTGCTATAATCGGAAAAGCAACATTTGTATCTGGACACATGTCAACCATATTTCTATCAACTGTTACTATTCGCAGGTGACTATTCTCAACTGAAGGTGTCCTATGTAGATCACAGATGGCGACTTGTTTGCTATGTATGGAACCAGTTAACCTGGACAAACCCCAGGATTATGTGAAGTTGACAGCAAAATGCTGCTGTAAATTCGATGCACCAGACATCATATACAACTGTAGCCTGTTGGTACACAGACAGTGTCGAAGTATGCATAAAAATTCAAAGGCAATCAAAGTAGCTGAAACCTTTTGATCATATGTTAAAGCCTTAAATTTTAAAACTCACTGTTTTCTATGTAGTACTTGTATTGACCAGGATGTTGCATACAAACATCCATATAGAAGTGTACTTCAGCCCTGCGATGGCTCTTCAGTTACTCAACATATGTCTGCAACATACTGTGTCAACAGGCAAGATGATTGGACCAAGATGGTACAGTCAAGTATTGTGCCCATATACAATCTACCAGCTGAAGAAGCTATCCATCACCATGCTTGTGATAAGAATTTTCGGAGAGGGACAAGTATACCTGCAGCATGTATTGAACATGGGGAGGCTCCACCAAAGAAATGGAGACTTGGTCGACCGAAGTGTATGTCCTAGATGACAGCATTTGAGATTGCCATTTATTACTTGGAAGAGAATGATGATGAAACGATTCCTTTGGACAATTTGCATCACATTATGAAGTCAATGAGTGCACTGAGTGATAATCAACTACACACTACATCTCAGCTGAAAAGGGAATTCATGAATCACTATGGGAACAAGGTATTCATAACAAATCAGGCAACAACCTAACATTGCATCTCTTACGGCATATGAAAATGTTGCAAAGGTAGACAAATCCGACATGGACAGTTTGATTAAAGTTGGAGGAGGATACATTCATACGCAGGTAGAGAGCATGTAGAAAAATGTTGATGTGTATCTCGACAATGAGCAGATGGCATTGATTGACACCAATCTTGATTACCTCCCACATGCATTTCGCATCCTCCTTCAAGCTATCATCAAGAGCTGAGCTGCGTCATTGGGTCAGGCAATAATGCATTCGAAATGTCCCCATCATTTCTGCCTCCTCGACAAGTTTGACAAAGTATCACACTATAACACATATATGGTCATCGTAATTTAGTGGATATGATAAGCCAACTCGGTTTCAGCTCCTCGTAAATTTAGAAAATTCTCGGTGACCACTCATGGTGTTCACCTAATCAGAGACATTGCAGATACATTCGTGCAATACCAGGCTGGTTATATAGATCATGCCAGCAAAAGGTTTGATGGGACTGGCTCAATCCATGCTATGGGCGAGATGGTGAGACGGAGGGTACCAAGAGTTAAGGTGGACTTGGATGATGTTAAAAAAATCAACAGTGTCAAACCATTCTCACAAAGAAATCCAAAGGCAGTGCTGGCGAACATTATCTATTCACCAATTGGTGACTTCTGTCGTGATGAAAAGAATAGCAAACTAGATAATTTGTGGAGTGCGCCACTTCTGTGTGTGTTGACCACTGTGTTCCGGTTGCATGCAGTTGCTCCATTCTGACATTCCATACCCCAGGAAGAGCTCTGAGATATTCTTGTTGATTATCAACGTGACACCATGTGACGAATCCTGTGTCAGATCAATGCTGGAGTATGCCAGAAGACATGGAATCACACCGGTTATTACAATCGACCAGCAACTTTGGTGAATTGCATACATGATCTTCGAATCACGGCCAGCTGAGAGCCCCTTGCATCAAATAGCCCTGGTCTTGGGGGAATGCCATACTTAGATGAGTTTTGTTGGTACAGTTGGGAATCTGATGGCTGGATCTGGGTTAAAGGAGATCATCACTCAAGTATATTCAGAGGGTAGTACAGATCAGATGTTGTCCGGCAAATCTGTGTCACAAGCTGTGCGGGCTCATTTCTTGAGGAACCGCTTCTGCAATGCTCTTATCGTGTTTGATGGTTATTGAGGTGTTTTTTTTACCAAGGATGAGACCCATCAGAGAAGAACTGGAGGCCATCTTTCTTCAGACAAGTACAAAGATCACTGACATCTTCATCCTACAGATGATCCTTGATCCTAATCTCAGCCATTCTTTGCTCTTTGTACATGCATTGTCAGGGACCGACACAACATTGAGGCCATATGGCATAGGGATGGTCTCAGGAATATTCAAAGGTTTTCATGGTGACAGGTGGAAACCATGCAGAAATCGTGCAGGCTGGTAATCAGGCACTTGCAATCCTCTGCGGCTGTATGCCTGGCTTGGATTTGAATTCTGAACGTGCGACAAAATTCACTGAGAAGGTATCTATCAAGCTCAAATTACCTAACCCTTCGACACCTTCCACCGACATCAGATGCTGCCAGATTGCCCAGCCAACGAGTCTGACTCCAAGTGCAGACCTGGCTAGGCAACAATATGTATGCGACAGAATGGGGCTGGACGTTTCACAAGAGCAACAAGGGCACTATATTGAAACCAATCACAAGGCACCAAGCTGTCACTCCTAAATTTCTGTTGAAAATAATCAGATACAATTGCACTGGAAAGTGTGATGAAAACACATGCTCATGCAGAATTTTTTTGTCTACAATGTACCTCAGCATGTGGTCAATGCAAAGGGATGACATTTTCAAATGGACCAAGTCATGACTTCTCTGACATTACTGAATAATCGTCTCTTCATGTCCAATATATGAGTGTGACTGTCTTGAACTTTAGACATTTAAATTGATTGTAAGTTTGACTTGTAAACTGTAGTATTGCAGGGTTATTCCCTCTTTGCTCATGCTCATGCAGAATTTTTTTGTCTACAATGTACCTCAGCATGTGGACAATGCAAAGGGATGACATTTTCAAATGGACCAAGTCATGACTTCTCTGACATTACTGAATAATCGTCTCTGTGTGACTGTCTTGAACTTTAGACATTTAAATTGATAGTAAGTTTGACTTGTAAACTGTAGTATTGCAGGGTTATTCCCTCTTTATAAGGCCGTGTTAAGTATTTTGTAGTCCGATATGGAACAATTGCATTTTTTTCACATTTCGGGCAGCCGTAATTTATTTCTGTGTAAGATTTCACTTTAAAATTGTTAAATATATATTTCCCTGTCTTAATCTTATGAAGTTGATTATAAATAGAGTCATCATCCATGTTTAGATTTTGATTGATTCTTTTTTTTTTACTTTTTCGATTTTCGTTTGTATTGATGGCGGCCATCTTGGATTTGACCTATTTTGGGTGTTTCCCCAAGTCAAATTTTGGTAAACTATTTTTTTTTTTAAAGTAGACCTATCAAGGCAGTGAAATGTGTTAAAAAACCTTTTCCGTCAATTTTGTTGAACCTTCATGAAAAATAAACCTTTAATTACCGGACTATAAGTTATCATATAATAATTAGATCTACATCAAGTGCTTTTATGAGTTATCATGGTGTAATATTTATACATCATTTCATATAATTATAGTTTAGCAAGTAATAATTATCATCAGGTAAAATGCATATATAAAATATCAGAAGTACTTACTTACTTACTTACTTTGGAGATTTAACGTGCGCTTTCCGACTGATGCGTATTTCGCACAGGGGCCCGGCCAGGCCATTTAATGTGTTTCCGAAAGGGGCGAGGGTGGTCCGTGCAACCCAAAAGGGGGTTTTAGGGGGTGCTTATATAGAATTTGGGAATTTCGAGATTTGGAATAGATGCCGATGGGGTTGGGGAGGAGAACTAAGGGAGCTGGGTATGGTGGATGATTGTTTGTTTATGTGATTTTGATTTGGTAGGTTATTATTGTTTCAGATGCGTTTTATTAGTTCCGTTTTGATTAAGAATACGCCTAAGGCCTTGAAGTTTTCTAGTTTATTTTGTGGGTTTAGTATTGCTTCTAGAGTGAGAGCCTTGTTAAGATTGAGGGTGGTTTGTAATGCGGTTCGATGTGTTAGGTAGTGTGTGCAGTGGATGAGTTCGTGTTCTGGGGTTTCTGGTTGTTTGCAGTGTGGGCAGTTACCTGTAGTGTGTTTTTTAATTTTTTTTAGGTGGTTATTTAGGTTGGTGTGTCCTGTTTGGAGTTAAGTGATTACTCTGTCGATTTTTTTTGATGGATGGAGAATTTTTGGTTTGGTTAGTGGTTTGCTGAGCACTCTTTTGATTTGGCTATTTGAGTTTAGATATAGGTTCTGCCATTTTTTTGTGATTTTTTGTTTGTTTACACTTTTAGATGGGTAAGTTTAAGCTTATTTCTGGGATTTTGAGGGATAGTTTAGCTGCTTTATCGGCGTTTTCATTACCGTATATTCCTACGTGGGCGGGTATCCACAAGAAGGTTATTTGTTTGCCTGCCCTAGTTAGGTCGTTGGAGCTTTTAAGTATTTGATTTATTAATTTAGGTCGGTTTTTGGTATTTTTGTTTTGGAGGGCTTGTAGTCCACTTAGGGAGTCAGTAAGTATTAGGATTTTTTGGTGGTTTTTGGATTCTTGATTGTGGAGGGCTGAGGCCAGGTCCATTAGTTCGGCCGTGAATATTGATTGGTTATTTGGGAGTCGGAAGGATTGTGTGGTTTTAGTTGGTTGTGTGGTATGGACTCCGAAACCTGTGTGTTTGGAGGTCGGATCTGAGGATCCGTCCGTGTTAATGTGACACCAATTTGGCCAATTTTTGTGTATGTATGCTAGTGTGGTAGTTTTAGCTATGTTTGGGTCGATTTGTTTATTTATTTGGCTAGCTAGTGTTGTGTCTATTTTGGGTATTTTAAGTTTAGGGGTGAAGATATTTGATTGTTTGCAGTTTTGTTTAAGATTTTTAATTTGGTGTTCATTGAGGTAGTTTGTTATTCTTTGGGATATTGGGGTAAGTAAGGGGTGTTTACGAGCTAGAGCTTGGTTTTTAGGGCTGATGTTTTGGTTTATTAAGTTTTGGATGAGAGGGTTTGATTGGGACGCGGCCCAGAAATTTAAGCTTAGCTGTTCCCTGCGTAGACTTAGTGGCATTTCTCCTGTTAAGGCCTGAAGTGAGGTGTAGGAGGTGCCATGTTGGGTGCGTGTAATGAGTTTGAGAGCCTGATATTGTATTGATTTTTAGATAGAGAGTTGTTTAGGGTGTTGTATATGGCGCAGCCGTAGTCTAGTTTTGATCTAATTAGGGATATGTAGAGAGAGAGGAGAGTATCTTTGGAGGCTCCCCAGTTAGAGCCAGTTAGGCATCTTAGGATGTTTAGGTCTTTACTGCATTTAGTTGTTAGGTTTTGGATGTGAGCATCCCAGGTGAGATGTTCATCGAAAATAAGTCCTAAGAATTTGGTTTGTTTTTGAAATTTGATTGTTTGATTGTTTAGCTGGAGGATTGGGGAGGCGGGTTTCATGTTTTTATGTTTGAATACTATTCCTATGGTGGCCGAGAGGGGACATCGCTTTCTCGCTCTATCGCTTTCTCGCTCTATCGCTTTCTCGCTCTATCGCTTTCTCGCTCTATCGCTCTATCGCTTTCTCGCTCTATCGCTTTCTCGCTTTATCGCTTTCTCGCTCTATCGCTTTCTCGCTCTATCGCTTTCTTGCTTTATCGCTCTATCGCTTTCTCGCCCTATTGCTTCTTCTAATGACTAACCATAGTCATATGAAGGAATCGGGTGTTCTTTAACTTCTTTTGAATAGTATGTGCTGTAAATCTTGAAATTAACGTTAATTATAAATGCAAAAAAATTAGCGTAGACATAATTACCGTATTCGACGTAATAAGTGCCCAGGGCGCTCTCAAGAATAATATTTTGGCGAAAACAAAAAGTTGAGTTGAAAGATAAATTTCGTGGTTTATGCTGACAGCCTGAAATGTTTATGTACGACAGATATATTTTTCCCGAATTTAATTGCCCATAATTAAGTGTGCATATAACGCACGAGTGCGTATTATACGCGAATAAATAAGTCTGGTGTAGATTAATCAATCGCAAGGGGTGCTAATTGGGATTGTTCACTAGCCAATATTTTAGCAAATATCGCCGTGGGCGTTGATTAGAGCGGGGCGCTTATTACTTTCGAATAAGGTAATTATACTTTGCATTTATGTCTCAGAAATGACTGTTGATAAGACGGCCTCACTGAACACTTTGAATAGCGTAAATACCAACTTGAATATAAAACCAATCATCTATTTCCACATTACGGTTACTGAGAACAATATGTCATCCAAAAACTAGAAATTACATAAAGGACATCCGGTAGTATTAACCATTGCTTGGGTGAGGACTTCCACTTTGATGACATCTACTCCGCAAACAGATTAAACGTTGATATAAGCGTTGTTTTTAGGAAAACACTTTTGCTTTTTAGGAAGTACGTACTACTCAGCGCTATTGAGCGGTGTTATTTGCTATTTGTTGTGATAACTTGGCCTGGGGGCGGGGGATCCAATAGCTAAATAGGGTCATAAATCAATCAAATTCTTTTTTACGCAGATTGTTATAAAAGCACATATGTCTGTACTGTTAAATTATATTTCAGTAGATAGTGAGAAAATTTCAACATTCCGTCCATATGTATAATTTGAAATGCGACTGGAAAAATCTCAGCTCTCTTTTATGATTAAAACCCACAAGAGGGAATATTGCTATACCGCGAGAAAGCGATAGAGCGAGAAAGCGATAAAGCGATAAAGCGAGAAAGCGATAGAGCGATAGAGCGATAGAGCGAGAAAGCGATAGAGCGAGAAAGCGATAAAGCAATAGAGCGAGAAAGCGATAGAGCGATAGAGCGAGAAAGCGATAGAGCGAGAAAGCGATAAAGCGATAGAACGAGAAAGCGATAAAGCGAGAAAGCGATAGAGCGAGAAAGCGATATTTCCCATAATGCCGTTCATTAAAACGGTTTTTGCTGATATTTAGTGATCCCGTAATTCTCACCGTTATTTTGCCTCTTATGATTATATTTTTTAAACATCTTGCAGTAGATAAATATGTTACAAAATACACACGTAATTTTTTCTCGTTTAGCTTGCATATTTTCTTGTAGTGTAATAAATAAGCAAGATTCAAAGAATACAGATAGTCACTGTTCATATTTTCATTTTGTTCATAGTATTATTAGCCAGTTTGTATTGTTGCGTCCAAAGAATTATTTTGTTCGGTAATTAGATTTGGAATTGAAGCCGAATATGTGCTCGTCCGATTTCGGGATCACAATTATGTTCATTAAGTTGCATGTACATTATGCATACATGTACACAGTTATGTTTCCCTTACAAAATACAGATGAATTAGATATATGTCTCTACCTTAAGTCACATATACGACTTTCGAGAGCGTCATTAACCCGTAACCCCATTCCTTGGACAATAGAAATGAAATGCGTTGTAAACATTCTTTTTAAACAACTCGTTTCTTATAATGACTTTCGATCAAACTGTCTTCGGGAATTAAATTTAATGCTAAAGTGCTTGTAAAATATAGTTTAACTTTCCCGCAAGGAGAGACTAGATATCCAATTATAGTATAGGCTCAGGCAGGAATATACATATTCATGTAGCAATTCTCTATCTATCTAAACTGTATGGTTAACAATTGTGCGTTCTGATATGAGTTATGTTGTTATCTACTACCTTTTTACACAGACAATGAGTCGGAAACACACACACACACACACACACACACACACACACACACACACACACACACACACACACACACACACACACATACATAATTTTGACAAAACTATACTTAAGATATACATAACATATCACAATGATAGCTGATTTAATATATGTTATAGATAATCATAGTAATGCATTTCATATTGTTATCAACCTTAACTATGTGGCCACACTAATTATGTCTCTCCACATGTGTAGTTTACACAAGTACACATATCAACTGTGGTAACGCCACAGCGATGGGGGCAGTGGGATAGCCTAGCGGTTACAGCGTTCGATCGTCAAGCCGAAGACCCAGTTCGATTCCCCACATGGGTACGATGTGTGAAGCCCATTTCTGGTGTTACCCGTGATATAACTGGATTATTGTTAAAAGCGACGTGAAACCATTCTCACTCACTCACTCACAGCGGTGTTTATCAAATTACTATATGTAAGTACATATATTTGTAGATTTGCACAAGACAAGAAACACAATTCAAGTTAAACATACATCAAATGTCAAAAAGAACATTTACGGACAACATTATGACACACTGTAAATCATATACTACCGAAAACAAGTTATAGAACACCCACAATTATAAGATTGTATTTTTGCAAAACAATCAGCCATGACTAATTAACCATAGTCTTCTTAACTTCTTTTTGAAAAGTATATATTTAGATTTTAACCTGATTTATTTAAAGCGTATTGCCATGATCTGCCACGCGCTTTCGGCGTGATGGTCACATACAACTGAATAGGGCCATAAATAAATCAATTACATTTTACGCAAAAATCGGTGGATTGTTTTAAAATCACCTACGTCTGTACAGTTAAATTATGTTTTAAGTAAATAGTGAGAAAAGTTCAACATTACCTCCCAATTGCAGCAGATATCACATGCAGCCCCTGTAGTGGTCAAGAGGGGATACTGCTTAACCGCGAGAAAGGGATAAAGCGATAGAGCGATAAAGCGATAAAGCGATAGAGCGAGAAAGCGAGAAAGCGATAGAGCGAGAAAGCGATGTCCCCTCTCGGCCACCATATATTCCTGTTGTTTTTTCTGAGTTAAGGGAGAAGCCCCATTTGTCAGCCCATTGTTGTATTTTATTAAGAGATTTTTGGAGTAGATTTTTGGCCATTTTCTTGCTTTTAGTGCGGATCCAGATGGCTCCATCATCCGCGAATTTTGATGTGTTTACTTTAGGGGGTAGACCCTCGAATAGATCGTTTATCATTATATTGAAGAGGGTGGGGCTGAGGATACTGCCCTGTGTAGTGCCATTTTCTAGGGGACATTGGTCCGATAGAGTTTGGTCTATACCCACGGTTATTTTACGATTGTTTAGGAAGTCCTGGATGTAGTTTATCATCTGACCTTTGAGTCCTATTTTTTAAAGTTTTTGTATTAGCCCATCGTGCCATACCATGTCGAAAGCTTTAGAGAAGTCTAAGAAGATGCCTGTGGTATATTGTTTATTTAGTTGTCCTGTCTTAATATCTTGTTCTAGTCGGGCGAGGTTATCTAGGGTTGAGCGGCCAGGAGTGAAACTGCTTTGATCTGGGTTTATGATGTGATTTTGGGTTAAGTAATGTTGTAATCTATTTTTAGCCATTGATTCCATTACTTTACATAAGTTTGAAGTTAGGGATATTGGTCTATATGAGTTAGCTTGATTAGCTGGTTTATTAGGTTTAGGGATTGGTATGACTAGGGCCTGTTTCCAGGGAGTAGGAACCTGTCCGTTTAGGTAGATGAGATTGTATAGTTTGAGTAGTGCCTGGAGTAGTTTTAGGGGGAGTTTTTTAATTATTTGGTAAGAGGTTAGGTCTAATCCTGGGGCTGTGCCCTTTTTCCTGTTTTGGATTACGTAAAGGAGCTCCTCCATTGTGTAGGGTTGATTTATTTCTAGATTGTTATTGTTTGGTTCTTTTGTGGGTTTGTTTTCTGTTTTAAGTTTATCTTGGAATTTTTGGCTGAAGTTGCTGTTACTGCTAACGGCCGAAAAGTGGTTGGCGAGATTATTTGCTTTTTGGGCGGGGTTGGTTGAGTTGTTAATGTTAGGGGTTTTTTTTTATGTCGTTTTAAGCCTCTAATGGCGTGGATTTTGCGCCAGACCGTTCTGGCATCTGTACGGTTATTTATACCTTCGCAGAATTTTTTCCAGTCTCTACTTTTGGCTATTTGGACTAGTTTTTGAACCTGGTGGTTTAGTTCGTGGGCTATGTTTAAATATTTGTAGTCGCCTTTTGCTTTATTGAAGGCTGATTTACGTTTTCGTCTAGTCTGTTCTATTTCCTCATTCCACCATGGTACCGTCGGTTTGCCTGTCTTAGATGTTTTGAAGGGGATGGAGGTTTTGGCTGCGTTTATTATATAGTCTGTTAGGTTTTTACAATAGGTTTCTGGATCATTATTTTCTATTTCGTTTAAGTTAGCTTCGTTGCAGATATCTTGGAATTGGTCCCAGTTAGCTTTATTGTAATGGAATTTTGGTTCTTGGTTTTCTGTTTGGATTGGTACGTTTGTATTTCCTATGGTTATGTTTATGGGGAAGTGGTCACTACCTAGCGGGACGTCGTGCACTTCCCATTGAGTGCTTAGGGCTAGATCTGCGGTGCATATGGTGAAGTCGATAGCCGACATTTTTTGGTTTATCTTATCGTACCTCGTGGGTTGGTTGCTATTAAGGAGTACTAGGTCGTTTGTTTCTATCCATTCAGAGATTAATTTGCCATGATTATCTATTTTATCATCTATGCTCCATGTAGGATGGTGAGCGTTAAAGTCTCCTAGGAATATATATAGTAGATTTATCGCTTATTTTGAGTAGTTTGTTTAGATCCTCAGGTTGGACTTTTTGTTCCACCCAGTGGTAAATATTTATGATGTTTATGTTTCGGTTATTTAATGTGATTTTAATGCCGTTGGCTTCTAGGTTTGGCGTGTCTATTTTTATTTCTTCGTAATTTATATCTTCCCTGATAAATATGATTAGTCCTCCTGCGGCTCTTCTTGTTTTCGGTTTAGCTCTGTCAGTTCTAACTGAGTTGTAGTTAGGTAGTGTGAATTTCGATTTTTTTTGAGAATTTGGTTTCCTGTATACAAGCAATGTGAGGGCCTTTATTTAGTTTAAATTTAGTTTTTAGTTCATGGCCGTGGGAGGTGAGTCCGTTGGCGTTCCACTGAAAAATATTTAGTCCTTCCATTATTGGTTTCGGGTGATTGGTGATTTAGTTTTTAGTTTTTATTTTATTCGGTGAGTTCTTTTAGATGGAGGTTAAAGAGGAAGAAGGGAAGATCGGTTAATTTTAGATTGAAAGCTACTTTGTGGAAGGATTCCATACTAGCTTTTGGTGAGTTTTGACTATGCATGTATGCTAGGAGTAAGGTGAGGTTATTTAGGTTTGGGGTGTTGGCTGGTTGGGAAGTTTGGTTTGTTTTAGTTGGAGTAGTGTCTATTGTTTCCTCAGTAGTGGAGAAATCTTCGTCATGGGTTGGATTAGGTTTAGCTGGTTGAGTTTCCATGGGGGAGGCATGTGATGTGGAGGGTTGTGAAGGTGTTGGCGGGATGGGTGTAGCTGATGTTTTCTTAGTGTTTGTGTTTTGTTGTTGTGCTTGCTTGTGGGAGAGTGTTGTTGCCATATGGGCTGTAGGGTGCTTGGATGAGGGTCGTGTTGTGGTGGTCATTTTGAGGTTTGTTTTGCATGCGGGGGTTGATGTTTTGGCTATGTGAGATGTGGGAGGGTTCGTGGATGGCTGAGTGGCTGCTTGTGTGTGTGAGGTGGGTGCGGTTTCTCGGTAAGGGTCCCAGACAGAGCTGTCGGTTATGGGTGTGGTGTTTGTTTGTGGGATGGTGTTTGGGTGTGGTGTAGGGAGGAGTGGTTTAGATGCAGGTGTAGCAAATTTTCGTGTTTGGATTTTAGCCGTTTCTATGTTTATGTGTTTGTTGGCCTGCTGGGTGAGTGTGTGTCTGTGTGGGCATTGGTTTGAAAGTGAGGTGTGTTGGGTGGATTTGCAGTGGATGCACCAGGGTGTGCATGTGCCTGGGCAGTCTGTTTGTGCGCATTTTTTACATTTAGTTTTAGGGTATGTGCATTGGGAAGCAGCGTGGTCGTATTTGAGGCACTTTGAACATTGCTTAACCTGCTTTATATAGGGTTTGACTTCTAAGTTGGTGTGGGCTCCGAAGGATATGTGTTTGGGGGCTTTAGGGAATTTAGCGGTTTTTTTAAAGTTGATTATGACAATGGAGGTTGGGACAGTTTTTCCGTTTCTAGTTGAGGTTATTCTGCGCGTGCTGGTGATTAGGGGTTGAGGGTTTTGGTCTTGGTTTATGTTAGCTTCTAGAGAGTATAATTGTAAGTCCTCAGTTTTTTCCCTTGGGTTAACCCTAATTACGCCTCGTGTATATTGTTGCCAATTAGGTGTTTGTTTGATTACCGTGACGTGGAATATTTGAGTTATTTTATTTGCTGCGTTGTAAGATTCTCGGTTAGGAAAGATTATCTGGTATCCTTTGTTGGCTTTTTTAATATTGTTGTAATTTATTTTTTGTCTTTTGAACCAAAGTCCTATTTTTTCTGCCGAAAGTTCTGGTGAGAGAGTGGTGCCTGAGCCTGAAGAAGTAGAGGGCGAAGGTGGTGAGGAAGGCGGCGGCCGGGGAGGATGTTGGCGATGGAGGTGGAGTGGATGTGTCGAGTTTGCGTTTTTTGGTGTTTTGTGGTGGCGAGTTAGCTGGTTTGGTTGGGGTGGTGTATGTCGTGTTTTCGCCATACTCGGTCGGGACGATGTTTTCGAGTGACCTCCCAGAAGTGTTGTGCGCTTCCGCAGGCGTGGGTGAGTAAGGAGCTGGAATGTCTGCGAGTGTGGCGTTGCGGGTGTCAGTCATATTGTTTGGGTGTTGTGTTGGAGAGCGTGTGTTGTGGTGAGTGGTGGTGGAGTGTTTTGGGGAGGTGAGTTGGTTTGTTGTTTTTACTTGGTGAGTTGTGTTTAGGAGGCGGAGGAGGTTGCGGTGGTTATTTGTTGTTGGTTTTAGTAGGAGGGTTTGGGAAATGGATTATTTATTGAAGATTAAGTTTGATTCTGGAAGGCTGGGATAAGGTGAGACAAGTGGAAAGCGGGGATTAAGAGATATTTAGTCGAAGGAGTGGAGGTATGTGAGTGGTGGGCGTGGGTGGTGAGTAGGAAAGAGCGAGCGTTGTGTTTAGGAGAAGGGGGGATTAGGTGTTTTTTGTTTTTAGGAGTTGGGTCAAAGGGTGTGTTTGAGTGGTGGGCGTGGGTAGTGAGTAGAAATGAGTGCGAGCTGTGTTAGGGAGATGCTAGCCTAAGGTGTCAAGATCCCATCTCCCAGACAAAGGATATGTCTACATAGTCTTATAGATTACCTGGAACTATTTTATTTAAGTATATCTGTCATCACCTAACGGGGTATATTAGAATAACATTACTTCAATTAAGACTCATTAAGGATTAGCCCCCATACAAGCTCGTCTATAGTGCATTAAGGATTAGCCCCCATACAAGCTCGTCTATAGGGCATTAAGGATTAGCCCCCACACAAGCTCATCTATAGTGACACCATAATCTCTTTCAAAGCATCCGGTAAATATGTCAACAAGATTAGTGCCAGTCCAACAGGATTAACAGGGTTTAGTATTCCCCTCTGTCTAGCCATCCATTTAGCTTAGGACACAACCAATCGTGTATCAACCAATCACTTTCCTTTTTATTGTTCAAATTTTTGTTAAATACATACTGTAGCCAAGTTTTAACAGAGAAGGGGTTTGACTCTCTTACCAAGCAGACCTCTCTCCCACAGCCCAGAGTGTGTACCGACTCTCTGTGGCACCCTCAGTTATTTTCTAAGTATATTGTAAATTGTTAATTGTTCTTGTAAATAAAATTGTGATTAGTCTCCTGTGACTCTGGCTCTTTGCTGACTAATTCCCCAAGAAAACCAGCACGTCATATGGAAGGTATTGTTCACCCAGAACAGTTCCATGATAGATCACCAATACATCATCAGAGACATTAATGTCGGGTGGCCGGGTAGGGTTCACGACGCGAGAGTCTTTGGTAGTTCTATAGTCTACAATAAAGGGGAGACAAATGACTTGTTTCCGAGCTGCCCCAAACCACTGCAATTACCACATAAACAGGTGTCAATGCCTGTCGTTATCGTTGCAGATGCAGCATATCCTCTCAAACCCTGGCTTAAGAAGCCGTACACGCACATTGCTAACTTGTCAATTTCACAGAAAACCTTTAACTACAGATTGAGTCGTGCCAGAATGACAGTTGAAAATACATTTGAACGCCTAAAGGGAAGATGGCGTCGTCTCTTTAAGCGCATGGATGTTGGCGTTGAGTTTGCTAGCAATGTGGTGACGACTTGTGTGATTTTACATAACCTGTGTGAAATGCACCGTGAGGCCTACATAGGACATGAAGTAGAAGATGTTGACCACACCGAGGATGAAGAAAATGATGATGATGCACAAGAGGATGATCTGACATGCGCAAAGCAAATGAGAGATGACATTTCAGTGTACTTTACAGGATTTTGAATTTGAACATTTTAAGGCATACTGAAAGCAATCCATTAATTACGGCAGGTTTTTATTGACTGATGTATCAAAACTGGGTTTAGTAAACATGTACCTTTCTGTGAAGATATCAATAAAACATATTCAGATCAAAATTTCTTTATTTTTATTTCTTTAAAAAATCAGCCAGTCTCGTCATTCATAGCAAGGTTCAGAACAAAACTTAAAATGTAAAAGAACTTTCAATGGGTGACTTCTCTGGCCGGACTGGGCCTACACAAACAAGGTCCTAACTTATCTGCACTCTTATGCTAAGGAAGTTAACGAATGAAAAAACAACAAGTTCTTTGTTCAAATCCGGGAACACAAAAACAACTCTTCAAAGTTGATAAAAGGAGTGAGGCAATTCATCACTAGAGGCATCAGAAGGGTCTGTTGACTGTCGCCGGTCAGGGGTAGAGCAGGCAGCATACTGGATTGTAGGGTTATTCCAACTCGTTGATGGACCAAGCATAGAAGACGATGTTTGAGATGAGGGAGGATTTACCCGCCCAAGAATCATTTGTATCATTCGAAACTGGTGGTCTCTTTCTTCGCGTTTCTGCCTTTCTTCAATCTCTAATTTCTTCCTTCTAGTTCTATTTTCTTAAGTTCGGCATCCACATTTTTTTCTTCAAGTGACATCAAAGATGCTTCAAATTTATTGTTGTTTTCAGAGTAAGATTTCATAATCGAACCAAGTGTGACCTCCAGCTTTGTCTTCCGTTCTCTTTTCTCTAATTTCTTAATTTTCTTCTTTTGTTCGCTCTTCTGTTCATCTTTTTTTCCTTCTTCCTTACTTCCTTCGTCATTTGTCTCGTTCTTCATTCCTGCATCCTTGTTTTCTTCATTTTCGTCACTTACATCAAACTCAGTCCCGCCTCCTGTAGTACCACCAGCCATGTCATCAGGGGTATCTGCAGCCTCCATTTCATCACTCTCACTGTTGTCTGGAGTGTCATCACTTGCCAAACTTTGTGCTCTCCCCATACTTTCTACCACCTTGACGGGGGATGTGGACGGTCTCTGTCCAAGTATTTCATTCAACAAATGATAGTCTCGGCAAACTTTTCTACCTGTACCACTAATCTTCTGATTCTTTTTACAATCCCAGTACGTCCTCTTCAAAGTATGCATTCGTATTTTGCACTGTGCAGCATTCTTTTCAAATCCGTGTATTTTCATTTCCTGGGCTATGATAACATATATTGCACTTTTGTTCTTCTTCGGGTCTCCTAACTGTTCCTCAACATTTTTCTCATTCCAGACAGACAAGAGACACTCCGTCTCTTCATCAGTCCAAGATTGGCCCTTCCTGCTTGGAGGCATTTTGGCATTTGGCGTATGGAAAAGAAATCCAGACAGTAGTCTAGACAATATGCAAATTTCACTGCTGTCGATCGAGTCATGATTTGATTATTTCTGTTCGTTTCACTTGTTTTGTAACAAGTTTTTTCAAACATTTGAGTATTTATAAATTTAAAGTAAAAGAATGGTGCATCTTTTGTCTTACAGAATCACGTTGAATGTAAAAAAAAAAATACACCCTTTGTTTTCTGTTTTATTTGGTGTTCAGTTTCAGCATAATGCAAGTGAATATTAAGGGACAACTAAATGCCCAAAACACTCATTCAAAACTAACCTCTTTTACTAAGTCCTCTTTTACCCTCAAAACACTTCAGGTATTACTAGGCGGAACAGCACTTATGACATGACTTCATGTACTACTTAACTCTTTCAACACCAGTCAACCAGAAGGGTTTACTGCTGTGACACCAGATCCCAGAGATGTGATGAAGCCACCATTTATCAAAGAAAATATCTGCTTGTAAAACATCTTTGCTACTATAAATTATACACAATTTTAAAGGTCTGATCCTATTGTTTATGTTTATCACATTATTTGAATAGTCAATTTAATTAAGTTGACAAATTAATTAAATACAAACATGTAAGCTGAAACATTCATAACGTTCACATTTTGGGACAAGGAAGCGAAAATCCATTTACCTATTTCTTTTTTATTTTCATTGTTTACGTAATTGGAAAAGCATTTTTAAAAGAATTATAAATAGTATCTGTATCATCACCAATCTTCCCGATAACAGCGCCGCTCAGTAACATGAAGAAATAACCCTGTTTTCGAGGCTTTGTATGAATAACACGTTCATCGAAGACTGTCATATGACACATCGCTAGAAAGCTTATTCTTTCATCTACACGCTCTTTTCGTAGTTATAAAACATTATTTTATTGGATAAAAATTGGTTTCTAATTACGCTTTCTTGTCGAAATCTGCTACAAGTTCGTGATTGGTCAGATTTGAGCACGTGACCTAAGACAGCCAATCAAATTACATATATACAGCAAATTTCAGATTTTGACGATTTTTTTGTTAAATCGTGCTATTCTGAACGTTTTAAGCAGGATATGGAGCTTTGTGGATGTATCGGGCTAGGTTACGAACTGTGATAAAGATTGTTCATGCATATATTTTTCTATTAAACATTGTGTCTGAGCCGAGAATTCGATGGGACAAAACCCGAGATGTCATTTGATTTACATTACACGCGATCGCACGAAAAGATGGAAATAATAACTTAGCCGTAAGTTTGACAAGTTTTAGATATATATTTTGTTGATTTGATTTATTACTTTGTATACTATATTTAAAGATTTGCAAGAAACGTCTTTATTTTGCTCTTTGACATGTTCAATGTGGACCTGAAGTGTTTGTCCCAAATTTATTTTCAATAACATTGCGGGAAATAGTGAATAATTTTTTAATCTATCAATCAAAAATGATAAATTGAAATGTAACACGTAAACGGTAAAAAACTAACATCATTAACATAGAAATATGTTAAGCATGTTAAACTTGATAAGCATGAATTGTTTTACCGAATCCCTATGTAAGGATTTTGAATCGATTCAAGAATGGGAAATTATAAAAGATCGATGTATTCGGGATCGATTAATCGTCCCAACTGTACAGAACACGCTGTCATATTGTTGTAGTAAAGCATGGAACTTATAGCTTGTGTCCTTGGGGAGTATATTGTGAGGGTCGACCTGCATATTCTCAGAGAAGAAGGAAGATGACGTATTTTGTGATTGAACATTTTGTGTGTGTTGTTGAGTAATGTCAGAAGAGTCTGTAGTGAGCACAGCATGAACAGAACAAAAATGTTCATGTTTTCTTAAGGCCTGAGGATTGTTTGACATATACACATGCACAAAAGTTAAGCGCCACCCATCATTTTTGTGAGCTGTTACTTTTGGCACTTAATGATGACTATTATAACGAGATGTACGATTGTTATAAGCCGTATATGTAAACCTCATGTAATGCAAAAGTTGTCCCAAAGCAAGTTTATCTTGTGTTCCAAAAGAATATGAGCAGAGAGGAATTTTACCGAAAACAAGGAATTCAAGGATTAAAAAACATTGAAAAACGTTTTTAGTCATGTAACTGTCATGATATCAGCAGACAATATCAGGTGTCACATAGACACCCTAGGGAGTGCAGAGTCTATTGCAAGACAGAAACGTCAGTAACGTGTGTATGATCCACGGACATTGACCACAGCTTCAACCCTACGCCTCATACTCATTACAAGTATGAATGCTTCTCTGAGGCAAACGGATCCATTCTTCACGAAGTGCGGCTTCAAGTCAAGCGAGATTTTGAACTGGGGGATCACGATGTCTGATTTTCCGGCCAAGAATGTCCCAGAGATGCTCAATCGGATTAAGATCTGGACTACAGGAAGAGTGGCAATAGCGTCTTGACGCAAATAAGCCAAAACTGCCCGAGATCTGTGTGGTCTAGCATTGTCGTCCATGTAAACAGGTCTTGTCTGAAGACGATGGTTGTCAAAATGAGGGACTACCAGTGGACAAAGAACGGCATCTTGGTATTATTGACCATTCAGGTTTCCACGAATTGTCACCAGCGGGAGTTTGCAGCCGAAGGAAACACAACCCCATATCATGACAGACCCCCGCCACATGCTAATGTCGAATGTTACGTTGCCTCCAAACACGTATTCGATCATCAACAGTTCGTAGCAGCATTCGACACTCGTCAGACCAATGGATCCTTCTCCAGTTGGCTAAGTTCCATCGACTACGGGCACGAAACCATATCAGACGATTCCGCGTGTGCCTCTCAGTCAGTTTAGGACGTTTTACTGGTCTTCTGGCGTTGTAACCAGCCGCTCTGAGGCGACGCCTTACGGTCATCGTCGAGAGTCTCTGATTGGTAATCCACTGCAGTCTTAAATCTGTTGAAGTGGCAAATGGATTCCGTCTGACTATCCTGAAAAGACGTCTATCCTCTCTGTTAGAGGTCTTTCTTGGCCTACCATACCTATGCCTGTCATTGACATCATTGGTTTGACCATGTTTGACAATCAAACAAGTGATAAAACTGTGATGACGACCCATTTGTCTTGCAATGGCCCTGCATGACATGCCAGCATTTTTCATGCCTATCACTTGCCATCTTTCAGCGTTTGTTAACTTTCTCCTCACCATGGCTGATTTTCAACCTTTATTGGAAGGGGAATCTCACACAGGAGCAAAATGCAACCACGTGTCTGAAACTTGAATTTCACTATTTATAGGGTAGGGGAACTGCAGCAACACGTAAAGCACGCTTTCCTTGTGGTATCTGGACAAATTTGGGTTCTTGAAACTATGGAAGCCTAATTCAGTCATACATCATCATATTTCATGTTTCTGATTCCCACACGTGAAATCAAGAGACTATGAATATGGTGGCGCTTAACTTTTGTGCATGTGTATATTAGGGATTCTAACACGACCAGATAAACATGGCAATACACTTGGGGGAGGCCATGATGTAGATAGTGATGAACAAGATGGAGGAGTGTCCTCACGTGGTTCGATAGCGACAAAGTCATTTGTTCTGTACTCCTCAGGTACAAGTACCTCCAAGTAGTCACCAGGTGGTTGTGCTCCCCGGAGCCCTCACTACAACAGCTCTCCTCACTGTGTGCATATCCTGGTCGTCATTTGATGTGTAACACAGGTGAATATTATTTGCAAAGATAATACGTTTCAGTGCCGGGCGTATGGTAATGTCATTAAGTGACAAAAATGATATACCAGCAAGTATCTCAACATCAAGGCTTTCTACTACAAGACCCTCAAAATACAGCTCTCTGTTGTCTCTGTGCACAGTGAACTTTGTTTCACCAACAATGTTTAGTTTCGACAGTCCATCCACCTGTCTGGCAGATTGAGTGCTTTCGTTGATAGAAACCCCAAGTGCCTTGGCTGTATTGGCTGAAATCATGTTGCCTGTTGCTCCTGAATCGAGAGTGAGGCGAACACACCGGTGGTGGAAGAAGGCATCCATGTAAGGAGATTCCTCAACGTGGACTCGCCTTGCTGATGTGTTATTACCTGGTAAGTCTTTTACATCAATATTTGAGTACAAATCCTCCTCATCACTTGAGGGTGTATCATAAAAAATGTGTCCGATCTGTCTTGCCTTCATCATATACTTGCGATCACTCTCCGGTAAAAATTTGCATTCACTCAAAAAGTGGTTTACATTGGACCGTTTTGCTGCTGTGCAGATCCGACAAGATTTTGAATTCTGAAAAGATCGCTTTGGATACTAGCTACGCCACGAGGCCTGAGATCGCATAACCTTCACATCTTCTGATATGTGTATTTCCTCTAACAATGAGTCCAAAGCCTGAGAGAATCAGGTTTGATTGAGGCAAGAGTGCGTGAACGTAACTCGGTCCGTACCGTTGCTTAACTAAGCCAGGGAGGTCTTTGTGTAGAAGTCGTAGCAATGTCAGTACTGTAGCGTAGCAAAACGGAGTACTTTTTGTAGTAAATTTGAATGTAAATTTCACATAAGGATAAGCATGTTATCTTTATTTTCTGGCGGTTTGAAATGAAATGACGTTTGGGATTATCTGCCCTTGGGCAGAGGTGAAGGAAGAGAATAAAATATGGCGGCAAAAGAACGGCGTCTAGTTGTCTGTGGTAGCCAGAATAATTACAAGATGTAGAAGACAGGTCCCACGACGCAACATATAGTGGAGATGTAAAAACGATCCCTTATCCTTTCGGTCTCATATAGTGAACATGTCCTCAATAAATGCTGTTAAACGCTGGTATAAGTCCTCTGGTCTCTCATCTACCTCTAAGTGAATGTCATCAAAGTCAAGAAAATGGCCTCCAGTTAACTGAAACCCATAATGAAGGCGAATTGATTGCCACATGTACGGTACTGAAGTTGCTCACTATTGTACGCCTTGATATGACTGGACAATAGTTGGCAATCTTGCCTAACATTAGTTCTAAAGTTCTAACTTTTTGAACGGCAGTTTTACGCCGTGCCTCGGCGACGCCCTCGCCATCGTCAGTGAACCCCCTGTTTGGGTTTGCATGAGATTTCTTTAGCCAACTAACACCATTGATAAAGGTGTAAATGCGGTATCTGTTTATAATGTGTACAACAAATTTTGTTTCCATCCCTCAAAGGAATTAATTTTCTTACACACCTGTGGGTGAGAAACCCATTTGAGATAACTGGTATCAAACATGTGTGAGATCAAATTCCAGGCCCGTGATTGGCTACTCCATGGTGATGACCTGGGGTCAGATGATGACGGACTACTTTCCTGAGTGTAAGTCTTTCATAAGTAGCTCGTGCTTCAGTCGAATGTTCACCTACGTCTGTATTGAACAGCAAGACCGTGTAATTAATAATAAAAATAAACAAACTCGTCCTCGTCTGCGAGTTTGTTTGTTATTATTATCAGTTACATTGTCTGTTTTTATGGCAACATTATCGTTTTTTCAGAGTGTAAACCCCCTGGATGCCACAGCGACACATATGTCCCTTCTCTTCAACCCTCACTTCGAAATCGAATAAAATTCACAATACATCACGCAGAATCTTCACAGTTTTGAATTCCCCCTTCTGTTAATCATTTACTGTCATTTTAGGCAATTCAAAATTACTGAAAGTGACTGAAAGTTAGGTACATTGTAAATCTCGCCAAATCACAATTCACGGCGTTATATAAATATTTACTGTGTGTTTAGAAATCTAAATATCGGATATTAACTCGAATAATTAAAGTAGAAAACTAGCATATTAGTGATCACGGGTATCACATCACTAATGACAATTCTGAAACGTCGCTGATAAGCCTAGAATCGTTTAGAATGTTTTGGAAAATACGCATATACGAACGCCGAAGTGTACGTTCCGCCATATTGGATTGTTTACAAAATGACGGTTATGAGACGCCTATTCGATCAGGTGTATTTCAAACTCAGCTGCTATACATGCATCCCTGAATTCCTCATACATTTTCGAAACAATGGATAAATGGTCTTTGTCACCAATGCAAATTATCTAGATGAAATCATGCGAAATAAATTAGGTATGGAAACGAAAACTGTACTTGCTGAAATGTAAACAAAGCAAAATTCAGATTTTACACTGTGTAGCATTTTTAGAGGTACTTTCGACTAATTGTTGCATACATTGGCTCCGCGCGTTTGAGAATATTCATGGGAAGAGTATCGTTGCACTAATTATGGAATTACACATATATACAATACAATGATGTGGTAAATTCAACAGAAGCCGTAAAAGTTTCCGTCCTGTGTGACGCCATGACTGACGCTAAATCACGCACAACGATGACGGTAGTTGTCTGAATTTCTGACTAATTCTCTTTGAAACATTGGAAAACATGGTAAACAAATAACAGTACGCAGATTGTCAGAATGATTCTGATTACCTACGTGACACATTTATGTGTATACGATCCCTCAATCAATGAAAACCTTCTCTGGAAATCCCGCGTACTGTTGTCAGTGAACACGCCATTTTATAAAAGTCGGTCACCGGTAGTGATGTCATACGGAAGTAAACATTGTTGTACATATTTGGTAATTTCTTTGAGGTGTAAACTTTCAACTCGGCACCCAGCGTGTTCTTGGTTTATGTCTAGTATGCATTTTCATCATCGCCTTGATAATCCACAGATATGACGGAAACCTTTTTTGTGTAGGGTCACATTATTTATGAGTAGTAAGCAGCACATAGGATGGCGTCACTTATGACAGAGGTGTTATGTATTAATGCGCTACTGCAATCATGAGAATAGACAAAATTCATCGGTTCGATGCTAAAAAGGTGCGATTTTAGGGTGTGTAAGAAACAGATTACTGCACTCGTGCCTGTCAGATACCATTGATCTTACAACTCGTTGTTACAAAGCGTATCTAACTCGCTTTCGCTCGTTAGATACGTTTTGAAACAACTCGTTGTAAAATCAATGGTATCTGACAGACACTCGTGTAGTAATCTCTATGTCTCATTCTTTGTGAGAATCCACTGTTTTGGAGCCCTGTGTGTTTGTGCCATACGTAAGTTAATAGCGCGTGCTAATCATAACATCGATGCGTTTAATCGATCCTAGTGAGAGCGTGACCCTGCGATATCGCCTTGGAGAGGTTTACCAGTGTCATCGGTTGCTACACAAGGGTGAATACGTTTACACGCTGTCACCACGCTGTCACGTTACTTATCACCCAATGCGATACCTACACACCAGGAACACGCTTGTAAAACTTCAGTGTTTAATGGCAGATGTTACAGAGGCCGGGCAAAGAAGATAATTCTGGTGACTTGCCATTATAATAACCACAAACAATAATGTTGGCGCTATTGTTGTGAGGAGCTAGACAGACAGTGACGCTACACCCCTTGTTATCACCTCTTCCCGAGGCAAGAGAGTTAATTACCTGACTTTTAGTCAGTTAACTGTCTTGCCTCGGGAAGATGGTTATAACGCAGACTATTCGCGATTAACATGGCCGTCCGAAAAGCGATGATCCGACGATAATTCTATACAGTATCCTTGAAGTCTAGATCTAGATTTCTAGATGCTAATTATTTTATTTTATTTACTTTTGCGAAATTATGATAGGTTCATCTTTATAGAGAAGGCAGTTAACAATGTCATACATGACACAAATAAAAAATACTGGCCGCTCAAAATTCTGATGCATGATATCGGGCGCCTAAAGGCATATATATATATTGCCTATGAGTCAGCTACACAATTAGATCTATAAAGGTTTCATAGGCTTAGGCGCGTTATCCCGGTATTACTGTTAATTTCATCAGTAGCGGGACATTACCTATCTAATAATAGACATTGCAGTATTCTTAATATAGCTCTGACAGCTGAAACATTGTCCGGAGACGGAACGTTGTTATCATACGGGCCATTTTCGTGCCGAACAGTACATTTTCTAAACAACTTATTAACAACAGTCTTCATATAAAGCCGACATCCTCCCTGGGCTTTTTCAGAAATGGGTAAATAAATTTTATTTTTAAATTTCATACTTCTTTATAACAATTGTTGATATACATAAAATTTCTTGTTACATACATGCTCTTTTAAAAAGATATTTTTTCATGTAGTAATGTAAGTTGTTAGGAGATAGTAATAAAATGTGTTGGCTGACGAAAGATGGCGGAAAGTGCCAACAAACAGCTGACCGGGAATTTTAGCGGTCATTTTATATACACAAAGATCTATTGCAATGTTAGCAACAGTATTGAATTAGGCATATTTGTAAACATTTGAAGTTAGAAAGATGGATAACCTTGTAGGTATGTTTGACCCAACAGCTGCCACGGAACTTCCTGCAAGCCTGCCTCCAGAGGTGAGTAGGCCTACTGAGTTTTAGATCAACAATGAGAAAAATCTTACAACAGTTTTACATGAAGTTTATTTATCTTCATGTGTGCTGTTTATATACACATGATCTAAATGCTTTCTTGTTTATATTCTTTTATGACAATATGTATTGTTCGTTAAACGAAAACCCGTCAATGGCCAAGGAAGTAAAATGGTTGTCTGCTATTATATGTTGTCTTTTCAAATAATGAACAATTAATTATATTTTGACAACATCCACTTTTTTTTTGTCATTTGAAAACAAACTATCAAATCTTAAACAATTCTGTAATGTTTTACAGTAATATATATCCCCACGTTGTGCCAACGTCTGGACCATCACAAAGTGTCAGCTAAATAATTAAAATATCTTGGCTAACAGTGGCACGACACAAAGGATATTTGAACTGATTACCCAGCAAATCCATGTTACTTCCTTACTATTGAAAGACATTCTTTTATTGACCACTAGGCTATGTTTTTAATTTACTTGAGCCTTTTTGAGGGAACTCATTATTTATGCTAAGATTAACCATGTAAGATCTAGTAAACATAACAGCTGGCTGATGTTAAGATAAGACAACAGATGATTATCATGATTATTTCATGTGATACAGTACCACAAACATTTCAAACACGTGACAATACCCTATGATGTAATTTGTAGTATTTTGATGCCAGTCACACTGGCAAATCAATATGCTGTGACGTCAGGGGTCAGCAACTGTACATAAGCTCCGGCCAACCTTTAGAATACAGTATCACAAACTTTTCATACACGAGACAGTTCCCAATGACATAATTTGTAGTATTTTGTTGCCAGTCAAACCAGCAAAACAATACTCTGTGATGTCAGGGGTCATCGAGTGTGCATAAGCTCCTCCCAGTGATCTATCATCTCTATACGCAATGTCATGGAATACGCCCAGCAGTGTTGAGAGTTTTGAATATATTTTTACTGAATATAGCCTATATTTTATAGCAAGGGCTAGTTTACGAAAGAACACAACCTTGTGTCATCACTAGCCATGCTTATGCCTCCCTCGGTCCTTACAATTATCCACATTAAGTTACACTGTTCCCTACCACACCTTTCTGCCACAAAAATCACCCGACGAATTATTAATGCTATTTCATTCATCCGTAACCGTGAGTTTGACGTCTGACGCCAAGAACTGTTTTCTGTTCGTGCCTTATCGGCTCATTCCTCACCACTTGGTATCTCATGGATTTGGGACGAGTGTACCAAATGGCATCAGGATCACTAGTAAATGCACGTAGACTAAAGTCACGAGACACCATGCCTACCCCTACCCGTAACCTTCATAAGTGTCTGTCACCTATTCGACCCTTTTCGTTCAGTTCCATAACGATGTAGGCATGACTAGGTAAACTGTTCGTGCCATATCGGCTCATTCCTCACCACTTGGTATCTCATAGATTAGGGAATGGGACGAGTGTGCCAAATGGCATCAGGATCACTAGTAAATGCACGTAGACTAAAGTCGTTAGACACCATGCCTACCCGTAACCTTCATAAGTGTCCGTCACCTATTCGATCCTTTTCGTTCAGTTCCATAACGATGTAGGCATGACTAGGTAAATTTGCGCTTAGTTTCACAGTGCTGACGTAGCTCAGTCGGTTAGCTGTCAGGCTAACAATCCGAAGGTTATGAGTTCACGTCCGGCGGATTATCACAAAAACTGGTTACTTGTTTTTGAAACATGTGACTTACGTCAGAGATCGTCTTCCCGAGAAGTTGTGGTACTGTATTCTGAAGGTGCTGCCAATTTTGTAATTAAATGGTGATCAGGATATTGATTAGTTTATTGACTACCAAGAGCGATAAAACTATTTATCATATCATGCTTAGGTTTGTTAAAATACATTTCTTGTTGCTTATGACCCTTCCGCGCCAAATATGTGTTCACTTTTTGGAAATGCCTCATGCATGCTAGTTTTGTTTTTGCTTGAGATTCCAACATTTTGCATATACCATTCATACTGCAGGAGTCAATTTAACTGTTGGCCCGTGGCCAGTTAAAATTACTAAGGGCTTGCTGACACATAAAGACAAAAGTAGATGGTCTGTCTGGCTAGTCAAAATTTCACTGATTCTTCATGCATGTTTAATTTTTTTTAAGTGGACACTGAATTGACTTATGAATCATGTAAGTGTGATGAGAAAATATTTAGGGGGGATGAGGTCTTGTGAATGGTTAACTAAAAGAATGATTTATGCCATTATATCTGTAGAATGACAACTAGCTGCGACATTTATTTGCTCATAAATCACCACGAAATGAGGCAAATAGAAGCCAAGATTTTATCTCAGGGAGCAGGGAAAGGTGTTTCAGGAGTGAAGAGTTTTAAGATTTTCAGAGGCCCGCTAGGTGGCTAGGTGACCACAGGTTCGGTCACTTCGTAGGCCAGTTAGTTTGGAGAAGGAACAAGCCTGCTGGCTACATACAAATTTGTTGTTAAATCTACCCCTGTTGTGTGTCAGATTTGCAGGAGCACCAAGCTGTAGGGTTATGAGACCAGTGAACATCTAGCTGGGCTAGTTTTTTTCCCCAAATCGAGCTATTTTACATAAACCGCTTGTCCAAAATGTGATGTGAAATAGTTGTTATAACCAAAGGCGTTTATGCCTGAGCTGTCTGTGGTCTATGTGGCACTGGGCCCATCTCTTCCAGGATAAGAACTTACCACAAGCCTGCCAGTATTCCTGCGAGCTAGTAAAAATTTCAAGGGCATTTTATCTTTACCTGGGCTAGTCAAGCTTTCATGTTTAGTTCTAAACCCAAGAAATCAAGTTCATACTCCAAGATGTAGTGGTAGTGGCCATAACATATCTATTTCATAGATTTGTAATTACTGAAAGATTAAAAAACTTCATCTTGCACAATTCTTTTGACCATTCTTGACATCCAAGGCTTTTAATAATCATTATGATGTGGATTCATAACACTACACAAAAAATGAAAGCCTTATGTTCAATTTCTGTCTGCTGATAATCTTTCGTAACAAAACAATTACAGTAAATTTGGAAATAGTTCGCCTATCACATACAGCAAAGACATAAGTCGCTTACACAGTATCAGTAATCACCACTAACATGAAATAAAATATATAATATAATTCGCATATTAGTTAATCCATTTGACCTTGCATGCTCCCGTGACCCTGCAAAAATGAAAGCCTTATGTTCAATTTCTGTCTGCTGATAATCTTTCGTAACAAAACAATTACAGTAAATTTGGAAATAGTTCGCCTATCACATACAGCAAAAACATAAGTCGATACACAGTATCAGTAATCACCACTAACATGAAATAAAATATATAATTTAATTCGCATATTAGTTAATCCGTTTGACCTTGCATGCTCCCGTGACCCGGAAACAGTTGACGATACATCAACATGCCACATGCAAGTTTCTCGGTATCTTGTATTTGAACTTCTGTTGATATTTAAGAATCACCATTCGATGTTACGGTGAATATAAATGGAACATGATTCATATTTCTGCGATGTACATGCTGATAAGTTTCACTACAACAAGTGTATCCCACGTAATACGTCTATGGATATCGTCGATCAGCAAGATCACCCTCTACAACAGGTGCACGAAAATGGGCTTGACAAAACGTGTTTCAAAATAACATCCCCGCGTTGCTGAATATGATAGGGTATATATAAGCAATAAAATGCTACGTACATATTTTCTGTGTTAGTACCACATTACATTTGGAATAGTTTTCCTTTCGGGAATACATTCATAGATTCTAGCATGATTTTAGAACAGTTTCACGAAGGATTTCTAAATTAATTCCAAAAATATGAAGACCACCATGATTGCGTATTGATGATAGATTTGTAATTGTTTAATTATTTACAGCTGTTTACAGGTTTTAAAATTTAAGTTATATTTAGCAGTTATTTTTTTCGACAATGATGGTGTGTGGGGACAGTAAATATTGGTCTTTGCATCAGCACAGTGTAACTGATCAAACCTCAATTATTATCTTTAGTTTAAACCTATTTTTTCAACAATTATTATCTTTCACTCTGAAAATCAACTATGTGAATAAGTAACTCTCTGATGTCATCATTTTAATTTTAGTATTCCATGAATAATGAATAAATCATATCCTTAACATATACATACTAAACTCATATGGACTTTAATCTTGTGCATTATCATGATTATGTGGTTTGTTTCCAAATAAAACAATTCTGAAATATAATTTAATAGGAATATGATACATTAATACAGTAACAGTACATAACATTTTTGTTTGTTTAATCACAAGAACCATAGTGGCACATAAGCTGGTAAGCTTTCTTAGAAAATGCCATCTCAGTCTTCTGGGAGGAATGAAAAGAAACATGCCTGTGTACATGTTTACCCTTGCCAGATGTATTTTTTCCAGTCAGCCAATCCATTGCATTTGTTCACCTTGTGTGGTCTATTTTATACATACAGGTACTGCTTCCAACCTGTTTTTCCTTTGTATGCAATCACAGTATCACAACTTCCTTAACTGGTGTGTATAAAAGTATCACTGTCATCATGAAAAAAAAATTATAAAGGAAAGTCATATTTTCATTCAAAAACATATCTGTCTTTCCTTGAATACTCTTTGTCTAAGTGCCAGAAATGTCAGTGTCATAAACAAATTAAAAAAAGATTTTCATAAGGACTTTTCTTAGATAGACCTAGATCTAAGTCAAATCATGTGACAAGTTAGGTAGAATTATAACCTAAGCCCTCATTTCTGAGGTGTCCATATTTTTCACAATTTTATATATTTTTAGGACAAAACGTGATCCGTGTTGATCTGCCTGTTTTGTTATGTAAAACAAATTCTTGTCTTAAAATGAAAAAAAGGAATCAGACGAAATTTTTTTATCCCATTGATTCACGAAAACCAGTTGAAATGTACACAGGTGACTTTTGTACCCAAAATTTCTAGTAATTTGTTACCCAAATGGGTATGTGATTTTGTAGATCTACCTAGTATTATTCAAAAGATATTCATTAATTTTGGTGTCTTAAACTTAACATAATATCACTTTCCTATCAAAACAATACATTCTAACTTAGGTTTAACCTCTTCTAACTGGCCTCTTCTTCAGTGACAAGGCGTCAATTTTCCCTCAAAACTAAACTATCAATTTCAAGGATCAGTCATAATCATATTATGAACTTGATGAAATATTGTTTTATGTGTTCTGTTCATCTACATGAAAACATAAATATAATTATAGATCTATTGTCTTATTTTCTTAGGTACAAATTCACAAAGAATTTTGTGTACAATTTAATTTGTTTTGGGTACAAAATCACATATAGGAGCCTAGAATCTCTATATATATTTTACACTACCTCGTCGTGTACCAAAATTTTATCGGTTCGGAGGACGGGAGGTTCTCAGAAAGTTTTCAACAACATCTTTAAAATTTTAAATTTTTCTTTTTGTATGTTAGAACAATAACAATATTATGTTGTTATTATTTTGGCATATCAATATGTTATATTGCTCTCTGTTGCGTTCGTTTTCAGAAATATTTTAAAATTAAAATCATCGAGCGTGATAACAAAATTACGGTTTTGGATTTAGACTTACACATTTGATGGCGACAATCACGAAGAAATATGAAACAAATAGGAGCGACGACTGCTCTCCAGATCAATAAATAGTAAATAGTTGACGTAAAATAGGAAATTATGTATTTTCTTTTGAATTTGAATCTATTTCGGAATTTCTTTATGATAGCTTACCAACTTTTGCATATTTTGCTTCCATGTGTCACATGCGGTACGTGCTTCCGGTTTCAGATATGATAGCTAAAATTGCAAGTATTTTGATTATTTCTCATAAACTGCATTATTTTGCTATTGAATGGTTTACCTAGAATGTATATCAGTTCAGATTTTTCGTATCTTCCAATATTTGTCATTTTTCGCAGTGTTTGTTGACTTTGTTCAACTCAACAAATCGCGAGTTAGGCCACGCCCAAACGTATCACTGATGTTTGTCGGCTTGCCAATGTGTCCGAAAGTTTATCAAATGAAATCATTTGCAAACTCTTTAAAAATGATTTTTTTTTCAAAGATTTATACATGCGTGTCAATAATTCTAGAAAATTAAGTTAGATGTAACAAAATGATTGTAATAGTCTAACGGGATAACTATGCATGTGGAGTTGTTTGTTTACCGCCGTTGCCATGTTCGTACAAGTTCCATCCAATCAATGATGTTAAGATTCAGATTGTTTTTGTTTACAATTAGTTACACAGAAAGTTGCTAATTTTTAGAAATTAAGGAACACAAGTGTTTTCCTTTCGTCAGCAAACAAAAAATTATGATCGAATAGGAAAAATGATGAAATTATAAAGAAAATATCGGACTGCATGCCGCTCAACGTGAAGTGCCAAAAGTCAACAATGGCCGTTTCTGGTAGTTGTGTGCCGAGAAGTTTGGTCGAACTTTTTTAACTCGCGATATTTTCTTTTTGAGGTAAATAAATGACTGAAAGTTTTGATATTGAGCAAGCTGAGCATTTATGCATGTCATACGTAATTTAAATGTTACGCAAAGCCTTCATGGTAAATAGATAAGGCGAGTTTTATTTTGAGGTGTAGTCATGCTATACGCCTGTCGAATGGGTTCGACATTAGATGCACGGGAAGTGACACCTCTGTCGAATGGGTTCGACGTTAGCGTGCAGAGCTTTAAGACAAAACTAAGTGAGTGAATGTTTAAAATTGGACATAAATATTTCAATTTTTAAAACTTGCATGCTACTATGGCTACAACATGTACAACAAAATTAGTTTTATTGATTCAGATGGCCATACCTTTTTGTGTGATGTGGGAGTATTTCGGACTTACATGATGCATATTATATGCAACGATTGCATCGTGTTAACAGTCAAGTCGTCAACTTTTGTTAAAATGGTATCTAACGAGAATGAGTGTAGTATTCCCTAGATATGGTTGGAAGCATTCTCCGATAGTGAGGATTCAAAATTGTACAAATGAAGGGGCTGAGGGGCGGGGCCAGATAGGGGTAATTTGGCGCTATTGCTTTAAACGACTTCTTCTCTGGAACTAAACATAGATATCAACCATATTTGGTTGGAAGCAATTTGATTTGTATATAAAAACTTTGTCTTTGTTTTCATTTATGTATCACTCCGATTGCTTTGCCTTTAAACCGTTACTACAAAAGTTATTTCCCATTGGACGTTAAGTTACATTTCTAAAATGGCTGATTAGATTTGTACTAAGTTTAGTACATAAATATGGCCAAGCAAACTTTTTTTAAAGCAAAAGTGTGACCCCTTGCCTCATTTGGCCAAGAAAGCTAAGAGTTGTAAAAACAAAGTGGATGGGGCTTAATAGCTGATCAATCTCATGAAAATCAGATCTTAGTTCTCGCTATCGCTAAACAAAGATCTGAGGACATACCATTACGGGTCACGTCAGAACAACCTTTCATCCAACCAATCAAAGCGTAGCTTACCAGATCATGGAAGTGACAGTTGGAATGTGTTTTCTAATCATGGTACCTCGAAAATGTTAACACAGGGTATTCTGAATGACAGTTATGGCCCGTACGAGTGATTTCGTGAAAAATTATCGTCTCTCTCTCATTTGCATGGGATAAACATTTGAACGGAGGAGGTATTACATAGTACGTGGGAAGCATTGCCATACAATCTCAATGATATATAAGACATTCCAGAATGTTCGTTTGTTCAGTTTTCAAAATTTTAATCGAGAGCTGTGTCAACATATTTTTCAAACGTAGTCTGAAATGGAAGTAGCATGGTTGAAATGAGTGACGTAAAGCTTGAGAAAGCTTCTTTCTAATTGGCTGATGTCGACTTCTTGTTAGTCATTTCAGTGGTAGGTCAAGGTTTGCAAAAGGTCATTCTGACGTGATCCATAATGGGACATCCTCAGATCTTTGTTTAGCAGCAGCGAGAACTTAGATCTGATTTAGTGAGATTGAATAGCTGATTTACAGGTAAATTTTAGAATTTCACCTTATTTGATACTCGTCATTGGATAGATGGAGTGGGGTCATTTGGAAAAATTGAATCTTAATCTATATACACATATACTTATATACATAACACAGATGCGTTCATGTTTCCAAAATCTGCCTTGGAGTTTGTTGCCCAGGGGTCCGGGTCGAAAGGGACTTTGGGTCATAGTCAGTTTAAAGATTGTCAAAATCCCCATCCTTTAGACCCATGCTCATCTTCATTAGACAATCTACCATTACTGGCCCTTTTGTTCATCTGTCCGGCACTCCCAAAGGAGTTAGAACCTTGACCATAACATGCAAACCGATGTTATCCCAACCCTACAATAAACAGACATACAGTGTATACATTTGTTTGTTGTGAAGAGAATAATACATTTATGCCAATAGGATTTGCCCTGGGGTCCAGGTTTGCCTCTGGAAACTTAGATCCAGTGTAGTAGTATAGGTAATAGTCGTTCTGCTGCAACTCCACTGGAGCCAGATTTATATACCTATACCACCACTCAAGCGGGAATTTTTAATGCAAAAATGATGATGCGATTCAACGATAGTCATAAGTCATATTAAAAAAAACATCAATATTAATTAATAATGAATAAAATTTACTATAGCCCACGAGGATATTGGAAAGGTATAGGAGCAATAAAAAAATTAGCCACCGCGGCTAAGGTATCTAAAGATGTAGCCAAGGATTGGTTAAAGAAACAAGCGATGTGGCAAATATATTTACCGGCACCGCGTTATATACCGAGGAAGAAGTTTGATATTTTTACAACGAATGAAGTTCATCAGGCTGACCTCTTGTTTCTTCCCCACGATAAGGTAAGACGCAAAATGTATAAATACGCTTTAACCGCATTGGATGTGGCTAGTCGATACAAGGAGGCTGAGCCATTAACTTCGAAAGATTCAACAGAAGTAGCTAATGCACTGAGCCGCATATATAAACGCGGACCACTAAAATGGCCTAAGCTATTTTAAGTAGATCCCGGTCGCAAGTTTATGGGATCGGTAACTAAACTGTTAACAAAGCACAATGTCGAAATCAGGCGTGGTGAAAAAGAGGCCCACCGTAGTCAAGCTATCGTCGAAAGATTTAACCGGACATTAGCAGAATGTCTGTTTGGCTATCAGTATGGGATCGAAATGAAATCGGAACGATTAAGATCAACCGAATGGGTGACACGATTATCAGCTGTTGTATCAGCGCTGAATAATGAAGTAACGAGATTAATCGGGAAGAAACCATCCGATGCGATTAAAATGAAATCCGTGACTTCCGAATCTTCAGCACCGCGGAAAGGCAAAGAACAAAAAGTTCCGGATAGAGTAAGCTTAAGATATTTATACCAGCCTGGTGAACACGAAGGAGACCTACGTCGCGCAACCGATCCGATTTGGTCCCTTAAGACATATAACATTAGTCGATTGGTTATGAAAGAAGGAGAGCCTATTCTTTATTATCTTAAAGATGGACCGGGCAGGGCATTTGTACGAGAAGAGTTGTTCATAGTTCCCAACGGTACAGTATTACCACCCTAAATAACCATAAGCATAGGTAGTTACACCATTCTTATCAATCCATCTCTTTGTATCTAAGGGGGTTAATGATGTCTTGTTCATTCTTAATCCTTATATCCTATGATTGTAACTTCTTAAAGAGTTCATCTCGTGTTTGAAGTTCTACCGTTGAATAATGCTTCTTTATACTGTTCGTGTTTGATATGCTTTTTTACCAGATACTTCTTAACACCCTTAGCTTTTCTTATCTCTCCATTATCAGACTTCTTTATAGAATACATCTTAGGTCTTAATCCTACATACTCCGCTATAGGAGTCCCAGCACATTCATCCTTCATCTTACCTAACACCTTTTTATTTACTACGCTGTGCAGTGGATTATCTTTTGGGTAATCGCTCGTGTCGTACATATCTATTTTTTCTGTCATATCTTCTGGTGTCCCCCGCCGTGATATTGCTGGAATATTGCTAAAAGTGGCGTAAAACCATACTCACTCACTCACTCACTGTCATATCTTTATACACATCCTCGGTTTGTATTTCCATCAACAAAGAATCTATATAACACCTCGCATCTATCACCGTATTGCTTCTTAAGTTCGTTGTAATAAAAGTCCTACATTAAGTGTTTTAACAAGTCGAGAATACTCATACCAACGTGCACCAGTCTGTTGAATTTTATATTACTCTTCTATTATATCTTGCTTCTCTTAAAAGCCGGACTGGCTATAAGTTTCCTGAGTCTTTCTTCTTCATTAGATCTGACTAATTTAACATCAACAAGCTTCTTTAGATTCTCCATAGTTTTACCAAATACTGACTTATTCATGAGCTTATATAGATTCTTTTCGAAATCGCTGGTAGCCATCTTTCTTAAATCTGTGTTCAACCTTATATAGGGCTCCATCCAAGGGCTTTGATCAAACTTTAGATCTCTGTGTATTTTCTTAAGTTTCATACCTAACGATAGATATAACTGGAGATTTCTGTAGTGAACTATATATTTTGTCTTATCCATCAAATTTGGTACGAGTTTTTCTACGTTAGCTAACCTTGTATTACCCATCAAGGAGTGTTGATATTCCGACATCCAATCTTTATTCACCATTAATCTTTCGGGAGCTAGCGGATAACTGTTATGATCTTTATGTAATGAATTTGGACATTCCAAGTCCACTTCTAGTATGTACCCGTTATTCGCATTGATATTATGGATATTATTCGCATTGATATCATCGACCCACTCAAAACCACCCGTGGGTAAAGGTTGACTCATAGCCCATCCATACAAATTGTTAGTGTGGAGATATACTACTCAAAAGAAGTTAAAGAACACCAGATGTACAATACACGATTTAGCAAATTGGTCATGGCATTATGTGTTATAACATTACTATCATCTAATGTTTGGCAACATGTTGCACCACGTCTGGGGTATTGCTGATCCTCCTGACACTTTCTGGAAACACTTCTGGTAGTCATGCAAATGAATTGAAAACATGAGCAAAACACAGGAATATTGTCGCCCAAACACAACGCTGCACCTGTGCTCAGCATATGAAAGTGGTGATGTTCATGGTGCACGTGCATGCTTTGCCTTTAAGAAGGCGATGACGATGATCTTGTTATCACACTTTCCAAAACCATGCCACAGAGACGACATCTGACTGATGTTAATAGAGGACGAGCTATTGTTTGGCTCCAGGATGGCCTTTCTTTACGTGAGGTGGGCAGAAGATTGCAGGTGTCCCCCTCTGTCATTCACACCCATGGGCATCGTTTTGCTGCCTCTGGCAGAGTCCAAGAGCAACATCGTTCTGGACGGCCAAGGTGTACCTCACAACGTGATGACCGATACCTGGTTCTCCAAGCACTAAGGCAGCGTACATCAACAGCAAACAACCTCAGGTTACAGTTAAGGGCTGTCAATAACACTGTCGTTAGTGATCAGACGGTGCGATACCGTTTACGAGCTGCGCACTTGAGATGTCGACGACAAGCAGTGAGACCACCTTTATGTCCAGTTCACAGAACAGCACGTCTGGCTTGTGTCGACAACATGTGTGTTGGAACAGACATCAATGGTCTCGTGTACCGTTTACAGACGAGTCGCGATTCTGTTTGCAGCTCAATGATGGAAGAATGAGGTGTGGCGTCGTACTTGAGAGAGATTCACTGATGCCACAGTCCGTGAACTTGTCGCTTTTGGTGGGGGATCAGTGATTGTATGGGGAGGATTCAGTTGGAATCACAGGACTCCTCTGTACCATATTGTCGGGAATCTGAATGCTGCCAGGTACCGTGATGAGATTCTTGAACCCCTGGTATTGCCCACACTTTGTCAGATTGGTCAAGGTGCTATCCTTCAGGACGACAATGGAAGACCCCATCGCGCTCGGATTATCACTGACTATCACAGACAAAGGCAGATTACTGTTATGCAATGGCCTCTTATTCGCCAGATCTGGCGCCCATTGAACATCTTTGGGATGCCTTGGGAAGAGCTGTTCAAGCTAACCACCCACCTCCTGTTAATCTCCAGCAACTGTTAGGATTTCTTCATCAGGAATGGCAAGCAATTCCACAGGCAACACTGCAACAACTTGTCCGATCTATGCGCAGAAGATGTCAGGACTGTATTGCTTCCAGGGGTGGGCATACCCGCTATTGAAGGAACATGATTATCCTGAACTATAGTGTGTGACTTTTGATTTGTAGGGTACATGCAGTTCATATTGTTTTGCTCTTGTCAGCTGTATGCCAGCGTTTCTTTCGTCAATGGAATGTCATGATTAAGGTATTCCCTGTATAATGGGCAGTTTTGAAAATCATAAAACACTTTCTTTTATTATCATATACACCCTTCCCTGGATTTATTTTTAAAGTTTTATCAATATTCACCGTTCAGTTAATCTGCTTCATTAACTTTTATTCGCCCACCCCCCTTTCTACAAAATTCGAAATCATGGAACAGGGGTATGTATGTTCAAATGATCATGAACTTGGCATTTATTTCTTAAATATTTCATAATAGATATATATCAGCAGGGAAATCATGTAAGTTTATAAATATAAGCAGTAAATTCAATGCAGAAGTAGTGTATTGAGGCATTCAACATGTGAACTTGTAATTAGGCTTCTGAAATGCTTGTTTTTTCCATGTCTTTTTTCAATTGAGACATTGTATTTATTGCTCTGGAAGTACAAACAAGACACATAGATATGAAAACACTTCTGTAAAAACATCTGAAGTGACTATAAAATAAAAACAAGACAAAAGAAAAACAATTTACCATTATTTATTAGTATTATAACCAGGGGTCCGGAAAATTTAACACCCCAATCGGACATTTACACTTATGCCACGCCCCCTTCAAACAGCGTGTTTTAGTACGACTTTTTACACACAAATTACAAGTTGTTACGTATTCATAATATGATGAATTATGAATTGTTTCAATTTAAATTGTTTAATTCACCGGACAATTAATAACAAATAAAATCATTTTAGATATATATGGAAAACATACGTTTGTTTCTGTTATAATAACGATCTGTCAACGTTGTGAACGGTCTAATTAATATTCATGAGTCTGCTCAAGTGTACGCGTTGTAACATGTGGATCGAGACTATTATCCCATATTTGGTTACCACGTGACCTCACTGGGAAAGTGTTTTTTTTAAACTAAAGATTATTTAAAAACAAGACAGATAATATAATCATAAATCCTAAACTATCGTTGATAGCAATAGTTATTTGAATACTTTTTCATCTGTACTTAATTATTGACCATAAAAAATTTGATATCGATCGTCCCAGAAAGCAAAATGGCGGTCAATCAAGATTCAATATACGACTAGCTACTGAAAACAATAAAATCTGCAAATCCTCGTCGTGTGTCAGCCAAGTGAAAGTCGTTAGCCACGTCTTACAAAATGATCATTCAGAGTTCGAGGGTTTGGCAGATCCGCTCGACTGATCTGCATCGGTCGACTCGCTGTCGTCACGCTTTCGCTTCTTGTCTGAGGTTACGTATCGTAGCATTGTGAGGATAATGAGGTACATCGATGATGCAAGGTATTTATGTACAGTTGTAAACACATTTTACTCAAATTAACAAGATGTTCTCAGTAATAAATCCTCGATTAATCAGTGTCAACTCAGTTTATTGCCTATTACAGTGATTGACCGATTGGACTATCATGTAGGTACGATGTATTTACAGCAATCAAAACAAACAAAGCTTGTCAGTGTAGATAATCTTCATTGTGTTACAACTGCAGACAGAGATTGCTTAGTACAAACTGTTGATCATGTTCGGTCAAAATTTAAGAATGTCCGGACAATACTTTTTAAAATGTCCGGACAGAAAAATTTAAATGTCCGGTAAGCAATATTTTAAACCGGACATTTGAGATTCCCAATCGGACATGTCCGGCGCATATGACGGTTTCCGGACCCCTGATTATAACCCCAATCCTAATAACAACCCCCACCGCTATTTTTCTGTTTGACCAAATATAATGCCACAAAGAACCAAGCCTCAACAACTCGAAAATACTAAATATAGTGACTTAGTATAATGAGTGATGGTAACATGTGTAAACAATGAATATTTCCCTGTGGTTTTTTTTCACCTTGACAATGACCTTGACCTCTGACATTGGCCTTGCCTGCAGCAGTTCACATAAAAACAACCAAGCAAGGTGCGTCATTTCACCCTGGAAATGTTATAATATTGTAGCAGGGTATGAGGCTTAAGAACAAATGAGTAATACATGTGAGAATTACATATATTTACTTCAAATAAAGAAGATCTCTCATAAAGCACTTGGATTTTCCCCCTGTATTCTCAACTTGCGAAATTGTCCTTTACATGACAATACTACTCAAGAATGTGAAGTTATCGGGATTTTTTGGAAAATTACACAATTGAAATGTCAAACCCATGTACATGTCAATGAGTCATTTCTAATAAAGATATGAATGAATAAATACATTTCTGTATTTCTTACAGATTTGAAAGCGAAGATGATAGATAGGCAAATACACTATTTACAATACATTATTTATATTACGTGACCATATACAATGAAAGCATGCGATACAGTACTCATGAATACACAATTTACAATGTACAAATTGGGAGCAGAAGAGCGTATGTGTCTAGTACATACATATACATCAGGTGTTTCTCTAAAATTCAAAGAGACAGTATCATGTATTCCAAGTATCATAATCAACTTAGTCATGAACATCTGCACCCAGAGACAACAAAAGCATGTCGTCAAGCATTTCTATTTTCACATATACATCAACATCAAGTTTATCAGTCAGACCTGAACAGAAACGATTTCTGACTAACATAACCATCAGAAGATGACCAATTTGAAAGAACAAACCATCTGTTGCTTGGTTTAGTCCTTGTTGAGAAAGAGGACTAATTTCGGAATGACATCGTCAAGGGTTTTCTTTACATCTGTCACACGTGGCTGTCCCTCAGAGTTTTTACATGTAAAAGTATTGCAAAGACCATCTTCTCCATCACGCTGAAAAATTTTGCGCAGGTCCCCCGGATTCAGTCCTGATCCGGCAATTTTCTCGGCAATTGACATTTTCATGACACCTTGGGCTAAGAGAGAATGGAGTGTTTTGATATGTTTGGCCTTTTCTTTGTTGAAGAGAAGAAGATTGTGGACTGCTGATGGTGGGAAACTGAACCTAGCAAGTTCCTGAATTTTCATCTTTGTGTGAGATACAAGCTTACCAAGGACCTTTACATCTTCTATGGCATTGTGTGCTTCATATGATGAGTGCAAAAAGGTCTTGGCTAATTCTTCTTGCTTGTATGACGATTGTCCAGGAAAGGCCTTCTTGAAGACAGGTAGGCTATCAATAAGACCTGATACACAGTTGAAAAATTGTGCTTCACACTGGATGTTGATCAATGCAGATGAAAATACAGGAAAATCAAATCTTCTTCCATTGTGCGCTACAAGGAATACATTGGGAAACCCACTGAGCCATTTACAAAACTTGTCAACTGCAAACTGAACAGTTTCAGGCTGAACTTGTTTCCCATTGACCGTCATTGTACCACTATTATTAACTATGTTACCAGTAACCTGTTGAGCTGTAGTTGAGATTGGTACTTTTGGAAGTACATAGGTTGAGAATCCCTTTCCTGTTTCCATATCTGAAGCTGCAATCTGTGTGATATGTGGCATTTTTCCTCCACGTACTGAAAAAAAGTTCAAGCTTTAAAATCCAAGTACATACAATATGATATATAAGTACATGTATCACTTGATGCTTATTTAGGTGATGCTTTACTAATCACAGACCTATTGGCACAACAAATAAAAAATGTGTAACCATTCAAAAAGTTCATTCAAAGATGAATAATCAATTCAAACTTACTTAGGTCTGTTGTCTCCAAGTCAAATGTAATAACCGTAGCTTCTTTGCCAGCTGATACAGTCGCGAATTTCCCACGAGGTACTGCTTCAGGTAACTGCTCAACATCTACATTAGTGGTATGCCCAATACCTGTGAAATGAAATAAGTACTGTAATAAAACGTAAAACTTTTCCATTTGGTACTTGTTTTTTATTTATATTTATTTGCAATCAGAGGAAGTCGGCAAAAATAAAGTTTAAACAAGCGTTTTGTTAGTTTTCTTTGTTTAATGAAAATGAAACTTACCTGACTCATAAGTGGTCCCTTCTAACACTTCATTGGCTCCCTGTGCGATTACACGTTCCTGCTTCAGGGTAACACATCTTCTTTTTGTTGAGGGTAATTGGGATTTTAGTTGTACACGTTTTCTGCGCTTCATTTGCTTAGCAGCATATTTTACAGAAAATGTCCCGGGAGAAATTCCTGCTGCCATGTTGACCTGAAAAAGAAGGATGAGTTGCTGACACAGCCTGAACAAAATAGTATGCTGTTGTTCTGTTTCTGACTATCTTTTACTTAGGAGCCTTTTATTAATTTCTTTTTACAATATAAATGAATACTTTATAAAAAATATTTTTGTAACATGTATTTCATTGAAAAATACAAAACAAACTTACAACACTGGAACTGTAACCCTGCTTTGAAAGTCTACAAATACAAAAAACAGGAAAAACCAACATTAATTCAAAAACATTTAAAATAAACATGAAAAAGCATGCATCAAAAGAAAACAAAAGCAAAGTTGAATCACATTTTTGCAAAACAAACAACAATTAAAAGCAGTTTCTGTTGAATATATACCTCAGACACATAGCTTCGTCCTTCATTAATAAAGGCTGTTGTTGCTGCAACACGAAAGTCCAGGGACTCTGAATTTCCATAATGCAAAGATTTTGGTGCCCTCAATGTGACTTCGCGATTTGCATGTTCGCACTGTTGACTGGAGCCTAAATCAGCATATTGTTCAGCATTAGCAATAACTGGCTTGAACAGTTTTTTCAGCTTTGACTGTAGTTCATCATCTTTGAGAGCTGCTTTGTAGGGTAAACTTTTATGAGTATACTTCTCATTTGATGATGTACGTCTGAAGCCACAGAATCTGGGAAAACATAAACTGTGATCTCCAAATTGATGAGGAATCAACGCTTTGAGATTTTTCTCCAGTCCTTCCTTGTTCCCTTGGTTTTTGGCGAATGCATATTTGAGACATTTCTGAATGTGCATAATCACACTCCTACTGAGCTTTTTTCCTTGCAAGGCATATAAGCTTTTCCCTATGTTTTTCACGACGTGATTTCTATCAAACCGTTTTTTCATGGTAATGTTCAAGTCTGATTTGATATGAGCAATCATAGTATTATCACCGTCTCCTTCCAGGTAATCAACAGGAGTTCCACCCTCAGAAAGCTCCTTGATGCCTTGAACCCCACTTTTACATTCCATTAACCGAGCACTACCGAAGTGATTTAGGACACATCTGTGCTTTCGGATTGGTAGTCCAGGTCTATTCCTCATCCACCACTTGCATGTGCCGCATGTTCGGTGACCCACTAGTGCTTTAACTACCTTCTTTCCATATTTGGCCTTGCTCATGAAGAACGTGTGTGCTAAAAATAAAGTTAAAAAGTTTGGTTGCATGTTTAAAATATAATTACTGAGGCACATGTATGTCAGTATATTTTTAGGCAAACAGAATCATCATAATAAAGTTGAGGGTGGGCCTCGTTGGCCCAGTGGACTAAGGTGCTACAATGGAACATATAGTCTTTCTCCTCATTTTTCTACCTTTATGGGAAGGTCCGCCACAGTACCTACTGAAAGTCACATGGGTTCTACCGTTTCTCCATCACTCATCACTGGCCACTGTCATATAGGTGAAATATTCCAAAATGTTGTGTAAAGTAATAATAACAAAATAATGCCTCAAATTTCTTAATATACTTACATGTAAGACTGTCAAATCCCCTTTTATGCCAGGCAGTATCAAGTGCACAAGACATTCCACTTCTGGTCTTGCATGGAAATCTTGATGCAAGTCTCAGACGCTTCTTAGATGTTAAGATCTTCTTGCCGGGTTGTTTGTGTGGGGCCTGAGGAATTTCTTTTATTTTGGCAACAAGGCTGGCTAGATTTGATGGAGTGTTTACACTGAAACACATAAAAAGAAAACTTTGATACACATCAATAAATGTTCATGTCTGGCATACCAATACAAAAGTATGAATCAAATACAGCATGTACATTTTAAAAGTTAAATCCTTTCATAGCTAAAGCTAATAAGGTCTGTGAGTGAGTGAGTATGGTTTTACGCTGCTTTTAGCAATATTCCAGCAATATCATGGCGGGGGACACCAGAAATGGGCTTCACACATTGTACCCATGTCGGAAATCGAACCCGGGTTTTCGGCATGACGAGCGAACGCTTTAACCACTAGGCTACCCGACCGCCCCTAATAAGGTCTGTGATTATACCCAGTTTCCTTGGTGCTCTTAGGATAAGGTCCCCCCACCTGGATGTTACACCAGTGAACCATTGCAGGTTAACCTACAGTCGAAGTCGATGGCTATATACAGCTGGCTGGGCTGAGACAATGCAGATAAAGTGACTTGTCTAAGGACACAACAAGCAAAGTGGGTTTGCTAGGATTCGAACCGGCAACATTTTGATTGTGTGCCTAGTTGGTTAAACTCTCAATCATGCACTTGGCTACATGATCAAATAAAACTATTGTTTGTGCTGAATTTTTTTCAAAATTCTCACCTGTTTGAAGATGAGACTGGTGGACTTTCAATATTCGATGCTTGAGGAGTCTGGTCAGAATGTCCACTTTCATCACCAGAACTAGCATCAACTACTGGTACAGTAGAGGAGTAGGATGACATCAATAATCTGAAAAATTAAAAATAAATTATAAATTATTTTCATGTATTGTCAAAATGTTTGTTTGAGATCAGTTATTGTTTAACTTCTGTGGTGGAGGAATTTAACTGTATAACTTTTTAGCTGCAAACACATTTTACTAATGCAAAGAACCAACCCGAATTAATATTGGTTCTTTTATGTGCTAAAACAATTTCACTCATGGAACCACTTATTCTACAGTCCCATCTGATTGATTGATCTTCCATGTCCCACTGAAATACTGAACCTATGGAAAAGTGTCTTGTTGTTTCTAAATGATATACAATAGTTGCATATACATTGTACAATGGAATATTTTCAAAATAATCTTATTTCCATCTGGACATATCTCCCACTATTCAACACAAGCTATACATGTACACACTAAAAATATATAGAAAAGAATAAATCTAATTTCAGGAGGTGCGTCTGGTAGAGGACAAACTCCTAAATCTTCGATCACCTCCCCCATGATCTTTGCAGCTTGTCGACTCTCCTCTTCTGCAATGTCTCTGTACCAAAGAAATAAACCTGATGGGTTAAAGGCAGACCAAGAGCAACAAAGTGAAAGAGGAATTCCAAATTCAAATTGTGTTTTTTTTAATATCCGACGCCAATATGAGATGATATTCTTTGTTTATATTTGACGATTTCCACAATATCTACACACTCAGTTGTCATTAAACAATGAATTCATTTGATTCAGAGTATCCACCATGTTTATTGTATCCTTGTGTTATTAACAATTGGTTTGAACACAAATAACTAGTTTCATAAACAAACATTGCTATGACATTGTATAGAACTTACTCCATCTCCATTCTAAATGAATCATTTGCAGCCTGTTGAGTCGACTTTTTGGCAACAGCTTCAACATAGCCTCCAGCCCTCCGTTCCATGCTTTTTAAACTTCTCTGGTTGATGGGTTTGATATTTAATGTTGAAAGGAGATTATTCATCCTGTCTGGTCCCCCAACGCTATCGATCATAGCTGTAAATAAATATTAGCCACAATATAATTATATGAATGTATATATTATTGTTTTAGGAATGAGGGAGGGATGTGTGCCTGTTCATATAGTTGTCAGTAAAAATTCAAAGTTAAATCAATACTTTTTATAAATCGGGCATAGCTACCGTGCCGGGTCTGGGAGCAATACTGCCTTAAATTTCATCCCCCCACCCCCAAGACACAAGGACAACTGTCACAAGCGTTCAATGTCTGACCCTTTTCCCATGTTGAAGCATACTGGAAAAAAGCTTACTATACTTACTTACCTTTTGTTGAGAAAATAAGACAACATTGCAAACATAAGACATTAATAAAACATATGATATCATCGTGACATGAACAATAAGAAAGGCATGACACTGAAATATCTGATCGAAAACAGGACGATATTTGTGCTGTACATCCTCGAAATGCCAAAACTTTATGATAGCATTTTATTGGTCATTAAATGTAAAACAAAAATAAAATTTACCTGTTCCAAGCTTTGTGTTGATAACAAAACATGGCATCCCTGACTTCCCCTTCTTCTCCCTGTGTGTCTTCCCGTATGGAACCATGTTTATTTGCCCACATTCCGCGTTTTGACATTTCACGTACAAATAGCCGCTAAGTCCTTTCCTCATCTCACCGACAATATTCCCATACGTTAATGGAATAGGGCCCAATTTGCAGTACTTGCAAGCGACGAGATTTGAGAGAAGTTCCCCGAGCTCGACGATCCTCCGCCCTTCTTTCCATCCATCTCTGCTTGCGTATTTGCCGAGTTTGACGTTTCGAAAAAGTGGACAGTCGTCGTCCTTGCAAGGATCACCGTAGCAAACATGACAAGCTGGGTAGTTGTGGTCGATGAGCACGTTCGATTTTAATATTTTGGTGTGATTACCGGTCTTTTTCTTTTTGAATCGACCACAGCTATCTCTGTCAGCCGCCATGATTGTTTACAATAAGGGGCATAACTCTTACTCGGTATTACATCACCCGAACATTGCCGATGTTGGAAACATCGGCAAAAGTCATAGTTTTCACCGGAAGTGTCCCATTATACAGGGAATACCTTAAATACTTATCTTTTCCAATCAGTGTTGTTCCTGTGTCCACGATTTATTTTTTGAGTGATTTTGATAACTTATTTGGGTGTTCTTTAACTTCTTTTGAGTAGTATATAATATGTGCGTGTCGGGTTTACTCGGATCATATCCTTCCACTAATTTATTATTAGCCTTAGAATACCTTTTCGCTACAATCGATATACCACCTCTTAATCCTTTCTCAATAAACAAGTGCATATCGTAATCTGTGAGTAGTTTTAGTTCTACGCCGGTCTTCTTCAACAATGCATCCCACGATAGTCCGGGACTGGAATAGTACCATGCCGGGTCCAAGCCGTATTGTTTTAAACATGTCTTTCTAAGATTTCGAATATATCGGCGAGTAACAGTACATCGGTTTTTAAGTACAGATCGTGATAATCACCTAAATTCTTACAACCTAATTTATCCCAGACCGTCAGAGCGTGTTCATAATTGGCATCGGTTATTTTAGATTCTGTTAAGTTACTATAGAATGATTCAAGGGGTGGTAATTTAGTTTCGTCGAATCTAGACCAATCATCCCTATATTCGTAAGGATATACACCTTTTCTCAACAACAAATAATGCGTTAACCTATCGGTATATTGATTTGTTATCGCAAAGTCATCGGGATTACTCGCATTAGCTAAATTGTCCAGGGAAGATTACAGAAACTGCACGGAGTCTATGAATCTAAGCCCATTACTTTGCTTTATTCTGGCTTTCCCATCCTTGTCCGTATAATGTATAGTTTTAGTCAACGAGAATGATATGTATTTTTCCAATGCACATTTAGCCACCGTCGGTCTTTGAGATAGCTTGCATAATGAGATGTGAATCGTATCCTCTAAGGTTATGAAACACAACGGGGATGGGTACTGTTTGCATGGTTTGAGAATTCATTTTTAGTTTCAAGTTACACTTGTTATGAGTGGCTCCCCGATAATTACCCGTGACGTGGCAATGATCTCTTACGGAATCCCCATTCAGGGGTTTATTACAAACATGACAACTCGTTGACCTCTTATAGGCCCTCCAATTATCCCTCGTCATACACATGAGTTTCTTACGCGATAAATTTTCCCTGATTATTTTCTCTTCATTTTGTAGATATTCTAGGAACTTTCCCGCTGCATCGGGACCTCTGTAAATCAGGGGCGGGTTTGTTTTCCCATCATACCTTACAACTATATATCCAAACCCACAAGGAATATGTTCTTGAGTTTTGTAAGTAAAACTACTATCTTGATTATTATCTTGATTATTTTCTATAGGTTTGATAAGCGCTTTGAAGTCGGCGTAAATTACGTACGGTACTGGCATTTGATTACAATAATGTTCAAATTTTAATATATTTTACCTCTTTAGGCATATCGATCCTGATAGCATTCTGTCCAACACCTCTACAGTCTTCTTTATGCGCTTCCAATAGATCTTGTCTGCTGTACCCGTGCAGGCATCTTTCACAGAAATATTTCTTTCCCTTATATTTTGTTTGATCGTATAATAGCCTGTTTAAACTCTTTATCCATGTATAATGATATTTTCCGTCTTTTTCGATTAGAAATGAATTGATTCAGGGAATATGTTCCGGAGCGGAGCTTATCCTGTGTACAACAATTCCTTTAGAAGAATGTCCGAAAACATTTATAGCAAAATTATTTTGCTTTTCCACCTTATCAATTTGTGAGATTGGTGTTGGTTCGTCTATACCATCGAAGTTGAGTCCATCGTTTTGAGGATAGGTAGAAGGTCTATTTGCAATTTTAGAATCTACGGGGAACAATGCAGATCTTATCATCATTCTTAAACAGTCATCGGATTTATTTTTTACATCAATTATGGCTTTTTTCTTCTTATAATACGAGGGTAAATCTATATAAGATCCACCTTTGAAAGGCATATAATTTGCTATATCTAAATATAAACTATTGATTTTAACCACACCCCAACCCGAACCTCTATTAGTCCAGCGTTCTAAAGTTTCCTCTGAATTGATGTATCTAATGATGCGTTTATAGTATCGGATTCGGTTATAACTTCTTGATTGCTTTTGAAATATGGTTCCGTATATTCAGTGCTATCGTCTGTGTTACTTTTACTCAATGACATTTTAATCGTCAGCTGGTATTTTATACTTTGTAAATCATCTAACTCCTCGTTAATTTTACTCCATATGATGGGCTTAACATCATTAACAACCATGTTGGAATTAATATCCATCTTCCAACCTCTTAGATATTTACCAACGCCGGCGGATGTGGGTACAAATTTTAATTCTTGTTGTTGATTATCTTGTTGTTTTTTATCAACATCATTTTGTTGTTTATTATCTAGTAAAGCAATCAATTCAGCTTTTCTCATTCGAGAATAACCTCTCAGCTGGGGTTTGTTGTATTCCAAACCGAGTAAATCGATCAATTTAGCTTTCCTCATTCGAGAATATCCATGTAGACCACGTTGTTTTGCCATAGCCTTCAACTCTCTGACAAAAACCATTGTGACCATGGTATATACAAAATGATTCATTTGTCTAAATGGTTATTTTTCATATATAAATACGTATTCTCCCCAACCTATTCCTCTCATTGATGTAATCTCTCTTCCTAGCAAAAATAATCTGCTTCCTGATCATATCAGCACCGTGACTCTTACATAAACTGTAACTACATTTGACTCCAATCCCACATACAGAACAAACGTAATTTTTAAAACCCTTTCTGATGTTATAAGCGTGGGTACCACAGTAAATACCAAGGGATGGCTTCTGACATGGAATCGATTTCCCCATGAGTGTATATTTGCACAGATTCATGGTTACACACATATCGTATCATTTGTCTAAAAGGTTAATCACATCTCCACTGGTGAGTTATTGATTAGCAGCCAGAGTGACTCGCTCGCCCGCCCTAACTAGGTCATGGTTTATGCGTAGTAATTGTATAGTTGAAAATTGCAACAACTGATAACCCCAATATTATGAATATGACCTCGCGTTTTTTTGTTCCTCTGACGGTGTATAAAACTGACTTATTGTTGGTTTTGGCATAGGGTCAAGTTTTT